>NC_143396.1:148681803-148984611 GCF_052110815.1 Crocodylus siamensis
GACCAAGAGTAGCCAACAGACAGAAAAATCTCCGAAGAAAAGATAGCTTGATTAGCGGAATATCAAAACCATTAAATAGGAGACCAGAGAAAAAGACAAAGGAGTAATTAACGCCTGTGGTTGAAGAGCAATTAGCAGTAATCAGGTAGATTATATTAAACCATGAAATTATTTCTCTCTTTTAGCAGTGCCTGAAGAGAAATGCCACCGCTGCTGCCAGACAGTTGATTTTAAACTGTAGGTGGAACAGGAATTAAAGGGAGGTGTGACCACATCACCCACCATCACTATCCCAGATCTGCCTCTGCTGGATTCCACCCCTCCTTCCAAGTGGCTGCTGAAGGGAAAATTAAAAAAAAGAGGAACAACTATCTTTCAGAATAGCTATGCTTTTATTTTGCTTGTCAGCTAAAGACATGCATACCAATTTTGAAAGGATAATTTCTGGGAAAAGGTTAAGTGTGGTTAGTGAGTAAATATGGTAAATCACAGAAAAAATAATTTCTAATTAGGTTAGCAATTTTAGATTAACAGAAAGTGAAATCAAAACAATTCAGAGTAAGCAGAAGAAAAGTAGGCATATATAGGCATTTACGATAGTGATAGGCATTCTGGTTTCTATATAAAACAATGCCTCCAATAAATGTTCACATCTCCAATCTAGAAATTCATTGGAACAATCCAAAAATTAAGTCACAGTTTTGCATTTGTAAGTGCTACATCTGCTTTCGTTTGAGTATGTATGAGTAATATTAATTGATTATTTGATTTTAAACAGTGATGAGTAAAACTGTATATGATTATACAATTACAAAATGCAACTGGATAAAAATATAATATTGATCAGATATTTTTCCTTCAAGAATATGTTTTAGTTTATTTGTTTTACATCAACATACCTCAAGACTTACTTAGCAGTGAAAATACCCTTGATCACCTGTCAATGAAGATTACATCCTAACATCCAGCTGCTGCTGTGCAGGGTCTTGATGCAGGAGAACCAAAGCAATTTTACTGAGAAAAATATATGATGCTAAAGCTCTATGCAGGGTGCCCACTCTGCTTCTAGAGGTAAGACTTCTAGTGATGGGGCTAGAGGTGAATACAAGACAATTGGATCTATCTCTAGGGCCCCCCTCTACATGTTACACAATTAACATGTTATACAATTAACCAGTTAATTGCTCAATTAATTTAGACTGGCTATATGTAAAAATTAACTCTCACACCATGAAAAGTTCCATTTAGCTATAAAGTTAGAGCTTTAAATGTGTAATAAATTCATAGCTAGTTTGTTTCCAACTTTAAATTGCATGCATAGGAGGGCCTCCCCAAGACTCCTACCAGGCTGTCAGCTGCTGGGGTGCACCATGCCCAGCCACAGCTGAGAGTCTTTCACCTGTGGAGACTCACCATCTGAGCAGTGCTCCACAACTTCTGAGAGGAAGAGTCCCACAGCTGATAGGGCTTTCAGCCCCAACAGCATCCCATGGCTGTTGTGGCTGTGAGTCCTGTACCTGAGGGGACTCTTAGCCTCAACTGAGCCAAACATGCTGCAAGAGCGGAGAGTCCCGCAGTGACAGGCCTCAATCTAGGCAGCTATGGAGCGCTGAGGCACTCTCAACCCTGGCAGTAGAAGGTCACTGCCAGGACCAGCAGCGATGGGACATGGGGATGGCAGTCCTTCGCTCCCCTGTACTGGCAATAAGGTACAATAGAGTCTGTCGCTGGATCTCACAATCATGCCTCCTGCCAAGCATGTGTGATGTGGGAGGAGGTATAACCATGTAGATGGTGCATTAGATCCCATTGTGCCTTTACCTACATGTGTACAGGGGCCCTATATAGTTCACTATCTCTTCTTACACTCTAGCCTACAAAGAACGTATATTTTGGACTACTGCTGAATCAGCACTGTTGGCTGTGGAACTTTTTTCCATCTGTCAAAGAATTGTCTTTGTGTTAATAACCACAGCAAAGACCACACATTCAGCTCTGTTTTTTCACAGTGTGTGGATGTAATTTGATAAACACAAATAAATATACTGCAAAAATACCGTACTATGTATCATTGTAAGGAGTTCATCTTAAATGTGCAATTTGTAACGTGTCCAAGATTGATCCTCTCCCACACCTTGCAGATAAAGCCCATGGAATTTCTCCTCAATCACAGTCTTTTTCTTGTGGGAATCCAAAGAGGGTGGGTCAAGACTAGCTGTGAGAGGACTTGAAGTGAATCCAGAAGGGGTATCATCCCCCCCACCTCCCACAGCAATTAAATCTTAAGGCAACTAAAGCAAAAAAAGCTAAATTTTATTTTTGTTTTTAATGGGGGTTTTTAAATGATGATTTTTATTGGAAAAATAAATAGCCTAGGTTCTAGGTACATTTCACATTCTAAACTATATAATCCAAATTTATTGTGCTATGTGACAATATAGCATTTAGATAACCCCTGGCTTTCCCAAATATGGTTCTCTTCTCTTACCCTAGATACCATCATAGCTTCTAGAAATATTCACACCTCCAGTTTAAGGGCACCCATTCTACAGAGGGTAAGGGTACCCCTAATCTGAACTTTACTTTGAGGGTTTTCCAAATTTGAAACTTTATCTGCAGGACACTTCTAATCTAAAAGCTTGCCTAAAATCCAAATCAAGCAAAAATACCTATTTGGGGCAGTTCTTGAGCACATAATTAATTTTTAAAGTTTTTTAAGTGTTGTTTGAAATGAGGATAAATTTAACCATGTGTAAATGATTTCTGAATCAAAGTTCTTTAGGAAGTGGGGTTTAACTAGGTGTGGCATGAGTCCTACTCTCGGAGCCCCTCTGGATGTGTGGCTCTGCCCTCCTGCAATGGGCCAACCGCCTGCTTACTCTCCTGCCACGCCTTGATCTTATTTTTGATTAATAGATGATAGGAATCAGTGGGAGGCTGCCCATATTTTTATGCGGCCCAATGACAGGAGTCTGCGGCTCCTTTTCCTCCCCTACACCGCAGCCCAAGCCTCACAGATGGTGCTGGTATGATCTGACTTGGGCCTTGTTATTATGTCTCAGCCCTTCATTTGCTCTTGGGGCTCCTCACCACCCCTCCTCACTCTCGGGGCTCCTCGCCGCCCCCTAACTCAGGGCTCCTCTTCACTCTCGGGGCTCCTCGCCGCCCCCTAACTCAGGGCTCCTCACTGCCCCTCCTCACTCTCAGGGCTCCTCACTACCCCCCCCACCAGGGCTTCTCACTGCCCCTAGCTCCAGGGCTTCTCACTGCCCCTTTGGCTCCGGGGCTTCTTGCTGCCCCCTTTAGTTGGGCTTCTCACTGCCCCCCTAGCTCTGGGGCTGGGCCAATGTGCCCTCAAACTCAGCTGTGCTCTCTCCAGCGCCAGGACACCCCACGCTATCGTGGAGCTTCTATGAGGCCTCCTCCAACCCCTTATAACCTCATCCAGTCCTCCGGTGAAATAGAAAATAAAGCCCCTGGGCTACAACATAAAAGCTAGACCGTTCTGGTCAAAATATGACTCTCTCCCTACCAGAGAAAGAGTGCATCAACCCCCAGCAGGAACCAGGGGATGTTCTGACTGTCCAAGTTCTCCCCTTTGTTTTGGCTGAGTTCCTCTTCCCTTGGCTGCCGGAGGGGAACTGCCCTTCTGGCCTTCTGCCTGGGCTTAAGAAGGGCTAAGCTCCACCGCTTCCTGGCTCTAGGCTTCCCTGGTTGCTAGGGCAACCAGCACCTGCGCAGCCCTAGTGACTGGCAGCTGCGCTTCCCCCTTCCCACCACTAGGGGTCTCTCCCAAGCCATTTCTGCTCTCAGTCGCAGGGCACCTGAGAGCTCTGCGACACTAGGGTTGGATCTGAGAGAGGGGGATTGCAGTTGCACCCCACCACCACACTCCAATTTTGATTCCTGTTTCACTCAGATTTTAACACCAACTCACTGGGAGGGGCACCAGAATTCCTATTCAAGCAACAGTGAGGGAGTCAATTGTTTTCATGGCTCATTATCATCTTCCTTATTTCTGCTAATCTCTTTCCACTCCATTGTTGTTAACTGCCCTTTCTCTTTTTAATGGTCTTCTGTTTCATTATTCCAACTATCCTTTCTTCTGCAAATTTGCTGTCTGCTGGCCATTCCTGGTAATGTTTCCCTTCTATTTCATAGTCCTGGAGACTCTTTTTAATTTAACTTAGGTGTGGTGATATTAACTCAGGTGTAGAAATGACTGACAGTGAAGTATTGGAGGCACTGCTGAGATGCTCAAAAAGGCTAGATTTAGTTTTATGAATCTGAATGAGACGCACACACTTAACTATTATGACTGCAGGACAAATAGAACCCTATCTTTTGAGTATCTCTGCCTGGTGTGTTATGTTTTTTAACATGTATGCATAATCTAGAAGATTGGTGAACATTCCAATGGATTGATATTTGTTTCTTTTTCATCTTACATAGAATAATACAGCCCTGTGACCCCCTAGCATATTAGCAAAGCACCTAGATTTTGTTTTAACTGGAGAAAAGTAAGTGCTGTGTTATGTGTGATGACATGACACACCATCTGCACCCTTCTTTTCAAAATTGTAGATTCATCCATGGGTTTAACATTATGTGAAAACGAATAGTGATTGTATACTGGTGTCAAATTGAGAGGCTTCAATACTGATTTCTTTAAAAATAAGCAACTAATTTTCATCAAACTTAACTATAAGCATAGATCTGCAGTTGTTAATGGCATCTGTAAGGAAGTCAAGTCTAAACTTCAAGTGATTTGAAGACATTTTCTGTTTGAATCATATGTAGAAAATGTGTGCTTTTAAGTCTTAACAGCATACAAACAACTAAATCAGGTTTGCTTTAACTTAGCAAAACCATTCATTTTAGGGTCAGGAAAAAAGCCTGGAAAATTAAATTCTCAAAGGAATCTGTTTTGAGAAATTAAGCTTCCAGACAAATGGGATTTAGAATGAAAGCTGAAACACAATAGTAGTCACCTGCATAGGTTATAATATTTATAGTTCATGTTTCTGTGTACCTGACACTAAACTAATATTAATATGTCTATTTTTATTTCAATAGTGAGCTATTTGATAAAAAGGTTCTCTTCTTATCATATTACTTTTTCATCAGCTTTTCCATTCCTTTATGCTGTTAGAGTAGATGCAACTTTTGAGATGCTTGGCTAAATAAAATAAACTCCCCATTCCTTTTTTGCATCTCTGTTAATAACTTGCTTATTGTATTTTCCCTTAAAGTTACTAATAAAAAAGTACTGCTTATTGTAATATTCTCATAACATGTTTTTTGGAACATCTATTTTCTTTTGTGCATATACCTCACACCTACTGTTGCAAAACAGGCATTCTTCACTAGAAATGTTATTTGTTGATGCTTAAAGGTTCAATAAATTATTCAGCCCCTTTACCCTTCTTGCTTTGTTGCACATCTATTGAGCTCTCAGAGCAGATTCATATCAATAAATTCTGAGTTGCTTTCCAGCACCAATTTCATGCTTGGCCTTTCTTGAGCTACATACAAGCAAAAATAAATATTGGAAAGAAATAAAATATGTATACAGCTTGTTTTACATAACCACATGCCCAAATCATGAAACTCCTCCCCTTTTTAAATTTTAGCTATTTTAGTTACTAAGATAGCAAGATCTTTCAAAAAAATCTGTAAACTACGATCAGGTAAAATCTGGCAGCTTAAAAATATATCAACCAGTGTGTAGGTTGAAGTGACTCATAGGATCAAAGGAAAAAAGGGTCCTTGAAAGCAAGGCCTCAGGAACCTCCAGCCCCCTGTTCAAGGCGGGATCTCCTATGGCCAGATAATCACAGCCACATTTCTATTTAACCTGGTTTTGAAAAAAACCAAGGATGGAGATTCCACAACCTCTCTAGGTAACCTATTGTAATGCTTAACCACCATCCTAGTTAGAACGTTTGTCCTAATTCAGGGGTGGGCAAAATGCAGCCCGTGGGCTGGATGTAGCCCACCAGGCCATTTTATCTGGCCCGCGGGGCCCCTAAAAAATTTAGAAAATTAATATTTATTTGCCCCTGGCTGCCTGTCATGCGGCCGTTGAGGCTTGCCAAAACTATGCATAAACCTGTCACCTGTTTATGAACAAAATCATGTTAACAAAATTGTAGACAAACCATTGAGAAGTTTTTCAAAGGTTGTAAACTGGTTACTTTATGCCTATTTATTTGCACACGTAAGCAATAGCATATTATGATGAGAGTTTGATACATTTTCTTTTAGTGGTACAATTTTATTTCCTTCAGTCAAACTGATTTGACTTTTGTGGGACTGGTCTTGCAGTAAAATAATAGTGTGAGAAAGGATGACAGATTGCCCCTGAGTCTGGATAGATCTGTTCTAAAAGCATGCATTTCTGTGTGGTCTGAATAAATCTAAATGATCTTGAATTAACAACAGTTTTGCACCTCTGTATTCACATAGTTTTCCCTCCACAGATGTATCAGTTGAGAAAATCCAGAGATTTGAGGGTTCATTCAGGAGTTCGTGAGTTGGAGCTATTCTGACTTAGAAATCCTGAGTCTCACCTCCAGGGATGGGGGTGGGGCAGGAGCAAATGAGACCTGGTTTTAAGGATGCTGGCCACTGCATGCAGATAGTGCTTCACTGCCACCCACCTTGCATCACAATCCAGGCAGCCAGTTCTGCCCTGTCCTGCCCTGCCTTACCCTGCCATCTCTAAGCTCACCTGCTCTGGGGACTGCAAACACTTGGTGGGCAGCTTGGGGGTGGGAAACCTCCCTGTGACTGCTGCCCCACAAGGCACCAGTCCAGGCTCAGGCCCCTGTCTCATGTTCCCCTGCCTAGAGCCAGTTGGACCTTCCCAAGGGGCAGGCAGGGAAAGGGCTGACTCAAGCTGCAGCTGAGGGGCCCTCAGGAAGTGGTGCACTAACTCCAGAGCTTCTGACTCATGGGGACCATCCCTGGTAGGGCTGCAGAGCACCTCACCAGGGAAGCAGTGGGGCAGAGTAGAGTAGGGCTTGGAGTCACACATGTGTCCTCTCCACTGGGAAGTGGGGATGGGGAAGGGGGAGTGGAGCCCCTTGCTGCACAGGCCCACCCCAGATTGTTGGCTTAGCTTTTGGGGAGGCTCCACTCCCCACCCTCCACAGCCCCTGGTTCCCAGCCCAGCTACCAGTTGCAACCAGGAGCTGCAGTTCAGAGCCGTTAGCTGTCAGGTGGGTTGGGCGAGGGGATTAGCAGAACAGAGCCCCCTGCCATGGGGGCCCGTGTTGGCCTAGATCCAGGTCCACGTGGTGGGAAGCTCGGTTTCCCCCCTCCTACCTGAACGTCATGATGGGCTGCAGGCAGAACCCTCATATCAGAGCTGTATGTCTGTGTCATACCAGGAACCAAGCGGTGGGGAGGGGAGGAGTGAAGCCCCATGCCCCATGGACTTGGCTTGGCCTCTTCCCCAAAGACCTGAGCCAGTAAGCTTGGGAGGCGCCTGGCTTGCATGGTGGAATGTCCATTCCCCACCTCTCCATCCCCAGTTTCTGGTGTGGCAGATAGCACATGGCTCTGAGCTGCTGCTTCTGTCTGCATCTGTCAGGAATGTCAGGCTGAGGTGGGGGCAGAGGGGGCAGCATGTCTCCTCTCCCCTGCTGTGCTGGCTTAGGGCCCAGGACCTGCAACAGGGGTCTTTTTTCCCCCCACCATTCCCCTCTTCCCCCATCACCTGGCCATGCGGGCAGGAGCCAGAGGCCTTTCTGGCTTCTGTCTGTGGCAGCCCAGGTGCAGAGCTGGCCTGTTGCTCACTAGGAGCAGACAAGTACTGGCCAAAGCTAGCACAACTTCTAAATCACTGTCATCTATGAGGACTAAACTACATATACCGTAATGCTGCTTAACATAGGCTCCTTTCTAAGTGCTAATCTGGAGAAATTACTTGCAAGAGTTAAACTATTAGAGGATAATACTTATAAACTGGAGAAATTATTTTAAAAATATTTTTCTACAGGCCCCTTTTTCCCCCTTATTTTTAGTTCAGTGAAGTATAAATGCACAGCAGGAATTTGGACTCTTTAGAAGCCTATAATCTGTTGATGCTTAAACAAAAACTTCTGCTTCCTCCCAACCACTCAAAGGCCTGTCAGGCAAATATTTTAAAATTGGAGTTATTCAAGGGGAAAAGAACAGGTCCTTTCAGAAGTGCCAGTATTTGTGAAGAATAAAATTTAGCTCTGTTTGCAGAAGGAAAATAGCAAAGTTCTCAAAACTTGTCTCAAATCATTTTTTCCCCTTTATGTGCCAGAATTTCTGAAAAGAGTCACTTCTAAATGAATGGCAGCTTTGGATACTAATGTGTTGCTGATAAAGCCAGCATATTCAGGTACATTAGATTTCCTCCAGATCATTGCTTCAAGTTTTAGGCTACTAATGTAATGCTAGACCATAGAATATTTTAAAATTATGTTTTCTGTTATAATTTTTCATTTGTGTAATTATTACTGATGGGGTTTGCTTGATCTATGCAGAATGAAGCCCTCTTTTCATACAGGGAGTAGCAGTACAAACTTCCCACACTGTTTTACCTATATTCCTGCAGAGAATCTTTACAAAGGCCTTGTAAGCACAGGTATGCTAAGGGCAGATAAAACAAATCAACTCTAGGTAGTGAAGTTAATTCACAACGCTAAAGCACATTAAACTATGACATACAAACGAAGCTTCTGAGTTCATGTATCAGTCACACTATCTAATTATATTCCACTATTCACATCTCGTCAAGTTTGCAAGTTGTTGGGACAGCAATTGCCAAATTGTGGCAGATGGAAGTCACTGTTTTTATAACTATAAATAGTTTAGCTACTGTTCTTCTTTATTCTTGAAGACAGTGTTGAAAGGAAAGGAAACTGGAAATTTGGAAGGATCTTTCTTTTACTGGACTCTGTCAGATTTGCATCTTTTCTGTTTAATTTTTAGCATTGTAATGACCTTTATGCAAAGCATGATTAAACCCTCTATATAAAAAATTATTTAAATTTATTATTCAGAAAATGTAATACCGGGTTCTTTGTGTAATGACATTTGCATTATTATAGTGATGTATACCTTGTCATTGATCTTTATGCAGGGCTCTCATTGATATCAGTAGGAGGGATGTTCATGGAATAAAAATGGAAGAACATGTGGGTATGGCCATATTCTTCTGGAGCATGAGGATATTTCACTGATTTGGGGTACTTGGCTTGGACTTACCTTCTGTTTTTCCCTAAACCTTACCTATGTTTTTATTTCTAAAACCTGTTATGCAAACAGTATTTGTGCATATAATTACTTTAGCAGGAGGCATTTTTTCCTGCTATAGTTATGTTGATTTACTTATTTTAGTATCGCTTATTCCTACATATACCAAGACAGAAGTAAACTTTACCAATACAAGGCACCTTTATACCACTATGACTGTCCACATCAGGAGGGATGCCACTTATATGTACATCTACAATTAAGGCCACACAGCTGTTGAAGCAACAGTATATAAACCGGTATGACCGTTCAGCTCTCATTTTGTTTAACATTTTTCCCATACTTCAAGTGTAGTGGCCCCTACTGTCATTCATAAGGAGTTATAACTCATATTATCTGAGTTTCCCCGTCTGTTGCAAATGTTTGACAGCTAGAGATAACTGCCTAATCTGGTTATGAAGATACTTGGTTTCTATTGCAGACAGTGTTGAGAGAACAAACATTATTTTCTGCATTGCTATTGAAAAATATGTTAGAGAGTTGGTGCAACATGATATCTGTAGTGCTTTCTGTAAAATGGTTGAGAGCAGTTTGTCTGTGCTACCAATAAAACCCTTTCCAGAAGTAGGTGTGCCAGGAAGAAGGTGGCCTTTAAAAAAGGATCCTGTTCATGTGCTACCTCTTGAGAGCAAGCTCTTTGCCATCTGTAGACAGAACCTGAGAAACCACAGTTTCTTTCTATTTCAGAAACATCAAAACATTTTCCAGTTTACCTGGGTGTGGTTATGCTTTTTTGTGTTGGGAACATGTTTAAATATCTCTAAAACGTATTCAGGAAAAGAAATGATGTGCTTGTTTTGTTTGTTTTCAATATTACTTCATTTTGGTAATTCCGTGAGATCCATTTGCTGATGTAGGAGAACAACTGTGGGCAGCTATACTGATATCCTTAGGGCTTTTTTTCACTCAGTCCAAAAGGAATTGTCTCTAGGTAAAGTATATATACTGGATAAATACTTCAGCTTTTCTTCTGAGCTTTCCAAGAACATCTCTTCTTGAATAAAATAAACTTTCATTCAAGTCTGGTATCAGCTATGTTAGGGTCTTGTTATACAGTAATCTTAGGTGGCTCCCGAAGCTCTTAGCACCTGGACTGTCTTTACATTAACACCTGGCACTAGTTTTAAGTGCTCATTAGGTGGCTCAAAATGACTGCCAGGGCAGGATTATCTCTGATCTGTGCTACCCAGCCTGGTTTACACTAAGGTGTAGCCACTCCAGACTACATCCTAGTGTAAACATCCCACCCACTCCCTCTTCCCCACTAGCTCAGAGTGGGCACAGTGCCCCCTTGCACCCTTCCCTGCTTGTGGCTGCCTGTGGTATCTATCCTGAGGGAAAAGGCAGGGAAAAGTTAAACTGCCTGCCTGGCCACCACCACTGCTGCTGTGGGCTAAAAGAGCAGCAGCCTGGCAGCAGTGGTAGCTGAACAGGAAGGTTAACCCTGTCTGGTCCTCTGGGGCAGACTGCCCATGCAGCCACATGTACATAATGCCCTGGGAGCTGGGGGAGGCAGGGGAAAATCACAAGGGGCAGGGGGTAGCATGGAGGGGGCCCTGGGGTGGGGAATCAAGCTATCACTAACACCCATCAACATTTGTCTGGCTTACAGCATAACATATAACACGGTCTGTAGGAGCAGTTATCCTTGATCTCATCATATAGAACTCAACAGAAATGTTCAGGCTATTGCTTAGTACATAAAAGCTGGTACATTTACAGTCTGCCCATCCCCATAGACCTTCTACTGTAGAGGATTTACTGAGGTGTTTCTCTCAATATCTTTATTTAAAAATTTGCTGTACAGGTCTTCTTGAAAAATATATAAGCTTGGTTTGGCACTATATCAGTGTTCTAGTGGTGCAGTCCCTGTTAGCTGATGCATACTCTACCTAAAAACCTGATCTCTCATTCATTTATCAGATTCTCACCCTTCCATCCCACTTACAAGCTGCTCACTTGCTCCACTGGTTCATTTAACAAACAATAAGTTTACTCTGTCTGTTTCTCTTTGTAAACCTTGGTAGTTTAAAGATAATTTCCCTGTGTTTTAATGGAATTCTGATAAATGCTTGGGAATTTGTTGCAGATTCAATAGAAGAGGTCTTACTGATTTGATTTCAGCCTTAACTTACTTAATAACAATAAAATACAGCAAAAAGATTGATTTGAGGACCAAAAAGAAAGTATTGTAATGGCTTTAGCAGTACCAGTTCGTTAACTAGCACACTCTATCAAACATGTGAGGTTACATTGACCTGCCACTGTAGTAGTTTTCACTTGGAATGAAGCTATTACTGTGACTCAGTAATCCATATTGGCCATAGGAACAATGTTACAGTAATGATACTAATTTTGAAACATGCTGTTTTGTATCATTAGCTTCAGAAATGCTGTTTATTTCACTGGACCCAATGTAGCATAGAACATTATTTCGTAAGTACCTTTTATCAGCTTTCAATGACAGATCTGTTATTTACTCTGACCAACTTCTCTGATGATAGTAGGTACAAGGAAAAAAAATCCTTCTGTGATTTGTTGATCTGTCTACAAAGTGAACAATTTAGTGAGAAGACACTAAGCATATAAAATCAAAACAGATTTTTGTTTTAGGATAGTAAAAGGTTTAGCCTGAGTGTTTAAACTTCCCATGATATTTAGCACCTTTGGTTTGCAATGAGTTCAGTAATTTAAGGATCACTGAAGAGCAAATTCTAAAGGTTAACAACTTCTGAGCGCAATTTTGATGTCAACTCTTCCCAAGATATCTAGTTAGAGAATAGAATTAATCTAGAATTAATTAGGTTGATTCTCAGGTAGGTGAAGCTGGATTTTAAAAATTATGAGCATTTTTCTGCTTTTTTTTTTTTTTGGTTTCTGCTTTTGTTTCTTTACTACTATGTTAATTGAGTTTTATAATGGATAATTATAATAGGCTTTTTAAAACTGTTCAGTGCTAGCTTAAGTCTGCTTCCACTGAAATCAGTGCAAGTTTTAACTTTGACTTCAGTAGTGGATAGGTTAACTTTACCAAGTTGCAAAGGAGAAATTTATTTCCTTACAGAATTATTCATTGAGGTGCATCCCCCATTATGATTGTAACTTGCTATGTGTGAAGTTGAGTAGTGATGTTAGAGAAATTAAATACCCACCTACCACCATCTGATGAGGTATGGGAAAATAACCGAGAGGCAAAATGAATAAAGTGGACATATTTTGACACAGTTATTTTAGCATCCTAGTTATAGATTCTCTTCACCTTTTCTTCATGAAAACTGTGTTTACCAGTTCCACATTTTTCTCCATTGGAGCCTCAGCAGCAGAGCAGCGGAAGTGTCCTGGAAATTACCAGGAAATGATAAACCTTTTCCTCATAAGTAACCCCATCTACTGTTGGAAATAGTACTTGATGCAACTCCTGCTTCTCCAAACTCTCTCGTGAGGGGGGAATTCGTATAGCCTGTCACAGAAATCAATTGGAAAGATAAAAGCATTATAGATGACATCCCTATGACTGCCATAGGATTTCCAGAGAACCTGAAGAAATTAGGTTCCCAATTCAGTGGAACTGAGGCACATAATATCCTTAGGCTCCTTTTTAAAATTCATCCCTTAGATGCTTTTGATGATTTCTCCGAAGTGGCTTAAAATAGAAGTTCTGTTATGAGAAAGTGACATATGCCTCAAAGGCACTTAGACACTCATGAACACCCCACTTTCTCTGTCCTTATCTTGAATAGTACAGGAGGCTAACAGTAGAGTTCCATCAGTGGTTTTCTTTTGTATGTCTGAAAGAAATCTTCATGTGAACCTTGGGCTCCATGAATATATATGTGGATTTTATCTTCTGAGAATCCAAAGTATTGAACAAGACCTTAACAAAACCATGATGGAGCATAAAGGTTAGATTGTGATGCCTTACTTAAACTGAATAACAGTGTGATTTATAACAATTTCAAGGAAGTCAATGAGATAGTTTAAGGAATAAATTATTATTCAAAAGTGAGCAAAGGTCTTTGCATTTAGCCCTTGTTTAGAAAGCACAATACAATATTTAAAAATATATTTTATACACTTTAGAAGTGGTAGAAATTCCTTCAAACTTACGTTTTAATTTTTTTTAAATACTACGTATGATTTCAAAGACACTTATATGCTTATCGAAACCTACTTGTACATTTCCAGGTCTCATGTTTTTCTCTCTTGTATCCCAAATATAAATTTTAGTTCTTTTGCTTGACTACAGCTAGGTTCCCAGATTCTTTCCTAGTCTGTGAATTTGAACAGCTTACAGGATATTCCCATTATGTGCTCAGAAAGTCTGGCAGTCATTATGCTGGTCTTGGCATGTGTTTCTATTCATCTATCACACCCGCTGAGTTTCTTTTTACTAGCAGTGCACTATATTTGCTTTTGGGAGAAGTTTGAGGAAGGTCCAGAACTCATGGGATTGAAATGCAATGCAGTGAAAGAACAGCAATGAATCAGAACATCAGTCACTATTTGTATGTGCTTGCTTGGCCGGGCCATCTGTAACATAAGAATGTGGGATCAAGGTTGGAGTACTTTACTGGAAATGCTGGTGGAAAATGAATATTTTTCCCCAAAGAAAATTTTTCCTTGTCCCCAAAAATATTAAAACATTTTTTTTTGGCTGAAAACTAAAAATTGTATCTGGATAGATTGATATTCACTTAAAAATTTTAGTTTTCAGTTTTCCAACAACAAAATAACAGTCATGAAAATGAAAACTTTTCTATTCCATTTGAGAACATTTTAATTTTGTCAAAGTCCAGTTGTCACTTTGAAACTTTTTTATTTAAACATTCCAACCAGCCTTTTTCTAATTTCTTCTTTGCCAGTGGTTTTTTTCAAGGTTTCACTTAATTTATTTTTCCTGTATCTGTAAAGGGGAAATAATAGGACTATCTCTACCACTGGGATGTGTTATGAACAATTAGAAAGTGTACAACATTTTGAAAGACAAGGTTTAATAAAGCACTAGGAATTATTATTTCAAACGTGTGAACAGTTTACAGTTTTTTATTTTATTAATAAAAAAGAGAAGTTTGCTTTTTTCTTTTTCTACATCTGTATGCCTGTTTCAATCCCATTTCTTTAACATGAACATGAAGGTGGTATTCACTTTGTCTTTATTTGAACAAACTTTTATTGGAGTTAATGAGAACTTGGCTGAATAAGGACCACAGTGAGTATACTCTGAGAAAGAATTTCTGAATTATGTCCCCAAAGCACTCAATGCGAAAACTTGCCTTGGATCAGTAGCATAACTGAGGGGGAAGTGACCAAGACAAAATAAAAGGAGCATGGACAAAATGGATATAAGTGGAATTAATTAAAGCATTCTGGCAGCATAGATAACCCGCATAGATTGTAATCATGTCACCCCAACAGGATATGCTAAAGTAAATAAGACACAATGGTTCTAGTGGTTGTAGTTCTGTTAAATGGCTGCATTTATGGTTTAGTCACTCTACCAATGAACTGTACAATCACTCCCCCTGAGTGCAAGAAATATATGACACTTACTCAGTTGAGAACCAACTGCTTATGGACTGTGTTGCTTGTTTTGCAAATGGTTGTTGCCATGCTAATCTTGGAAAATCCCTAAGGGTTAGGGATTTGGTTTTCTCTTGATTCACAACTATAATGTAGTGATGTCTCTTGATAAAGTTAAGGAATCAATGACTGACTAACAATAAAGCTAAAAATCTTACACTTTAGATTCAACAGTGCATATTGCTGGGTACCAGCAGCACAGAACCAATTAATACCAATTAATATTTGTTGTTCCCTTGCAGTTTATAGTCTAGCAAAAATCTACCCTCACTCCACACTAAGCTGGAACACAGCTTGATTTCTGCTTCATAAGAAAGTAGCATATCAGCCATCCTCTCCATCCTTTCCCTGAGGTTCATTAAAGAGTTGTGTTTGTCTGAGATGTACCTCTTAGAGCTCCCTCTGAGACAGTACACTTCCTCTTCAGCCTTACTGCAGGATGGTGACTTGAAGACAGGATAAAGCTTCTAATCTTCCAAGCACTGACAGTTGATTACAAGAGACCTTCCCATTTCATACTCCTGCATTTTTTTGATCATATCATTGGAGTTTTTTCAATAATGAAATTAATTCAAGTCTCAGGTCTTGGAATTCTAGACATTTAATCTCTGTTTGCCATGCATTTTTAAACAGAATAAACAGTAGACCTTTAGAACTAGGTACACACTTTTGAAAATCCAAAGCAGAGGCATAACAGAGCAGCTTTATGCCCTGGGCAGTGACAGGGCATGGGGCAGTAATGGCAACTGTGTGGCCAGTTTCCAGCTGCAGCAACAGCTGTTTTTGAGCACCCACCCATCTGTTGCTGCCACAAAAGGAGGTGCCTAGGGCTACTGTCCTGGTCACTTCCTCCTCAGTTATGCTACTGATCCAAGGCAAGTTTTCGCATTGAGTACTTTGGGGACATAATTCAGAAATTCTTTCTCAGAATATACTCACTATGGTCCTTATTCAGCCAAGTTCTCATTAACTCCAATAAAAGTTTGTTCACATAAAGACAAAGTCAAAATTAAGTAAAGCTTTTAGTACTTGACTCTTTGAGAAAATAGTCCCACCTTAGATTGTTGAATGATTTTACTGTCTGTTTTTGACAGGCCATTTTAAAGGGTGAGAAATGACTCCATGTTTACATTTTTAATATTCATTATTGAGGAGCTAGAAGCCTGTGGTTTTCAATTGTCTTTCTAACAGTGGTCCACTGATGAGGACAATCTGTTTAACAAACTGGCATATAAGATAGTTTTCTCCATATGTCGCACATTTGCCACTCCATCTGCTATGTAATAAAGCCACCAAAAGCCCAGGCTGACCAGACCCTTAGGTGATCTTGCCAGTGTCTTTTTATTTTATTTTTTTAAGAAGAAAATCTCTTTAACCCCTTTTATTGTATATAAGATTCAGTATGTTTGAGCCATGTAACATTGAGTAACTTGAGAGAAATATATGAAGATCTTCCAAAGTATATAAAGCAGCCTGATATTCTTTTTGACTGTTTTGTCCTTCACTTCATGTATTTACTCTCATTCATATATACAATGGATACCACTAATCACTTGTAATGTGTACTATTAGCTAGTTCCTTTTTCACTTAAAAATGTTTAAATGAATTAGTGCAGGTAAGAATTAGTGAGTACTGGAGAGGGGTGAGTATCTGACAGACTACAAGCAACATGTCAGCATTTATTCCATGCTATTAAATAAGCCAGGCCATACCAAACTAAAGCCAGGGCTTTCCCCATGGCATAGAGATGGAGTGTGCATCCAGAAGGAAATTAAAATTGTATGTATTATTTTTGCTTTGGCCTTATTAACACAGTATTGTAATAAAACCAGATGTGATACATGCCAACTAGTTTGAGCATATTTGGTAACTATACAACATTTCTTTAGAACATACAATTTTAAGGTCTGCTTTAAAATATAGTACAGTTCTTCTTTTATAGTTTCCTGTTTTATGACTGCCCAAAGGAGCTGGTATTATTGTTGGTTGCTGAATTCCAGTAAGCTTATGCTGAAAACAAACAGAATTGTATTCACTCTGCTACCCCATTATGAAATGAAGCCATCAGACAGAGTTCTTTGTCTTTCTTTGTTGCTCTTTACATTTCAGAATTATGTTGAAATTATTCAAATGGACTAGTAAAACTATTCATGCTGCCCTGTCCCCTGGGGCTGGGGTGCAGCAGGGAAGTGCATCTCTGGTTGGACCATGTTGTGGGCAGCTGGAGGACAATGGGCTTCTGGTAGTCTCAGTCCTGCCTGCAGTGGTAGCAGTGGCTCCCACTTATGCAGGCAGCAGTGAAGTGAGTCCCGCTCAGGTTTGGGCTTGAGGGAGATCAAGGGGATGCCAGCGGCAGCCTTGCCCCAAGCTAGGCTCCCACACCATGCCATGCAACCTAGCCATGCCCCCCACCCCACTCCCTCCAAGCCAGTGTATCCTTACTGCAAGAGGCGCCCTTCCCCTGAAAGCATAGGCACAGGACCCCAGTGGCCTGGCCACACAGCTTGCTGCCACCCCTGCACATCTTTCCCCCACTAGAGTCCTGTGAGTTTGCATGGGGCCCTCTGGGGCAGGGGGTAGCTGAAGGCCCCCTCTGGGAGGGCTGGGGAAGGCAGGGGGCTGAGAGTTGGGAGTGAAGGGCACCAGCAGGGCTTGGGGGCTGTGAGTCAGGAGTGAGGGGCACTGGCAGGGCTGTGGGGCTGTGTTGGGAGTGAAGGGCACTAGCAGGGTGGGGAGGTTGTGGGTTGGGAATGAGGGGCAATGGCATTGGCAGGGGCAGGGCAGCAGCATGTCAGGACTGCTTAACACCACAAAGCATCAAGGAGGACAGCTGCAGCTGAACCTGCATCCTAGTGAGCAAAGAAGGCGGGGCTCTAATTTTCCATTATAAGTCAAAATCAAACACCAAAATATATAGGTATTTAGAATTTATTTTATTATAATGATTGAGGCACTGGGAGACCTCCACATTTGCTTTAAAAATTTAAATATATGAATATGTGTTCAACCGATACCTATACATACAGTGGCATTTCATTTTGATTGTGGAAAACCCCCGATTCTGGGTTTTTTTAATCAGAGAATTGGCCCCATCCCTTTTTTTAAATCAGAGAAATTGCTATTTTTAAACAGAGAAAACCAGGATCCCTACTTGTTAGTTATGACCTAATTGCAAAGTCACACAAATACATCAATACGATAAACTTTTCATTTCATAGCATTATTCAGGGAAAACTGATGCTATTAGACTGCATCATAGAAATTTGGGTTCAAATGAAAAGTTTGTTGTCTGTGAGATGAATCTGTTATTTGGATAGAACTTTTGCTTAGGAAAAAATCATATTGTTACCCCTGTAAAGCACATGAAGATCCACAGATGAAAGCTGCTATATATGAGGAAAGCGTTATTATTGTTTTTTAGATATTTATCTAGCAGTCTGTTCTCAACTCAGCTGCAAAATTCCCATTCATAATGCATTAAATTGGGACTACATCCCCCTCTTACTTTCTCAGATTATGAAATGAATGTGTATGCAATTTGAAAATAGACATTTCTTTCTAAGAATAATGGCAACAAAAAGGAAGTTTCATGCCAACTGATGGATATAACTAGAACCCATGTCTCATCAAGTGAGGGGGAGGTGAGAACGGAGAAGTCTTATGTGGAGGTGTTTTCTTTTTGAGTGGCATCTGTGCAGTGTTACCTAATGTATTCTGTTTCAATATCAGACTGATAGGTTCATCTTAGGCAAATTAGTTTACTTTTCTGTGCCTCAGTTTCCCCTTCTTTGAATTGTGAAGTTTCCTTTTGACTTCAACTCTTAATCTCTCTGGCTAGGTACAGATATTGCACTTAATGTGCTTTAAGCATGCAGAAAGCACTTTACACCCATAACAGAACAGACATTCATAGCACAGAAAGCTCTTTAAAAATGGTAGATCTGGCTCTAAGCTAATCCTAGATGTGTACTAGCTTAAAGTGCTTTCTGTTAGAGGACTTTATCAAACGTCTATGCTGAGGATTATTTTAGAGCATGATTGCCACCTGAGTGGTGTTGCACAGGACTGCTGTAGCCTTGGGCAGAGCTTGTTTGATCTGCTTGAGCAGCCAGGCCACCACCCCCTAGCTGTCACTGACCCAAGTCAGTGACGGCCTCCGATCCCAATGGCAGCACAAATGCCCTGCCCTGTTTTTGACAATGTTGGGAACTTCAGCAGGTGGGAGTGGGAAAGGAGCCCCGTGCTAGTGGGGTAAGCCTTGGACCGGCCTCCAGCAAGACCCAAGTGAGAAAGCTGTCAGCATGGGGGGGGTGTCCCTTTTCACACCCTCCCACCAGAACTCCCAGCACACTGAAAAGGGGTGCAAGGAACTTGTGCTGCTGCTTCCAGCTGCAGCTGGGGGAAAGGAGCCCCCTTGCTGGGTGGCCCTTTCCCCAGCTTCCCAGCTTGAGTCATGCTGGGGGATGGGATGCTTCTCCCCCCCACCCCCGCTCATGACAGGTGTACTCCTTTACCTCAGCTGCAGCCAGAAGTGGCAGTGCAAGTTCCCTTGACTGCTTTTTATCATGCTGGGAACTCTGGGTGGGGAGTGAAAAAGCAGCCCCTCTGGAGCCTGGATCTGGTCCTGCTCCCACCAGGACCTGAGCTGGGAAGCTGGGGTGGCCCACTCAGCAGGGGGGGCTCCTTTTCCAACCCTCTCACTAGAGTTTGTTCCACAGGGAACTTGTGCTGCAGCTGCTGGCTGCAGCTGGGGAAAGTGAGCCCCGCAACTATTGGGGCATCCCTACAACTTGCTGGCTGCAGTCTGGGGGAGGGTTCAGCTAGGTCAGGTTCATGTGGAAAGGGGCTTTCCCTTTCCCACTTTTGTCCCCCAGCCACTGCTGACAGTCCCCAGCTGGCAGAGGTGTGGGGCTGGTGGGGCAGCTCTGGCAGTCTCCTGAGAGGCCAACAGGAGTGCCCTCCTGCCTGCTGGCCTTGGCCAGTGCAGGCAGGTACCAAGATCCCCTCCCCCCCAACCAAATAGTGCACATCTGTTCAGCAGGAATTTGAATGCACGCTAACTTATAGCACTTTAAGTTAAATGTGATACAGTGCTTCTGCCATGGGCTTTTTGAATGTCTATACTTAGCCTCTGAGTCTGAGTTCCTGTACATGGGGATAATAATCAAATGCTAGTTCTACAGGGTATGGCAAAATATATTGGGTACAGTGTAGTAAATTGTGGACAGAAATTAAAATTATTATTGTACTGCAGTCCAAATGTACTTAGTCCTAAGTGTTTAAAAAAAACCCAAAATAAACCCAAAATTAAACAAAACTGAGGTAAAAATTAAATAAATACCATTTTTCACTTATAGTTTCATAGTTTCTAGGGTCGGAAGGGACCTGAGTAGATCATCTAGTCCAACCCCCTGCCATGGCAGGAAAGATAACTGGGATCAAATGACCCCAGCAAGGTGTACATCTAACCTCCTCTTAAAGACCCCCAAGGTAGAAGCCAGCACCACTTTTCTTGGAAGTTGGTTCCAGACCCTAGCTGCCCTGATTGTGAAGTAGCGCTTCCTGATGTCTAACCTAAACCTACCCTCTGCCAGCTTGTGACTGTTATTCCTGGTCACTCCTGGTAGTGCTTGGGAGAACAGGGACTCCCCCAATGCCTGCTGGACCCCTCTGACTAGATTGTAACAGGCCACTAGATCCCCCCTCAGCTTTCTCTTGTGAAGGCTGAATAGGTTCAGGTCCCATAGCCTGTATTCATAAGACCTGCCCTGCTGCCCCCTGATCATGCGAGTGTCCCTCCTCTGGACCCTCTCCATACTGTCCACATCCCTCTTGAAGTGCAGCACCCAGAACTGGACACAGTAGTCCAGCTGCAGCCTTACCAGTGCCGCACAGAGGGGGAGGATCACCTCCTTGGACCTGCTCAAGATGCATCTATGGATGCATGACAAGGTCCGGTTGGCCTTCCTGACTGCATCCCCACACTGCTGACCCATGTTCATCTTGGAGTCAATGATGACTCCAAGATCCTTTTCTGCCTCTGTACTGACAATAAGGGAATACCCCAATCTGTAGGTATGATGCCAGTTTTTCCTCCCCGGGTGCATCACTTTGCACTTGTCAGTGTTGAATCCCATCCTATTCTCACCCACCCACCCTTGTAACCTGTCTAGGTCCAATTGTAGCCTATTCCTCCCTTCTAGCGTGCCCACATCCCCCCACATCTTAGTGTCATTAGCAAATTTGAACAGGGTGCTTTTTACCCGCCTCATCCAAGTCACTGATGAAGATGTTGAACAGTGAGGGCCCGAGGACCGAGCCCTGCAGAACCCCACTGCCCACGTCCTTCCAGGTTGAAAATGACCCATCTACTACCACTCTCTGGGTGTGGCCCTCCAGCCAGTTGGCGACCTAATTGACTGTGTGGGTGTCGACATCACAGTCCCCCAGTTTGTTAATGAGAACAGGGTGAGAGACAGCGTCAAAGGCCTTCCAAAAGTCCAGGAAGACTATATCCACTGCTCCCCCTGCATCTAATGATTTGGTGATCTGATCATAGAAGGCCACCAGGTTGGTCTGACAAGACCTGCCACTGATGAACCCGTGTTGGTTGCCCCTAAGCATGAAATCCCCTGCTGGCCCCTCGTGGATGTGTGCCAGCATAATTTTCTCGAACCGCTTGCCTAGGATCAAGGTAAGACTAACTGGCCTATAGTTTCCTGGGTCCTCCTTCTTACCCTTTTTGAAGATGGGAACCACATTGGCCCTCTTCCAGTCCTCTGGCACCACACCAGAGCACCATAAGTGCTTGTAAAGCTGTGCCAGGGGTCCTGCAATGACCTCAGCCAATTCCTTTAGTACTCTAGGGTGGAGATCATCTGGACCGGCTGACTTGAATATGTCCAGTCCCTCCAGAAGCTCCCTAACTAGTTCCTCACTAACCCTTCACCCAGGTGTGCCTCCTCTGGGGCCTGAAGGGCGCCCAGCAAGGAGGTGGATGTTCTGGTCCCTGCTTAGGAAGATGGAGGCAAAGAAATTATTAAACATGTTAGCTTTGTCATCTGGTGTGACGACCAAATTTCCTAATGTGTCCTACAGGGGCCCCAGATTACCCAGAACTTTCTTTTTACCCCCTATGTATTTAAAGAAGGACTTCTTATTGTCCTTAATCCGGGAAGCTAGTCCCAGTTCCATCCCTGCCTTGGCCTTCCTGACTGCCCCCCTACATCCCCGAGCAACTGCAGTATAGTCATCCCTGGTGATGTCCCCTTCTTTCCATTGGGTGTACGCCTCCCTTTTAGCTAGGAGACATTCCCAGATGCTTTTGGTGAGCCATGGGGGCTTGTGTGCCCTCCTGCTCTCTTTGATCTTTGTTGGGATTATCTCCTTTGGGCTTGGAGGATCGTCTCCTTGAGGAGCGACCACTCTCCTTGGACACCTGGCTCCCCTCCCCTCTGGGACCTCAGTGCTTCCCTGACTATTCTCCTTAGCTCATTGAAGTTTGCCCTCCTGAAATCTAGGGCCGCTGCCTTGCTGCAGGCCTTTGCCACCTTGCGTTGGATGGTGAATTCCAGCAGGCGATGATCACTGTCGCCCAGGTGGTTGGGCACCTGCAGCCGTCTCACCAGATAATCTCCTGTGGCCAGCACCAGGTCCAATGAGGCATCTCCCCTGGTGGGGCTGTGCACCTCCTAGGTTAGGTGGAGGTCCTGCATTCTAGCTAAGAACCTATGTGAGCAGTCAGACCTGGCTGCATACTTAAATCTCTAGAATCTAAAGTCAAGTCCCAATTCCACAAAATAATTGCAGCACATAACTAAATTTCAGCAGGTATACACAGTTTACCACCTTATTAAATATTTTCAATTTTTTCCTTCTAGTAAAGTAGATGTCAGCATATAGAACAAGTTTTGTAAGTCAGAAAGAAGAAAAACTGTATACGTCTATTTAATATCTGTAATATTCTTAGCTTAGATCTAGATAAAACATCAGTAAAAAAGTAAAATCCATCAAAGAAATCAAATGGAGGTGTAGGAGAATACCTTTCACATAGATCTCATATCATCTCGTTCAAGGATCTTTAGATGGTCAGTCCCAGGAAACTATCCAAAATACATTTGCTTCTCTATTGTATATGACTTTTTCCATCATAGCCAGGTCCACCAAGCCTGTTATGTGGCTTGGGCATGAATGAATACTTTTCTATCGTAACAAGATTTGACTAGCTCTCATCATTCAGTGACCTGTGGATAGATATGGAATGTGCAAATACTTGATTTCCAATTCAGGGTCTGATCTGAAAATAAGGGGAAAAAAGCCCTAAAATGTTTCATTGTGGTAAAAAAAAAAAAAAAATTTTGTTTTGTTTTATTTGCTTTTGACTTGCTTTATTCTTAACATTTTTTACAAGAGCAAAGCTATGGTAATGAAGGGCTGGACTTTGTCATGCTACTTAACACTAGATTAGACAAGGGTACAGAGGTGCCCCTATTTGACCTAGTGATTAGAGCACCTCATGAATAATGTACGGGATTTGAGTTCAAGTCTTTCCTCCAGTGTACAAGATTTAAATACATATTGGTCACTGACAAGACTTTAAGTCTTTACTTAAGTGATCTGTGCCTTTTCTGAGCTGTCTCTCTCTGGGACCAGCAGCATCTGAAAAGCTGTGGCTTGTTGTCTATTTTCTTGGTAGCTAGTCTCTTTTCTTGTAAGTTGTATCCAATCCTTTTCTACTTACCCATGCCTACAATCCTTATTGTTATCCCTATCCATTCCTTTCAACTTATTCCCCCCAAATCCTCTTTGTTCTTGTTAGTCGGTCTTGATTCTTGCCCCCCCCCCATAAAAAGAAATACGTATTTTGCCTGAGAGTGTGTCATCACTGTGCAGGAAAGCACAACATATATCACACACACACATTTTGAAGCACACCAAACATTATGAAGTGTGCTGGAAAGGCAGGTGTCAGGTCTTCTGCCAGGAGAGGGAGAGGGGGCAGACGGAGAGCTGCAAGTTCCACCCACCCCAAACAGACACACCCTGTTTCCTAGCAGCAATGAGTCTTCTGCTGCTAGTGGGAGCAAGGATGTAGTAGCAGTGCCTGCACCTGCACCACCACCACTAACACCACTAACCAGCATGACATTCTTTACCCCAATTTCAGTTCCCAGTGTAAGCCTTCCAGTGACAAAGGAGGAGCTGGATCTGGAAGCAGAGGAGCTGAGGGCCATAGCAAAGGAAATTCTGGGGAAGTAGGGGGAATCTGAATTTGTACTCCACACCCTTCAAAGTTCCTCTAGAGGAAAGTATCCTCTGGAAGGCACATTGGAGTAGGTTGTGGGGGCAGGTGGCTTAGCTCCTCCTCCAGTTGTGCCTCTGCCTGGTGAGGAAGGGTAAAAGGCAGGGTCCCTACCCTCAACCCAGAAGCGGATGGGTAGTGTAGTGTGGGATAATTTTGAGGTGGCAGATGATCCTAGATATGCTACATGCCATCACTGCTGAAGGCAGATCAGCCAGGGCAAGGACTTGAAACACTTTGCCACCATGGCAATGCTGCTGCATCTGAGGAGGCAGCACCCCCTTGTTCCTCCTCAGCCTGGCACCAGTGGGAGCATGCCCAAAAAGAAGTCACCCTCTTGCTCCAAAGTCCCCATCCCCAATAAGCGGAGGCAGGCCACCCTGGACCAATGGGAGAAAGGGGGAGACAAAGTGGGGTGTATTCCCAAGGCAAGCAAGGTCACCCAGAGCATTGGGGAGATGCTTGCTTTGGATGGCCAGCCCTTCTCCTTTGTTGAGGTCCAGGTTCAGGCGACTCATGGTACTCATGGCCCCATCATACCAAGTGCCCACATGCAAGATAGCAGGGTGGTGGTGCCCTCCCTGTATGAGGCATTCAGGGAGTACTTGAGTGAGGAGCTGAAGAAGGCCAGGTCTGCAGGTAGTGTGCATTTCACTTTGGACATGTGGAGCAGCCAGGGTGGAGATCATGCCTATATCCAGGGCACTGATGTGATCAGTCAGGGTGTTGGTGGGCTCTCCTTCAAGCAGAGGTGATGGGTGGGCCCCACACAGCAAGAAAGATCATGGTGACCCTGAACTGCATGGTGCAGGGGTGGATCATTGGGTAGGGTGAGCTAACCTGCAGGTTCATGGTCACCAACAATGGGGCCAATATGGTTAAGGTGGTGCATGATGCCAACTTTGTTGGCATCTGCTGTGTGGCACACAAGTTCCATCTTATAGTCAGGGATGCCTTGGATGGGGACTACCTCCACTACCAGCCAGCTTATTTTGAAATGCAGGAAGTTCCACCGCAGCATCAAGGGGGGCAAGGTGCTGCAGGATAAACAGGCAGACCTGAGCATCCTGCAGCACAGAATCATACAGGATGTGGAGATTCCATGGAACTACAGATATCTGATGCTGGAAAGGCTCATTGAGCAACATAAAGCCATCCATGAGATGGCTTTGCTCGGGGAGATTGGTGGCTCCCTTAACAAAACAGAGTGGGATACAATTTCCCAGATCTTAGTGGTCCTCAAGCCATTCCTTGAGGCCACTGAGAGCCTCAGCACTGGCAATGCCTTCCTTAGCCAGGTGATCCCCATCGTGAGGGAACTTGAGAACCAAATGGAGAAGTTCCAGGGGATTGATGTTCCTAGCTGTGGCAAGGTGCTTTCACCAGAGGTGCAGGCACTGGTGAAGCGGCTGAAGGAGGGCATCAAAAAAGGGCTGAATCCATTGCAGTCCAGTATGATCCATGTGCTGGCAGGCATGTGCAACCTGAGGGTGAAGGAGCATCTGCAGTAGCAAAACCCTGGATCACTGGACAGAGGTGCTAGCAGACAGAGCCAAGGAGGCACAAGGGCAGAGGAGGGGGAATGTTGAAGAGGGGAATCCACTTTCCCTTGCCAGCACTCCAACCACAAGCCAGTCTCCTCCACCACAGCCATTGCCAATGTGGACCAAGGGCATGGCTTCAATGTTGGGATCCAGAGGCACCAATCCTCACCATCAGGCAAGTATCATGGAGGCCTGGGTGACTACCTATCTTGCCAAGGATATGGAGTGGCTGCGCTCCAACTCCTTGGCCTATTAGCCAACCTGCACCCAAGTGGCAGAATCTGGCCACAGTTTCCCAAGATCACCTGTCCTGTCCACCGACCAGTGTTTCATGCAAGAGGGTGTTCAGCTTTGATGATGATGTTGTGACACCCCACTGCATTTCCTTGGATGCTGGTTTGGTGGAGCGGTTGGTGTTCCTGAAGGTGAACTTCCCACTGCTGGGGTTCCCCAAGCTTCATGTGCAGATGGAATGAGTGGCACCCTCCTTATTCTGCGCCTACTTGCCATTATAGTCTATGACTGAATATCCAAATTGGCACTGAATCTCTGAATCCAAATTGGCTGAATCAAATCAGGACAGTGATCTGAATCACCGAATTGAATCACTGTCCCTCCAAATCAGACAAATCCAAATCACAATCGAATACTTGCTGCTTTGCACAGGCCTACTAGGCACTGTAGTCTGGTAACTGCTGCTGCTCCCTTTCCTCCCTCTCTGCTGACAGCCCCATCCCCGTGTGAAAAATTAACCCTCAAAGGATTACAATTCCCTAAGGTGCTGTAAATTAGAATACCTTAAATCTGTTACCTGATTAGATGGGGGTTTTTTTTTTTTTGCGATCAGCCATTTTAGAAGCACTCTGCTGCTGTGCACGTGTTAGGTCAGGGGTTGTCAACAAGAGGTATGTGTACCCCTGGGCGGTACGGGTGGGCAGGGATGAAGCACTGCCACCCCATGCTGCTACCTCACTGGAGTAGGGCTGTGTTGAGGTGAGAGCATGGCCACACAAATGCCTCACTGCCGCTGCTCTGCTGCTCACCATGCCCTTGCTTGGCACCTGGAAGCTCACAATGCCCCCCCACCCCTGGCATCCGGCCACTTGCACCTCCCTCCCCCCGCCCATTCTCTGTCTGGCCACTTACCACCACCTCTACCCCCCCACTCTGTGTACAGCCACTCACCACCCCCCATCCTGGGGGTACACTTACTAAAAAGAGGCTCACCAGTAGTACACTTAATAAAAAAGGTTGAAAAAGTCTGCAGCTGCTCCAAACTGCAAGCTAGTGCTAAGCCAATCAAAATGTGTGCAGCTCAAAGTACAACATGCAACAAAGGCTCTAAGAAAGTTCAGATTTTTTAATGTGAGTTTAACTAAGTGGAAAAAATTAAATGAATATGAAATTTGAGACAGTTTTGACAGGTACCATGATACAAGGTTTTTGGTTGATGGTAGGTTTTGTTTGTTTGTTTTGGTTTTGTTTTTAAAGACTACCTAAAGCATTTCCTTTAGAAAAAATATCTTGACTTTTTTGAGTGTGTTTTCCTGAACCCTTATGTTCCATTTGCTCATCTGAGTTATTTGTTCGTAAAGCTGTGTATCACATTTTTCATAGCTTGTTCAAAAGAAAATGTTATGCTAGATTAGCATGCATTCTTCTTTGAAGAAATATAGCACTTATGTGTGTGTGCTTTTGTGGATAAAAAGACATATATACATGCCTTGAAATTTCTCAACGCTCTATGGAAATCTAAAACACAGAAAGACAGCAGTCCCCTCAGATACTGAGAGTGTTCCATATATATGAAACTAACATCTTAATTTGAAGAGGAAAATGTATTTCCCTTTTTGAGGATCACTTACTGTTTAACAAACACCCTAAACAACAATACTGTTAACATTTGGTTCCAAACCTTTCAAAGGCTGTGGGAGAACTCAGCACCTAAGTTTAAATACCACTGTACCCTTGACTAACCTATCATGACATCAGAGTGGATCATCATATATTTAATCAGAACTTCACACTGTGAATACAATGCAGAGTTCTGGTTACATAGTGCTTATCTGATATGACACATCTTAAGTAGGTGCTCAGATACAGGATCATTACGCTTAGTGAATGGCAACATAAAGGTAATCCCTTTTATCCCTGTGCTTATGTTTCCACATGCTTATGAGTAAATTCAGCATCCACCTTCTCAGTCTTATTCCAAATGTCATGATTAATTTAGAAACACCAATGTGCATTAACCTTTTTTAGGTTTTGTGCTGAAAAAATAGCTCTAGCTTCAGTATGATCCTTGTGTGTAGTGCTAGGGTACTCCAAAGTTGCAATTATATTCATACTTAGTGTATTATGAATTGTAACTGTACTCTTGCAAAGCCACCCAAATAGTATTTATTGAATTTATGTTTGCTATAAGCTATCAACAGTTTTATGCATGAGATTAATTGGAGAACGTAAAGATAAGTTTGTTACTTACAGCATCCTTCACTCCACCCATCTTCCTGTAATTAATGGGGTTTTTTTACAACAGGCTGACATAATTTTAATGATGATTCTTCTATAAAAACCTTAATTATATTTTATAATCTATGATACATTATATTTTCCCATTCCTTGTGCTAACAGGGTGAGAATCTAGAAAATGGTATTTCTCTCTAGGCCTCTTCAGATGAAGAGTGATGAAGAATCTCTGTGCAAGCTGTTTTTCTCCTAAAATTCCCATATGTTAATAAAACTTTCTTTGCATGCAAGCTGAAAATATTTTAAGACTAAAAATTTCCATGTTTCAAAAATTGTGTCTTGGGGTACATGGGAGGACATACTTTTATATGTACTTAGGAGATTTCATGTTTTTATTACTATAATTGTAAACAGTGACAAAAATGAAATGTGTGCAAACAGAGCAAGAACTAAAGAACTAAGCGAGGTTTGTTTGTTTTTTAGTCAGCTAATAGACTACTGAGGGCAGGTCCAAAAAATTTGTATGTGTGGTATGCAGTGCCACAGACCCATGTGGTGCACATGCAGGCATTTGCCACACTGCTAATTTTCAGTGTGGCGGTGCTTTTTTGACACTGAGAGATCCTGGCATCAAAAAAACCCATGTCTGAAAAAAGTGTGGTGGTGCACGTGGTGGCAGCATGCACCACCTGAAACTGGAGCCTTACCGGCTGGACCCATGCTCCAGCTGCCTGTCAGGCTCCATGTGACAGATCACTGGTGCTAGAGCCTCAGGAGGCTCCTGGGATCCCAGGTAAGGCTGCTAAAACAAGCCCAGGTGCTGGTTTCAGCCTCCCATACTGCACCCAGGGCAACATGCCATGCATCAGAGTGTGTGTGCACATGAGTATTGCCCAGGGACAAGTAGTGACAACACAACTATGTGCCACTGCAATTTATTCCTGGGGAAATGCACATGTGTGGGCATCTGGACATACTTTATGAGTAAAAGTCTAAATGAGGTAAGGTGTTCATTTGGTCACAATATCGGCTTGTGCCTGTTGTCATTACCACTGTGTTGTAACTAATTTGGCTCTAAATCCTATGGTTCTAGCATTAACATGCTGTGAGTGACAAATCACTCACACTTACTTTGTGATCCTGGCTTCATCAGAATCAATGGGTATGTTGCCGGAAATTTCCGTGGAGCCAAACTTGGAACCATAGACACACTGCAAACAGCTCTGTCATATCTTGCTGATCAAAATATGAGGGCATGGAATGCATATTAAGTGCAGTCGGAGGGCTTTTTAATTCCAAAAGGGTACAATTATTAGGGGACTAGCCAATTGCCCATCAAGAATAACGGGGGGGAAGGGGGCTATAATAGAGTGCTGCCACCTAATGCCCCATGTTGCCGCTATTCTGCCTCTTGTGCTGCTGGCCTCAGCTCCCCCACTCTCTGTCCGGTCTTTGTCGCACCTTTGGAATCATGGCGGCACTCCCCCATGCTTGGCGCACTCTGATCGACTGTTTCCATCAGCCAGTCAGAGTGCAAATAAAACGTTATGGACAGACAGACAGACAGACTTCGGCTTTTATAATATTAGAATGATAGAGTCCTTCATCTCTTTAGGGATGATCCCAGGATGAATAATGGTTCAGTTGTCCTCCCATTTGTCCCCTAGCTCCAGTGAGGAGCAATTTGTGGATGACTTGTAACTGTAGCAACCTATGTTTGTCATTCCATTTTGTAGCTGTTCAGCTATTATGGCCATTGTGGAGCAAGGAACCAAAGGTCCATATGCTTCCCAGCCACTGGCCAGTGATCTACTTCAGTGGACAGAACATAGGCACGCAGTACTCTTTTACTTGCCTGGACTTAATGTGTGTGTAGCTCACGCAGGAATATGGGAATCCTTTTACTACTTCTTCAGACCTTTTGCTGATGTGCAGCCCAAAGAAAAATCTAGACCATGCCTAGCAAAATTATCCTGCTTAATAGCAAAATATTATTGTAAACTAATATCTAGTTTCAGATATGAGACAGTTGGCATAGTGATGTAACCAGATTCTACAGTGTCTTTTGCCTTAGGGGTTTTGCAGGGGACCCTAGAACTGGGCAGCAATGCAATCTTGAATGACTTTGTTGACATATCAGCTAATTACTTTAAAGATTATATTGGTATGTCTACACGAGTTGCAGTCACCATGATAGATGTAGTATTGACAATTTTGGACACCCTGTAATGTTAATCTCCTATTCCTTTAAAGAAAGAAATTGTACCTGATTTGCATAGAGAGGGCCATATTGTAACCTCAGTAACACCTGTCTGAAACCAAAGCCATTTAACTTAAGTGGTGGTTTTGGGGGTTTTTTTGTTCTTTGGTTAAATTATCAGGAGTCATATACAGTTTCATTGTTTCATTTTCATGATTGCTTTTACTGCTGCTACAATTTACAGTTTCAGGGCTTTTTTAGTGGTCCTATTTATAATTTCAGCTGACTGTATTTTTCAATATGGAGGCCCATTTTCTGCAAATTGATGACCAGGGAAAGTCTTTCAATCCATCTGTCACCTCTGCCTGACTCAGGAAGCTATCATGTTCATTTCTTGAAATTATTTTATTTGCTTCACTGTATTTGGAAATAACACCATCTCCCAGGTCATTGATATGAAAAGAATACAGACACAAGTCTAAGACTAAGCCTTTTGGCATTGGCTGGCTCACATATTATCTTCCCCCATTACCAGTATCTGCCTTGTACCACAACACTATTTTTATCTATAAACAAGTTTTTAATTCTTTTTAATAACTCTTTTCTTCTATGGTGTTTTCTGACATATGCAATCAAGCCCCACTGTGAAGTGCATGAACCTGTGGCATGAACCTATTTTTCAATCAAGACAAATTGTATCCCTTACCTCACCTTTTCCCTTCAAGTTCAATAAAAAGCCCAGAGGGACTCAAGCATGTCTAACAGGTGTGATCCTGCTTTATGAATCTAGGCTGACTGGCTCTTATGTTTCATAGATTTCATAGACATTAGGGCTGGAAGGGACCTCGGGAGATCATCGAGTCCAGCCCCCTGCCCAAAGGGCAGGAAGTCAGCTGGGGTCATAGGATCCCAGCAAGATAAGCATCCAATTTACTCTTGAAGGTGTTCAATGGAGGTGCTTGAACCACCTCCGCTGGCAGACTGTTCCAGACCTTGGGGGCTCGGACAGTAAAGAAATTCTTCCTTATGTCCAGCCTGAAACGGTTTTGCAGGAGTTTGTGACCGTTCGACCTCGTCATCCCTTGGGGCGCTCTGGTGAACAAACGTTCCCCCAGATCGTGGTGGTCACCCTTGATAAATTTATAGGTGGCCATCAGATCACCCCTGAGCCTGCGCTTTTCCAGGCTAAAGAGTCCCATGTCTCTCAGCCTGTCATCGTAAGATCTGTTTTCCTGACCTCTGATCATGCACATGGCTCTCCTCTGGACTCTCTCAAGCTTCTCCACATCCTTTTTGAATTGTGGAACCCAAAACTGGACACAGTACTCCAGCTGCGGCCTCACCAAGGCCGAGTACAAGGGGAGAATGACGTCCCGGGATTTGCTCGAGAAGCATCTATGGATGCACGCCAGCGTTTTGGTCGCTTTACTAGCCGCAGCATCGCATTGCAGGCTCATGTTCATCTTGTGGTCAATGATGACCCCCAAGTCTCTTTCTTCTGTAGTGCTAACCAACGTAGCACTGCCGAGCCTATTAGGGTGCTGCAGGTTTTTCCTCCCAAGGTGGAGAACCTTGCATTTTTCGGTGTTAAACACCATCAGGGTCTCATCTGCCCATTTGCTGAGCTTGTCCAGGTCAGCCTGGATCACCCGCCTGTCCTCTGGCATGGATGCTTTGCCCCAAAGTTTGGTGTCATCGGCAAACTTGGCCAGTCCACTCCTGACTCCAATGTCCACATCGTTAATGAAGATGTTTAACAGTATGGGTCCCAGGACAGAGCCTTGAGGACCCCACTGGTCACAGGGCACCACAATGAGTGACTGCCATCAATCACAAACCCCTGGGTCCGACCACGGAGCCAATTTCCCAGCCAGCGGATCATGGTGGAGCCAAGGCCACAACTGGATAGTTTGGCCAAGAGGTGATCATGGGATACCAGATCAAAAGCTTTTTTGAAGTCAAGATATATGACATCAACCTCTTCTCCCTCGTCCAGGTGATAGGTCACCTGGTCATAGAAGGAAATGAGATTGGTCAAACAAGACCTACCCGCAACAAACCCGTGCTGGCTGTCACTTAGGATGTTAGCCTGGGCCAGTCCCTCAAGGATGGCCTCCTTAATAAACTTTTCTAGGATCTTCCCCAGGATAGAAGTCAGGCTAATGGGCCTGTAGTTAGCCGGATCCACTCTCCTCTCTTTCTTGAAGATCGGCACCACGTTGGCCTTCTTCCAGTCTTCAGGCACTACATCGGAGCACCAGGAGTTTTCAAAGATCCATGCCAGGGGCTGGGCTATGACGCTCGCCAGCTCCTTGAGTACCCTGGGGTGCAGGTTGTCAGGCCCAGCTCACTTGAAGGTATCCAGCTTCTCAAGGTGTTCCTTCACGAGGTCAGCATTTATGGAGGGTAGGAGGATCCCCCTCACCCAGATTTCCCTGTCCCATAGCAGGCATGGGCATCCCATGTGACTGATGAAAGACTGACGCAAAGTAGTTATTTAATAGGTTGGCTTTTTCCTGGGTGTCAGTTGTCAGTTGCCCCATCTGGTTTAGCAGGGGTCCAACATTGCCCTTGCTTTTCCTCCAGCTCCCCACATATCTGAAAAAGGACTTTTTGTTGTCCTTGATGCCTGAAGCTAGTTGGAGTTCAGTTGCAGCCTTGGCTTTCCTGGTTTGCTCCCTGCAGGACCGGACCAGCGCGGAGTAATCCTCCTTGGAGGTGAATCCCATCCTCCATCCTTTGTAGGCTTTCCTTTTTAGCCACAGTATGTCTGCTAGGTCCCTGGAGAGCCAGGGGGGCTGCTGTGCCTTCTTGCTGCCTTTCCTCCGTGTTGGAATAGATTTAGCTTGTGCATTGAGGATTGCTTCCTTGAGAAGCAACCACTCTTCTTGAACTCCCTGCATATTGTACATAATCCTTTCTCTTATTAATGTTTCCTGTAAGTAGCCCCTCACAACTGAGAACAAAATACTCCCATGATTCCTTTTTAATTTTGGGAACATTTTTGCACATTAGCCATTTCCTGGAAGTCTCTCCACTTGCCATAAGCTACACAAAATGAACAAACAAACGAAAGAACAAACAGGAAAAAAAAAAACCCAAACAATTTTTTTCATAGGAGTTCCTATTTTCCTTTTCCTTTTCTATTTTGACACACTTGTGTCTGAGTCTGATCCTGTTTTAACTGTTTTAATTGTGTGTCAACTTTGGGAAAATGGTAGAGCTTAATAATGTAATTTATTCTTCTTTATTAATTGATTTAGTCATTCTTATTAATTCATACTTTAATTTGTTCTGTGCTTGCACAGTGCCTACCCCAGTGGTGTTCTGGCCCATGAGCAGGGAGACTATGTACCATGGAATACAAATAATAAATAATGTGCTTTTCCTGTGAGGCAAACTTCCCTCGCTACTGGAGAACGACCTTCAGCTTCTGTTAAAAATGAGGCAGAGGATTCATTCAGGCTCCCAACAATATCAAACTCATCTATCACTAATGTGCCATTGGTATCCCTTAATAGCCCCATTGACTCCTCATCTGGCTAGTTATATCTTGGGTTTTAAAGACATGCCTGCTATTCATCTTTATTTCTTGGCTATTTTTATTTTATTTACTGCTCTACCCCTCCTTAGCAGTATTTGAATCCTGATTTAATTTTTATTTATATACCTTTCTGTCAGCCTCCTTCCTTGATATTTAAAAGTTTCAGTATGATTTTTTTTTTACTTAATCCTTTTGCAACCTCTATTTCCAGGCAAATGTCACCCAGCTGTGACATTCCAACAGCATGGCTTCCTACCTCCCATAAAAACTCCAGTGCTAAGAATAAGTTTTTATTCAGTATCCTCCCATCTCTAGCTCTTTTCCCCTTTCCCCTAGGTTATTGTCCCACTGTGCTTTGCTTGGGAAGGTTTAATAAGTGGACCTAGTCCAGGCAACTATACACAATATGTCTTTTACTTACCTGTGTCATTCACTTTGGAGTTTCATCATGCTTCCATGATTCTTCTCTGCTTGAACATACCTTATCTATTGCTGGATTTCAGTTCTCTTGTTGTTTCCTTGTCATTTGATGGATATACTGAATTTAGTCACGTCCCAGATATGTTAAGCTCATTTTACATGCCCCTCCTTTCTCCCTCCCTGCTTCCCAGTCTTATTATTTTCAATAGATGTAATCTAGGGTCTATCTATCTGGATAATTTAAATTTTACATTACTATCACACTAGCTTTTTTAAATGCTTTTTTTATTAGGGTAGTCATTTCATAGTCCAGTTGTTCTTTCTGGTGAGGAGGAAGCCTACAATCTATCCCTATAACAAACTTGCTGTCTAAAGCATATTCAGCTTCAATCCATAATAGTTTTATATCATCCTGATTTTTATCCTATCCCTTTTTCAAGGACTTCCAAATCCTCCTTGATAAAAACAAGCTTTCCATTTTTGTCTGTTTCAAGCAGCATGTCTGTGATGAGCTATGGGTTTTACTGTGATATTTCTGTCTTAACTGTGTTCAAGTTTTTATAATATCCTATCTTTCAGTTTACTTCTTTAGCCTGTGCACATAGAATGAAGGATTAATTACCAGGGTTAGTTACATGCAGGAGGAGACAAGATGAACCATTAGCAACAATGCAATCTTGAATGGCTTTGTTGACATATCAACAAAGGTGAGATGACCAACACCCAAGAGGTATCCAAAGGAGATAGATGACAATGGGAGAGCAGGTTGAAACAGAAGCAGCCTGTCAGCTCCTGGCAAAAACAGTCTGGGGTTGTAGAAGTGGAAAAACTTTGAGGAGCTAGAGAGACTAGAAAGGGAACACCCTAGGGGTACTCAGGGCTTTGTGCCTAGATTGAGGGATTGAGTAACCCCATTGGAAGAGATAGAGAATCTCTGGCTGTGTGGCTTTTGGCCCGATAAATGCCTTTACTGAAGAGACTGTGCTATGCTGGTTAGAACAGTTGGTTGAACTGGGTCACCCCAAGAGAAGGTGAAACACCTCCCTTGCAAATGCAACTGGGATGCTGGCTCCTTGATTCGGGGATAAGGGGAATAAGGGAGGGTGAGATCCTGAAAAGTTGTTTTCTCAAGAATGGGAAGGTGCTCAGGCTACCCCCTTGCTCAAGAAGACACACCTAGGCTCGCTTCAAGAGGCACTCTCAGAGACTAGAGAAGGCCTTAGTGGTCCTGAGCAAGCACTCAATAGTAGTGTTTTATTTTCCAAATTGGCTTATTCTTCAAATTGTAAAAATCTCCCTGAAAATTTTCAGTTGTTATATGTTATGGAGGACAGGGGTCAACACCCTGATTGAAGTACATCCTGGTCAAAATAGTAGGAAGGTCTGATTGTTTTCAAATGGTCTCAGCTACCCATAACTGTTGTCAGAATATCTTGAAATAATCTCATGCAGCAAGGTATACCTAGGATACTCTATCAACGCAGTTCTCTGCAAACACACTTTTCATGTAATAAAATTCCAACTGCAGTTCATGAGACAGCAAGCTATTTCTGAGTAACCTGCAAGGCCATCCATTCAAATGTTTTTTCTTTTCATTATGTTTCTAGTACTTAATTGAGATCATTGGAATCATTCAACTGACCTGAGTGAATATTGGATTAGGCTCATATTCTTCAAGGAATCCTATAAAAAGTGGAAACTTGGTCATAGTACTAAGGAAGAGAAAATTAGGAAGACTAACATGTGACTTGGGATGCAAATGATAAGGGACATGAAATCAACAAAAAGGCATTCTCCAAGTATGTCAGAAGTAAGAGGAGGAGTAGAGAAATCATAGGTCCCTTATGGAATGTGGAAGGCAATCTAGTTATGGATGATGCAGACAAGGTTGAAATATTTAATGCCTTGTTTTACTTCAGTCTTCACAAATAGGGGCAACTACCAAATGAATGCAGTTGGAAGCAAAGATAGGGAAGGAGACAAACTGTCTGAAGTGGAAGAAAAACAGATTAGGAATTACTTAGAGAAGCCAGTTGCTTTCAGATTGGCAGGATCAGATGGGATGGACCTTTGGATACTGAACGAATTGGCTGGGGTATTTTCGGAACCATTAGCTAGCCTCTATGAGAACTCATGGAGGTTGGGTGAGATCCCAGAAAAGGGCAAGTATAGTACTCATCCTCAAGGGGAAGAAGAGGATCTGGGAAAGCCTGATCTTGATACTTGGGAAAATCATGGAGCAGGTCCTCTAGGAATCTACTGCAAAGCAGGTGGAGGAGACGAAGGTGATCCAGAACAACCAGTATGGATTCACCAAGAGCAAGTCATGCCTGACTAACCTAATTGCCTTTTAGGATAAGGTGACAGGCTGGGTGGTTGGGGGAAAAGCAGTAGAGGTGACACTCTTTGATTTCAGTAAGGCTTTTGACAAAATCACATTTTCATTTCCCAGCAATATATTGTTTAAGATCTTCACTAAAGATTATGGATCAAGTGCACACTTAGCAAATTTATGAGTGACATGAAGTTGGATGGAGTTGCAGACATTCTGTAGGGTAGACCTAGGATCTAGAATGACCTGTATAGACTGGAGAAATGGTCCACAATCAATCAGATGAAATTCAACAAGGACAAGCACAAAGTTCTGCACTTGGGATTGAATAATCACATGCACAAATATGGATTAGGGAATGACTGTCTAGGCTTCTGTCCTGCAGCGAAGGACCTGGGGGTTTCAATAGACCATAAGCTGAATATGGACCAACAGTGTGCTTTTGTTGCAAGAAAAGCCAACAGTACACCTGGTTGTATTATGTGTCACTTACAGATCAAGGAAAGTGATTCTTTTGCTCTATTCAGCACTGGTGAAGCCTCACCTGAAAGTCTCTGTCTAGTTTTAGGCCCCACACTTCAAGATGGGTGTGGACAGTTTGAAAGGAGTTCAGGATAGAGCAGCAAAAATTATTAGGGACCTGGGAGATTAAATGTATAAGTAAAGGATGAATGAGCTACAGTTATTTAGTGTGGAGAAGAGACGACTGAGGGGGAATTTGATAGCGGTCTTCAAATACTGGAAGAATAATTGTAGAAAGGATGGAGATGGGCTTTTCTCTGTGACGATAGGGGACAGGACTAAGAGCAATGGCCTCAACCTTCAGCAGGGAAAATGTAGGTCAATTTTTCCCTGCTGAAGATTAAAAAAATGGAGATTAAGAGGCACTTTGAGACTATGAGGGTGGTCAGGCACTGGGAGAAGCTACCAAGATTAACTGTAGAACCTCCATCCTTGGAAGTTTTCAAGAGCAGGTTAGACAGACATTTGACTGAAATGATTTAGTCATAGATAATCCTGCTTTGAGTAGGGAGATGGAGTAGATGATCTCATGAAGTCCCTTCCAGCCCTACTTTCCTATGATCCTAAATTCCCCGTCTAAGTTAGCTTTTCTGCAGTCGTAGATGGACTACATCAGCTCTAGAATTCCATTTCAGATGACTTTGCTGTGCTTTCTGCAAATTATTGCTACCTGTCATTGTATAGGCTAGTGATCACTTGTTACTACCCAGACCATTGTAACAACTGTTTTATGCATATACACTGCTTGCTGTTGTATGTTTATCCTCCTCACATTTTGTACAATCCTAAAGGCGACCTTTCCCAAGCAGTCTGTTTTTGTTGTTTGTATAATGCCTCTGCTACGGCACCTCACTCCACATTTGGGTTTGTATGTGAAACCACAGTTATTAATGTTGAATGTGCCTACACAAGATGTTTACTGTGGAGATGACTAATTGGCACTGTATTAAAGTCTCAGCGTCTACACGCATGTCCCTATTAGGATGCAGTAAATTAATACATGCCAGCATAGGATAGTACTTGTAGACAAAGTACTATCCTATGGCAGCATTATTAAGTGCACTGCAATGCATGTGTTGGGGCTGGCTGGGACACAAGGTTTCTTCAGTGCTGGGCTGTCTGGTGGCTAGCTCCACTCTGAAGCACCCCCATGCCCTAGCCAGCCTCTCCATGGTACATTGAGCCAAGTCGGAGTAGCTACGTGCTGGCAAGCTAACACCCTGGGGCCCACAGCCAGCTGGGGCTGCTCTGACCTGGCTCAACATGTTGTGGACCCAGGCATACATGCAAGTGCAGTACACAGGAGCAATAAACTCCAGTGTGAACTGAGCCAGAGTGTATTGCTTTGCATTAATACCACATGTAGATGTGCCCACTAGGTGGTAATAATAATTTCTGCAGGTATGTTTCATTCAGGAATGGAAACAGAAGTAACTAAAAAGGACAGGAGATGTTTTAACTTCAGAATCTTTCCTTTTTTCCCTCTGTGCATATGATCATCTGAAGTCAATGAGCAGGTACCTCACTAACTTTAGTCAAGACCTCTTTATCTGTTTACAAACAGAAGTAGCAGAACAGAGAAATTGACTAGAACTCTAGTAGGACTTGTATGAATAGCTTCTTATACAGCCGTCTCCCCCATCTTCCACTACTGAAGTGGTTATACAGTGGAAGTATTTTAGTCAGGTTCTCTATCGATAGGGTGACCTTACATTCCACGTTGGCCAGGACAGTCCCAGATTTCATAGGCTGTTTCAGCATCCTGGCCATTGGAGAAAATGAAAGCAAAAATCCCTTGTTGGCAGAAACCCGTCTGCACATGCCTGGCCCCTAACTGACTCTACTGCACAAGTGATTCTCATCTCACAGCGCAATGGAGTTGGGACTAGGGAGCAGCTGCTATCACCACTGCCCAAAGCCCAGATGAGAATGGGATGTCTCTGCCATGGAGGTGGCTTGATCTTCCCCCCCAGCCCTCTCACCCAACTGCTGGAGACTTGTGGTTTGGGGGGAGGATCCAGGCTGTGGACTAGGACTGTGCCCTGGTCAGCTGCTGGTGGTAGCGAGAGGTGCTATGTGGTCACGCAGCACTTGCTGGCAGAGCCTGGGGGGCACCACATAGGGGTCACTTCCAGCTGGGTCTAGCCTCTGTGTGTGGGTTATGGAGCCCAGTCACAGGCCTTCATGCTGTCCCATCCCAACCTGTTCCTGGGAGCTATGGGTCAAGGTCTGCACGCGTGTGTGTGCGTGTGCGCACGCTGGAACCCTCTAGTGTCCTCCATCCCAGATTTCCCTAAAAGTATTATGGTCAGTCTGTCTATTCAGGCAACATTCCATATAAGTGTCTTTCCTTCCCTTGCATAATACAAGGATGAGAGGGGAGGGGACAGGTTGGGGGAAGAGAATACATGCATTCACAACCATGTCGGTTGGGGATAATTCACTATACTAAGTAGGGAGAGAGAGAAGAAATCATTAGCTTCAGAGATAAGTCTGAAATAAATAAAGGGAGCCTGAGAAGGACTGTGGACTCTGTGCTGTTTATCCAGCCACTCTTTCTAGGTAAAAGTGTTGTGTGAGCTGCAGTGTAGTCACTGTCGTTTGACTGAATTTAGTATGAATGGAGTAAATTGTATACCAAAATGAGGTACTTTTTCCCTGATCCTGTGACTGGATCAAAATCTACTGTCATAAATGTTAGTGAATGCTGTTTTCTTCCCTCTTGTAAATAAATGGTGAGGGGTGCTGTAATATTAAAATATGTTAATTCTGATCTTTATAGAAACTTTTATTGATATCATTGTGGAGATATTTGTGGCTGTGTTGTAGTATAGTGCCCAAAGACTGGGCCCTTCCCCACCAATCATAAAAATGCAAATTAATTGATGTTGACACCTTTGATTTCACTTGTGAAAAAAATGATATCGAACTAGTGAAATAGACTTGCTGAAAAAGGATGGGCTTAACTAGCTCAGAGAATGAATCCAAAGTTTAAGGTTTTTGCTGTATGGAAACAGCAATTAAAATAAGTTTTGCTGTTTGTTTTTCATTTCTTTTTATATTGTTCTTTGCACAGATTCTATTTGGTAAGCTCTCTGTAAAACTTGCAGTTTTGAAGGAGAGTTGGCACATACTTGTTACTAACCATTACAGCTTTCCCATGAATGTAGGAGTGGATGCAATTGAAGGCATGATAATAAGATCTATGGGGAGAACAAATCCTTGACAATTCTCAGAATCAGACTTTGCAATCTTTACTATGACTGGTATAGCCAAGAGTTGAAGGTTACAGACAATCCCTATGGTCATGTCTGTGCATAAACATGAGTAGAAATTTGTCCATTTAAACTGAAACAAACATTTATTTGAGTATGATTTACAAAATAGTTTCTTCCTGCATCCCTTCAAGGAAGAGACATGAGTAAAAAGAGCCCAAAACTGTGAAGATATCTAGGATTTTCTTTTTAAATATTTTTGTTTTATATCCTATAAAACAAGTTTCAGATTTTCTCCAGGGTTGGACTCCTTATGCCAGGAGTGTTTCTGACATCATACCATTCTGTCATGTGCTACAGCATTTCAGAAAGTTGGTGACCTGATGAGAAGCCAAGAAAATAATAATTAAAGGTACACATTTGCTAAAAGGCCTAATAATGTCTTTATAGACATTTAGCTGGTCCTAGAAAGATGGTGCTAGTATTTTTTGTTCAGTTGTATAATGATGTCAGACAAGCTTCAGTTAAAGCACCCCAGGCACCATTTTGAAATGCGGGATGTTGAATACACAAGACACTGCGGGCGTGTTAATTAGACCTCCTGAGAGGCTCTGTAATTAGCCCCCTGCCCCTCCCATCCTGGAGCACATGTATAGGCACCTATTCATGCAAATACACTCATTTTTAACTCCCACCCCCACATATTTTTAAGGTTTCAATATAATGAACCAAATTCTGATGTTTTTACTCAAAATTTGTATCACTTTAGCCTACTTTCTTTGCACTTAATTCAATCAGAATATTTAGTATGTGAAGGGAGCTAGAATCTGGCTTTTTGTTACTGATGCATTAGGGGAAGTACCAGGCCAAATGCAACATAAACTTTAGTTTGGAAGAAATAAACATTTACAAATTGTACATTTGCAAAACCTTAAAATGAGTAGAAGTGTTTCTATTGATTTATTTTTAAAAGGCATCCAAAGGAAAGGCTTTTTTAATTATTAAATATTATAAGTTACTTCAGCTCCTGAAAAGGTACCCTTTTAATCCTCTGCAGGAACTCTTGCCATCAATCCTGGGGTTATGGGGCAGGAGCAGTTTCTGAGGGACTCTCACATGAACGTGACTAGGAAAGGAAGGGCTCTAATATTGGCTACATGATTTTTAAAATCACACATGATTTTAAAAGAACACTCTCACTGAAACTGAAGAGAGAGACAAGGTCTGTCAGGCAAGACTCTATAGTCTTTTCCCAGATAATGGGATGTTTGAAACAAGCCATGTAGCCGTGAATACAGTGTTACATTGCCTAGCAGTGAGAGTTTGGAGTCACAACTCCAACTTTGCCAAGTTTACTTGCTGTACAGTTTACTCCAATATGCCTAAACCAAAATATGGACAGCTCAAATGAGGGGTTTAGCAAAGTGTCTTGTTTCATTGCATGGTATGTACTCATAATGCAGGCCAGAGAGCATAATACCTAGTCCTGCCCAAAATGCTTGTGCTTTGTCTTTGTAGGCATGTGTCTGAAGGACAGCTATTCCATGTGCACATGGTTTATGATAACTTCTAAAACACTTTTTTTAGCCTGGAGATTGAGTCCCATGAGGCCTGAGAGCTGTGTTGTGATATTTTTTCTGCTAAGAGCATAATTTCTGTGTGTGTGCGTGCGTGCATGCGTGCACGCGTGCGTGTGTGCGTGTGTGTGGTGGGGGGAGGGGAAGGGGAGAGAAAGAGAAAACTTCAAAAATCATTTCTGTATCAGATGTTCATAATCCCCACCCCCAAATGATTCACTGGAGCACAAATACAAAAAGGTGTAAAATAAAATAATTAAAAAAGCAGTCCAAAGAAAGTATATCATATCAACTTTTGGTTCCCTGTGTAATGCAAGCGAAAAAAAACTTTCTGACAACACTCTCAAAAAAGGCATTTAATTAGCCAGAAAAAATGTTTAATCATAGACGTTGCTAAAATTAATACTTGTTTGAAAGAAAAATATATATTTCACTGAGTAACATTTTCTTTGCAATAACTGGCTTTCAGCTACAGAGACTAAGCTAATTTGGCATATGGTATACTGTGGTCATTTTTTTTACTTCTGTGGAAACAGCTGTTACTCAGTACTCTTGAAAATCAGGCTTATTATTTAGGTGCCCAAATATAGTTAGGAATTCCAATTCTGATGCAGACATTCAGATTGTCTTGACTAAAGCTGGTCAGGAATTATCTGACTGAACATGATTACTTCATAACTTGCTGGCTCATCAAAACCAAAAAAACCCCGACCTTGTTTCATGACAGCATGGTTGTTTGGGTGACTTCTCATCATATTACATGGAGGAGTCAGTCAGAAGTCTGCTGGTTAGATAGGCTTTCTTCAGATACATAGTTTATTTCCTACCAGTTCACCAAATAGGCTGCTCAGGAGACTGATGGCCTTTAAGGTTTATAGCTCAGAGGTAGTCTTACCGCAGGGATTTTCCAATGGTTCAGCATCTGTGGCCCTGAAGAAGACTTGACATGCAGTTTGCCCTATCAAAAAGGCCACCCTGGAAACCAGCCCCTTTATGACTGACAGTTTCACAGCCTGCCACTCATTGGTAGACACCAGTGAAATTGATGAAACTCCTATCAGTTTCACTGAATTCCTGGAGGCATATTTTATTTCCAAATCAAGATGTGCTGATGCTCCTGCAATAACATTTTCCAGAATTTCCATTTCATAAGAGTTATTTAAAATATGGTTGTATTCCAAATCTGAACAAGGCCAAATTTTGCAATATCAAAATTTATGAGCAAAAATCTGAGATTTGGCTTATAGTATTCTTGAACTTTATGCAAACTGTTTTCATTGAAGCCTTTTATTGCAGTCAAGATTTTTCCAGATAGAATGTAAAGTTCTCTAGATAAGTAAGTACCATTCTATTATAACTAGTTAAAAGGTAGGTCATTAAAGATGATACATAAGTAATAGGTTTACCTATGTGTACTGGAGATGGTCTTTTGACTGAAACCCACAAATGAACGTCAGAAAACTTGATTCCATTCCTAGCTACTGCAGCGATGTTAAACAAGTCACTTCACCTCTGATTCCTTGTTCCCATTATGTGCAGTACATTAGTACCTAGAGGCCCCAACCACAATTGGTTTTCCATGACACTGGGCACTCTACAAGCACAGGGTAAGGGCATGTTTACATTGTCAAAAGACTGCTCTAAGGAAGGCTATAGTGAAGCATGGCAATCTTGTTCCATGTGTGCTGCACCCAGAAATAGATTTTATGTAGGCAACTGAGAGCAGCACTGTGTGCCAATAAACTTGTTATCCTGAGTGTATTTAATTGGCATGCATCCAGCAGTGCACTTAGGGAACTACATTACACTTGTTGTGGGATGTAGCACATGTGGGATTGTGGGCCATGCTACAGCTCATTCCAGCATGGTACTTTGATAGTGTAGACATTCCCTAAAAGACTGTTCCTAACCTAAACATCTTAGTTTTTCCAGCTGTAAAATGAAAGAATTGATACTTTTCTATTTCACAAGGTGATCATGAGGTTTTACTAATGTTTGCAAATAACTTAAATATCCTCTGAAAGAGGGAGCTTTGTAAGAGCCACATATGATAGACTGCACTTAGCTGGCTTATTTTTTTCAGTTATTTTTTGAACAGTCTCAAGCTAACCTAGAGTAACCAAAGTGTGTATGCACGTAATTAAACAAAAGAGTAGATTTTGTTGGAGCAACAATGCAGTAAGAGATTAAATTTTAGTTCTAAGATTCAAAGTGCATATTCTGATCCTTAAAAGAAAACACATACAAAAATCATCACTTTGTACATATGATATGAGGATCTGTACTTGTATGTATGTCTATATGAACACACACCCAGCTTCAATTTGCCTGAGCACATGGAACTTCTCAAGTACACAAATCAGTTGCATGCCAATTTTACATGTGCAGTTGGCCTATGTGATAGTCTGATTCTATAATGGCTATGTCCTGTGCTAGTCTTAGGAAGCCTATAGCAGTTCTTGAGACTTTGGTCAATGTGGAATTTAGCTGAAGATACAAAACATATTTGACAGAAATACCTCTGCTGTGACTCCTTAGTATTTACTGAATTCTTAATGTAGGTTCTTAACCTGCATGCAGAATCTTCACCTAATGCAGGAGGTATATGGTCCCACTAGGGGGAATGCCTTAGGGGGTGACCTTGTAGGGGAGCTACAGATTCGAGGTCACCTTGGGGTCACCAATCTATCAAATTCATCATATGGCATAGAGTGGGCAAGATAACTAGTAGGGTGGAAGTGCTTGACTTTGGGAAGGCTAACTTCAGCATGCTTAGGAAGCTAGTCAATGACACACTGCAGGATAGGAATACTGGTGAGATGGGAGTCCAAGAAGGGTGGTCGTTCCTAAAGGAAGCAATCCTTCCGGTGCAGAGGGAGACAATCCCAGTATGAGGGAAAAGGGGGAAAGGAGCCAAAAAACTTCACTGGCTAAACAGGGAAATCCAGGGGAGCCTAAGGGCAAAAAAGATGACATGTAGGTAGTAGAAGCAAAGGGAAGCTACTAAGATGAAGTATAACTACTTGGCCCGCACTTGCAGGGAGGCAGTTAGAAAGGCCAAAGCAACTACAAAGCTGAGGCTGGCGACACAATTAAAGACATCGAAAAGTCTTTTTTAGGTATGTAGGGAATAAAAGGAAGGCACAGGGCAGCATAGGACTCCTACAGATCAATTAGTGACAGACAATGCCGGGGACAAGGCTGAGCTATTCAATGAGTTTTTTGCCTCAGTATTCTTGAACAGGGGTCAAGATAAGTCTCCTAATGGGTTCTTAGATGGGCATCAGAGGGACACCAGCCCACCAACTGTCGATGCTGACTTGGTGCAGAGTCACTTGGATGCACTGGATGTGTTTAAGTCAGCAGGTCCAGATGAGCTGCATCCAAGAGTACTGAAGGAATTGGCCGGTGTCATAGCAGGACTACTGGCATGGCTGTTTGAACACTTGTAGTGCTTGGGTCAGGTCCCAGAGGACTGGAAAAGAGCCAATCTGTTCCCTATTTGCAGGAAGGGGAAGAAGGAGGATCTGAGTAATTATAGGCCAGTCAGTCTCACCTCCATCCTTGGAAAGATCTTTGAAAAGATTATGAAGGATCTTATTTGTGGGAGTTCAGTGGGAAAAATAATGCAGCAGGGCAACCAGCATAGATTTGTAGCAGGCTTTTCATGCCTGGCCAATCCGATTTTGTTTTATGTCTTCATCAGTGACATGGATGTGGGTGTGAGGTGTACTCTGTCCACGTTTGCAGAAGATATTAAATTGTGGGTTGAAGTGCATGCTCTAGAGGGTAGGGAACAATTGCAGGCACACCTGCACAGGTTAGAAAAGTGGTCAGTGCAGAGCAGGATGCAGTACAACAAGGACAAATACAGAGTGCTTCACCTAGGGTGCAAAAATATCCAGCACACCTACTGGCTCAGAAGTGATCCTCTGAGCAGCACAGAAGCAAAAAGGGATCTTGGAGCCATAGTGGACTCCAAGATGAACATGAGTCGCTAGTGTGATGAATTCATCAGCAAAGCTAACTGCATATTATCATGCATCAGCAGATTCATGACAAATAGAACCAAGGAGGTGATACTTTTCCTTTATCCAGCATTGGTCAGACTGCAGTTGGAGTACTGCATCCAATTTTGGGTGCCGTACTTCAAGAAGGATTTTGATAGACTTGAATGGGTCCAGAGGAGGGCCATTCGTATAGTTAGAGACTTACAGGACAAGCCCTATGGGGAGGGACTGAGGGACCTGGACCCCTTCAGCCTCCACAAGAGAAGGCTGAGAGGTGATCTTTTGACCGCCTATGAATTCATTAGGGGAACGTAGCAAGGGATTGGAGATGCTCTGTTCACCAGGGCGCCTCTTGGGGTTACAAGGAACAGTGGTCACAAACTGACAGAGAGCAGATTTAGGCTAGCCATCAGGAAATCTTAAGGGTAGCCAAAATTTGGAATGGGCTTCCAAGGGAGGTGGTGCTCTCCCCTGCCTTGGAGTCTTTAGGAGAAGGTTGGATAGACATCTGGCTGGGGTCATCTAACCCCACCACTCTTTCCTACCTAGGCAGGGGGTTGGATTTGATGATCTGTTGAGGCCCCATTAGATCCTAGCATCTATGAATCTATGAATTTTTATTATCAATGGTTTTGAAAGTTTGGTTTACTACAGCGGTAAAGGGTAGTTTACTGAACTTTTTCAAGCCTCTAACAATGTTTGGTTCTGATTCAGATTTTGGAGAGCACAGACACAGACATTCCAAATTTATCTGGAAGCCCAGATGTAGAAACATATTAAATTTCACTTCTTTCTGTTGGATCTGAATCTCAGGTTGAGGTTACCAGAATTTTGGTAAAAAGTGGACAATATTTGCTGCTTTATAAAGCTGTGTAAACGTGAGTCTTTCTGTTTAGTGATTGAAGTGAAATTATCCATTCTGGATCATCCCAAAAGGGAAACTTTACAGAGGTTTTTTAACAAAACAAAAAAATCCAACACAATATTATTTTCCAGAAATATTAAGTAAATTTGACTTGAATTCATAAATAGTTTTTAGTCCCCTGAAACTTTTTCCTCACTGCAATGTTGATATTCAGTGAAAAAAATATCACAAATATTTCCTAATTTCCTAGGGAAAGTAAACACCTTTTCCATTAATCACTGTCTTAAGTGAGTGCTGGTTTGGATCCTATGAAAAACCTCAGTCATTCTGAGTCTTTGGGCATGTCCAGACGAGTGCACAAATGCAAACTGCATGTGCTACATATACAGGTGTTCATTGTGCTGCTGATTTGCAATGTGGCAAATTTTTTTGACACTGGGAGATCCCAATGTCAAGAAAAACCCATGCCAGAAAAAGAGCAGGGTGGTGCATGTGGCAGCAGCGTGTACCACCTGAAACCAGAACCTGGCTGGTCAGAGCCATACTCTGGCTGCCAGCCAGGCTGCACATGAGTGGGTTGCTGCTGCTGGAGCTCCAGGAAGCCCCTACAACCCCAGGTAAGGCTGCTGGTGCCCGCCCAGGTGCTGCCCCAGCCTTCCCTGCCTCACCTAGAGCATTTTTCCCCAGGCTAACCCCATGTGCAGGGGTGTGTGCTGGGGCAAAAACCAGTGGCATGAATTTGTCCTGCTGCTTTTTTCCCTGTGGCAAATGCACACCCCTGCTCATGGGGACATGGCCTTTCAGTTTGGCAAAAGAGGTATGAACTACAATAAGGATCTACATTAGGTCAATGAATTGAAAGGGCCGATGAGTATTATATAATACTATGAGGTTGATTGTTTTATCTGAACTGTTCATCCTTAATTTATCTTTTAGCATTCCAAAGTTCATCAAAAAAAGGGAGTGAACCCAAATACAAAAATTTTAGATATGCTTATTGCTTACCAACTCAATGCATTTTATGGTTCTAATGATAAAACATAATTTTGAGTTTGGGCAAGGATACAACTTACAACATGAGAACTTGTAAAGAAAGATGTTACAGCTGAGGATTCCTGTTGAACTCCTATAAGCTAAAGTTAGAGCAATGTATTGTGTTTGTGAATAATAACTTTAACTTAGTATACCAAAAGAAATGCAAGCATAGAAATTCAACTTGTTTCTAGGAACAGGCGCCATCATGCGCAAGCCATTACACAGCAAGCCTTTAAGATAATGCTGTAAGAAAAGAAAGATAGAGCATAAATGACATGACAGAAGAAGAATTATCAGGTTGAAATGAACCATCATTTAGTGAGAATGATTTTTGCATGTATATTTTATATAATTTCAAAGCAATAGTGGAAGGAAATTATGTTTCACATACAATAGTTCACAGTCAGCTTAAACAGCTCTACCTTTGTTATGGATGTAATAAATTTTCTGCATTATAATTAATCTAACCTTCCACAGTAAGGAACAGTTACATTTGGACCATTCTTTGTATTTAACACCTACTGACTCATTTATATAACAAAAAACGACTCACTAGGAATCTGACATGCAGCTGGCAGGCAAAAACTGAACATTTGTTTGCCTTCTGCCTAAAGCTGTCTTGCTAAAATTATATAGTAAGGAATCCTTTATTAAGAAACTGAATCACTTTACCTTTGTGCATTCTTTTCCATGACCAAACACTCACTACAATTTAAAATATATTGGCAAAAACAAACATAAATCCTTACGTGGATGGTAGCATCTGGATAAAACAATTAAGGATCATATTTTTAAGACTGTCTTCTTGTTGCATAATACTGTGCTGCATGAACTGTACCATTGATTTCAGTGAAACTAGCTGTAGAGTCAGGGTATCAGAACTATTTCCTAAGTCATTAGGATATGCAACAAATTTTACATAAAGATCTTTAGTTTTTGTTTGTTTCTTTCTTTTTATGTTATTTTCCAGTAGCAGCTATTTATAAAAGTGGTGCTTTCAAGGGACACTGTCAATTTGCAATCATTTTTTAATAAATTTCCCTTACTTCTATTACTGAAATAGGTTAGGTTTTTGCATGTAAATGCATTTTTAAAAACAAATTTCCTACTCAGCATTCTCTCTCACTGGCTCTTTTTAAGGGTTTCTTTAAATCTTCCTTTTTGCATTGTGAACAATGAAAATCAATGAAGCCATATTACTTCTATTTATTAGTAGCTTCTCTTTTAGATTATACATGCCACAGGATTTTAGTTGTAAGCACTGAAAGGAAACAAACTTTGAGCTTTGTGTCATGTCACGCTTAGGACATGTTAACTGCACTTAAAACATAAGCATCCACACGTTCACTCAGTTAAACATATTTTAAGTGCACTTGTATGGTAACAAACTTAGGAGTTTTGGGGGGGACGGGTATCCCCATGTCATATTAAGTAGCTCATGTTCTGCTGTCTTCCAACTACACCTCAGAGATACCTGCAAGAAATTTGCAGTCCCAGGACTATGACCCACAATCTGCTGACTGTGGATCTCTGTCCTGCAGCTGCACGGAAAACTCCAACGGACTCCAGCACAGTCGTGGGACTGGGACCCACAATCAGCTGATAGTCCAAACTCTAAGACTGCATCAGAGTCTCAAAGCAGCTCCAGTCCCAGAGCACCAATGGAATCCAGGAGCAGGGGTGACATACTCTCCCAGGCTTGACTTCTTGTTCCTACCACCAGCAGCAGGGACCCAACTCACCAGTACCTCCCATGAAGCATGCAGGTTGGGAAATCATAGTAAGCATTACTGTATGGCTGTTCAGGATGTGTTTTAACTTTTAATATGGCACAATAATGCTTGCTACAATCTGAATAAAGCAAATGCTAAGTGACCCATGCAACAAGGTTACATGTTTGAAGGATATATTTTTATGCATTTTTGTTTAAAATCAGACAACATAAGAAAAAAGCCCACAAAATTTATGGCCTGATCTTATACAAAATCACTAAGAATGAAGAAAACTTACACAAATTGATTACACCAACAATTCTCCACTCATCAAAACCAACTTTGAAACTCTGCTTAACACTATAGGTTTTCATAGTCAGTCATCATTTCTTCAAGAGTTTGGTTCTTAGCTGAAGTTGTATTAAGGGCACATCAAAATCAAGGAAAACCTATTTGTTGATCTCATAAGTGACTTAGAGTTACGTAGAAAAACAAACTTTTCTTTTGGTTTTGTTCAAGGTCATGTAAAGATTTTTATTTGTCTGTATATTGGCATTAAGGTAGATGTTATGACATTTGACATGACAATATCACTTAAAACAAGTTTGAAAGGGGGGGGAGTTTCAAATCAGTGCACTGGCATTTATCTATCAATTTTTGCTGTGTATTAGTTCCAGCAACACGACTTTAATTAGCTTTGAAAATTCATGGCTTGGTGTGTTATCAACAGTAGGTGAAATCTCAAGGGGAACTCTGATGTTGTTGTGATAGTTTTTTAGTTCAAGTCAAAGTTCATAGAGAAATCAATGGGTGCCTGAAGAAGATGACTTTGGACAGTTAGAATTATAACAAGTTTCTTCCAGATATGTATGAATTTGCTCCAGTGTCCACAGAACTTTCTGTATTGGCTTTGCTCCATCACTCATCTGGCAGAAACTGTCTCTGCTTCCTTCCCTTTTCTCTTTAACTCTTGCCTTTTAAGACTAGTTTACCTGTATTTCTCAGCATCAGCAATGGCCAGATACAAAGTTTGTTCATGTTTTTTTTTTCCCATTAGCTTCAATGTGCTTCCATTATAAGTCCACCTGTCTTTCTGTCTTCATATCTTATCTAAAATCCCTTCAACCTTGCTGATGTCCCTCTGGCCCTTTATTATCTCTCCTGTTATTTGCTGTCTATTCAACTTTGTGATTGTCTGCTTAACTCTGCAAAGTGTTTGGGGATACACCTTCTGTACTATAGAAAATAAAGTTGGTTTATAAGCATTGATGGGCCTTTCTGACATGCCTAATAAATAACAAGATGGCAATTCATCAACTTGAATTCTCCCTTTTTTCCCAAAGAAATAAATCTGTAATCAGTTATAGTAATCCTCATTATTCCTAGTAAACACTTTCACAGGGAATGATCAATATGCTGTCCCTCCACCGGCAGAGCAGGTCATTTTTTCTTCATGTTTGGGAAATAAAAAGCAGGAAGAGTGTGTTAAATGAGTTTGCTTTGTGATGAGCCCCACAGGACTTGGCATAGACAAAGCTGTGATGTGTGGACATCTATAAAGGAGGGTTAGTTTTACTTCTAGCTGTGTGTGTGTGTGTGTGTGTGTGTGTGTGTGTGTAGGTGTAGGTGTAGATTCTTAGGATAGAACTATCAGAAAAAAGAATGATTGAATAATGAGTAGGAATAATAGGGGAAAAAATACAACACGGACCTTGTCCCTTGTATAATAGGCTTTATCTCTTGAGCCCTGCACCAGAAATATCTCCTTTCTGTTGTAAAAGTTTTAAATGCATGTGGCATGATTATCATTCCTTACCTGAGGCTGTTGAATCAGATCTTCATCTCTGATGGTACATCTTTGCTTAGCCAAAGGGCACATTTAAAAGAAAAAAAAATCCTACAAAAAACTCCTACAGGGGACACTGGGGACAGACCGAGTGAAAGCTAGTCGAGTGAAAAATGATGGGAGAAATGTCCTGATTCCATTTGAAATGAAGAAAAGTATCTCCCCAAAGAAATGTGAAGGTTCTGGTGAGAGAGGGATGGTAAACAGCTTGGGCAAAGCAGGCTGACATGATGAATGGGATCAGAGATTCTTTCAGCAAGTGCCTCTCTACTAGCCACCCAGATGACATTATCAAGCCTGTGAATGAATTCCCAAGTTAGAACACAGCCATTCTGACAAATGGGTAAAGCATGCAGTACAGGGCAGAGAATGAAAGGCTCTTGCTGTCTAGTGTCTTTTCCTTTGTTAACTTCATTGTGTGGATTTTTTTTCTTGCTCTGTCTCAAGCTCACAAACGATATGAATGCTCACATAGGAGAACTGTATGTACACCAATCACCCTTCTTCTGTGCTGCAACTTAGCAATATTTTATTTGTGGACTCATTTAATTTGCCGTGGAGTAGTCAAGCCTGTTGATCATTACTGAGGCAGTTCTCCAGCAACAGCTAAATGGTGTGTCCCTTTGCCCCATTTCAAAACATTGCCATGGTATACAAATGTCCCACAATACAAGTTAAGCTGGAGTAGCACATGCTTTGAATTTGACTGATTGATACATAAAAAGCTGTTTTTATACCCTATGATGCTGCTGTGTTGGAGGCAAAGATGTTAGGTGTGTGATGTTCTGACCTCAGAAACCCTTTTTGGTGGTGGTCCAATTAATCCAAAATAGTATCAATTAGAAATGGAATAAAACATGTATTATCAAAGAGCTTTCTGTCAGCTTAGGACAAATGGTAGAGTGCATCTGGAGTATTTGACTGCTAGTAGAAGATCTGTACTGGAAAAGGAACAAGCACAATAATTTTAAGGGAAATGCTTTGACAAATTGTGGTAGAACTTGGTAATATTTTTGCATTTATTATGATTTATCTTCTGAATAGCTAGGTAAGTACTAATTGGTCACTTGTGCAGACTGTCAATATTTGGGTCATATCTGAACCTGATGTTTGAGCTACCTAATGGAGTACTGTGATGCCAAACAAACTGCTGTATATTTTTAACCTCTGAGCATACCTGCAGATGGTCCATTAATAGAGGAGCTTTTCTTACACCAAAGACTTGCCTGGCTGGTTTACATAACTTCCAAAAAATAATGAGTTGAGAGGTAGGACTGGAGTTGTTTATGATGTGGGTTCTTAGTAAATCAGAGAGTCTTAGGATTATGACTCTTAACAAAGTGATATCTTAAAATAGAAATACAAGTCATTTAATATGTGTAGAGTGCGAGACAGCTGCAAATATAAGAGATCGTAAGAGAGAAATTGTTTAGAAAGGAAGGATATAAGGGGACATTATTTGAAGGGCACTGTATAGGGTAGGATAAGAGTTTCAGGTGAAGGCAGGGAGTTATGCAGGGGTTTTTAAATGACAGGGAGCTTTAATTCCATGCAAAGGAAGGGGTTACTAGAGTAAGAAATACTATTTACCTTAGCTAAAAAGGTAAAAGATTATAATAGGCATGTTATTTAAGCAGGCTAGCAGCAATACTATGAATGACAATAATAACAAACAAAGAATTGATTGATACTAAGTAATAAAGGAATGGGGGACATTGTTTTTTTAAAGAATTGTTTCCCAAAGAGTGTAATGCCAATTATCTGTTCCAGGAACCTGTTATTCTAAAAGATTATTCTGTTTTTAAATTTTTTTTCCACTGAGCTAATTTCCTTTTTGGTTGCATTTGGACAATTTGTGATTTTGCCAACTTCCGTGATTTTATTTTAGGGCTTCTTATAGCCTATCTTAAGGTGGGTTATGCTGATTGTATATTTATAAGATCTGTGATATTGCAAGTTTCCAAGGAGGTAGCAAAACAGTTATCAGTGCTAGTAAAATGTCTACATCAGGAATGACACTAAAATTAACAAAAGGTCCTCCTGAGGTTAAAATATTATAACCTGAACATGCAGTTGATACTTTCAGTACAGAGTACAACTGTGAAAGTGAACATTTCAAATGCTAGGCTTGACTGACAGGATATAAATAGGTACCAAATTTTGGATGCAGAATTTCATATCAATGTGATTGTATTTCAAGACAACATACACCATTTGAAATTTAGAAATAATATGTTCTCCAAAGCTCAAGTAAACATGTGTGGTTTATTCTCCCTGGGAAAATTTACTGTCACAGAAGATCCACACAAGGCCTCTTGAAGCATTCAAACTTGACAGTATGGTTGCAGAGGAGATGTACCACATACTAACATACTAGAACTCCCTACTCATAGGGGTGCGTCCAGACAAATGTACATGTGCTGTATGTGGTGCTGCAGACCTGCCTGTGGAGTTGCCGCAGATGCCACACACACAGGCATTACCCATGCTGCTAATTTGCAGCATAGAGATTTTTTGACACCGGGAGAAAGAAGTGGGGTGGTGCATACTGCACATGTACACTTGCCTGGATGCACCACATGGGTCACCAATACTGTAGCATCTTCTATTCCCAGTTATACAAGATAGATAGTGTACAGAGACCATCTCTGCTATGAGTAAAAAAACACAACTTTCTATTAAAACACAAAGTAAAAAAAAAAAGAATGACTTAATCATAGAGGATCCAGATTCAATGTCTCTCTGACAAGAGAAATTGTGGACTCTCCACCCCTGGGAGCTTCAAGAGCAGGTTAGACAGATGCTTGGCTGGGATGGTTTAGTCAGGGATAATCTTGCCTTCAGCAGGGGTTCGACTAGATGACCTTGTGAGATCACTTTCAGCCCTGTTTTCTTGTGATCCTATTTATCCCACTGCTATTGGAAGCAAGGGTGAGTCTTACCTTTCTGTCCTCCAGGCCCCAGTTGGTCCAAAGTGTGACTGCTTCAAACTGGAGTTAGCAGTAACACTGATCAACATGTGTGTAGCTCAGAGAATAATGTGTAATAAGGCCCTTATATATATAAACATTTTATTACCCCTAAGTGACACCTACAGAATGGTCAAGAATATGTTCCGTAGGGTGTTAGTTTTCACATGAATTCTTCCTTTATATCCAAAATATAGAGTTTCTTAAATGGAGAGTATTTGGATGTAATGAGGATAAGACCTGAAAGTAAGCATTAATATGGACTTAGATCAGGTGTGGAAAAAATTAAGTAGTACTAAAACAGATACAGAAGCTTTTTTCTCCACTTAAGCTATTAGGCCAGATCCCCAGCAGACATAAATCAATGTAGCTCTATTAAAGTCAGTTTACCTGTGCCAGTTTACACGCTAAAAATCTGGCCACTAAAATCTGGCATGAAAAACATATTCTGGTGCATCTGGAACATTGCAATGGCTCTCATGCTTCTTGCAAGGAGCTGGGTAATTTTCCTCCCATCACACTCTCTTGGAGAAAAGGACTCAGTCAGAATATAAACACTTTTCCCTAGCTGAAGCAGTAGGAAGATCATATTAAGGTGTGCTGGATATGAACTCAGTGATTAAAACATATTTAAACTAAATGCATCTTAGAAGAAAGCATTATATAGTGGTTAGAGAATGATAAGGGTGCATTGGTTCTATTTGTAGATCTTCAAGTGATGTGTTGAACTACTTTGGGTTGAGTTACAGTCTTCTTGTGCTGCATTTTCCCAGCCAGGAAGAAATAATATTTATTTAAATCACAGAAACATTGTAACTATGGGCTTTATAGAATAGTTTGTTCTGCCATGCTTTTGTCTAGTGATAAAACTGTCTCTAAATTTTAGTTTGGCATAGTGGATCAACACATTTAGATCTCCATAATGCTGAGGAGTTCAGAATTGAATTTGGTAGGAAAAAGGAGTGAAACATATGATATTAGCAGTGCTTACTGTACTGACTTAAATGCTTGCAGGCTGAAATCAAGAGGATTTCATTCAGTTGTAATTTTACCTATTGTAGAAACCTGACAAAACTATAAAGATTAAGGGGATAGGTAGTGTGAACTGCCTTTTAACTCACTGAATTGGAAGAATATTTTAGAGAGGGAGAGTGACAAGTGGAAAATATTTTTTTCTAGAAGTTAAAGGAGTCTGTCCCTCATAAAGATGATTGAACCATGTGTAAAGAGTGGAAAGATAGTTTTTGAGTCTTTTTCTTTGTGAATAGTACATAGTGGCTCAATGTGTTAGTTCATATTATTTTATCTTTTGGGGTCGGGACAAAATGGAAAAAAGGGCATTCATGACACTGCCATTTTGGATAACTTTTAGCCAGTTTTATAGAAAATTAAATGACTGGGAAAGCTCAAAAGACCTCTTTAAACAGTACAAAAACTATGATGTTCCCTTTTCCAGATTCCTAGGAAGAGGCAAGGTGCAAAGAAGGAGAATCAGAAATGATAGTAAACAAGCAATGAGTTTATCAGATTTACTGTCATTACTAAAATGTCATTCTCATCAGGAGATACTATTTCAGAATAATTTTAGAGGCCAAAAGGACAATTTGGCAAACTCAGAAAAGCTATAAAATGTGTGTGTTGTGGGGTGGGAAGAGGAAGTGGGGAACAATGCAAAAACACTACAGATTTAAACTTTAGATAAATGTGTGAAATTTAATTAATACAATGCCATCCTTCGCCCATGCTTGGGGAAAAAAATGACACCTTGTCTTCATGAATTTGTAGACAGTTATGACAAACACACTTCTTTTTCTCTTTGTTTTTTTTCCTCTCTCATTTTTTCTAATAATCTCTATTGAGTAAGGGAATATTGTGAGGCAGTAAGAGGCTGCCTGTTTGATACCCTGCTGCTTTTATCTTTACTCTGCTCTTACAAGTATTTCAGTTGTCCTATAAACAGTGCTGTAATCTGCAATGCTGTTATTACTTTACCTTTTGCTGGCAGTTTCAGTTGTCAAAACAACCATACGCAGTGGAACCCTGAACTCAGAAGGTGCACAGTTATTAGTGCATTAAAGAACTGCTACCTTGTCACAAAGGCAGAATTGCTTTAACCTCAAGGTAATTCATCTAACGATTACTTTAATTGTTGTGGGGTGTAGGTCATAGCCGTGTTGGTCTAAGGACATAGGCAGACAATGTTCTTTGGGTAAATCTGATATCTTTTATTAGACCAACTCAAATATTTGAGTTGATTTAATAAAAGATATCAGATTTACCCAAAGAACCTTCTCTATGTTAGATGTAGTAATTCCCTTTCCCTTTCTAAAATTGCAATCTGCATCTAACAAGCAAGAAAACAGATACCAGTGCACTTGGACCTATAAGCCTGATAGACAGCCAAAAGGCAAAGTAGTGGGGAAACTAAAGAAGAAATGAGACAGAATTATCTGTGCAAGCAGGAGATATTTCAGTGTTGAGAGTGTTTTTCTTCCTTCTCTCAGTTCTGGAGTAGCTGAGCTTGGGATACTGGACTTGTTCTGCAATTTCATGTGAAAAGGCAATAAAGTTGTATTGAAACGGACTGCGGCCTGAAAATTTTCTCTCCTCCTCCCCCCTCTCTGCATTAGCAAAGGAGTGATGTACTTTCACTGACATCTGGAACCAACTTTTTATACAAAGTTGTACTACAAATGAATGTCATACTACTAGAGCTGAAGTGAGTCAACGCTTTATTCAAAGTACAGCATGTCAGCCAGCTTTTTAATTAAACTCTCTTAAAATAGCTCTTTGAAAAAGGGACCCCATTGTTCATACAGACTCCTAAATACCTCTATGACAAAGATTATTTAGCTATTAATGAGACTTGGATTCGCATCTCTTTGTTGTTATCCTCTGTGCTTTGTTTTACTTTGTAGGAGCATTTTAAAAGCTAGCCTGGTTTTCCTGGCTTCTCATTGCTCTTTTGCAGTAATGCATAAGAGATTTTTGGTTACTAGTGACAGCGGGTTTTAAAAATGCCAGAGGGAAGCTTTGGAACGGAGGGCATAATAATTGTACATCTACTGCAATCATTAGATACGGAAATTGCTGCAGTATATTCTCCTCCTGTGAATAAGATATGGAAATGTTCCCACATAATCTCCAAGTAAGTTGGTAAATATACAAGGAGAGGGAAAAGCCATAGGTAAACTGTTCTGAAGTGATAATTTAATAGTTTATTATTATGAATGCGCTTTAACCAAGAGTTATGCTGAATTTGACTTGGCTCCATTTGTGTCTTTTCTTCAGTTAACTTACCTAAACTAAAATACAATAAAATTGTCAAATCTATGTACAATAACAACTCACTAACTTATCAAGAGGGGAAGAGGTCTGTCTTCCTATATTGCAGAGGAATGGCAGAAATTTGCCTTCACTCCCAGGAGTTACTCACAAACCTTTAATTTAAAAAGAGTGAAAGTCTTGTGAGATAGTACAGTACTTTACAATAATTGTGCAGAACACTGTGGTAATTAGTTCATAAGCAGTAATGTTTTGCATCAATGTAATAGCACACTGTAGATTTTTTTTTCCAAGTGGGAGAGAGCACCAGACTCAATAAAATGTAAACTTCATATGTATACCTATTTTTCACTGAAACACAGGACATTTAAATTGATTTATTTATCTCCTTTCAGTTTTTGAATAAGGAAGAGATCCTAATGTGGCAGTTAGTTTTATCTGAAGACAAATTTCAAAGCAGAAAGAGAGTCTGCTATTTCAATAAACCCTTTAAAATATAATTTAAAGTATATCAATAGATGTATTGAAATGACAAATTTATGCTGAATTAAGGTTGATTCAGGAATACTTTGTTAGGTCAAGACAAAAGTGTGTAGCAAAGTCCATATCACGTACATTAGGCCTGACAGTAGATCTGCATGAGTTCATACTAAGAACTCTTAGAATAAGAGACATATAAAATAAAACTATCTTTGTTTAAAGTATGCTTTGTCTCAAATCACTGAGGTAGCCATAGCTACAGATAGATAATAGTGGCTTGTAGACACTGAACTCATGTTTTAATGGCTCTTAGATCACAGTGGTGACTACCTATAAGTAAACATATCCGTTGGTATATCTATCTCAGTATGATTTTTGAGTATAATTTTTGAGAAAAGAGGAATTAGCGGCAAAGTAGCAAATCTACTTTCAGAACAGCAGAAAATCATGCAAGCTAAGGGCACATCCCCATGAGCACCCATGTACGGTTTGCACTGTGGCAAACCCCTTCTGCAGCGCTGCAGACCTCACACACTGCATGTACACATGTTCACCACACTGCTAATTTGTGATCCTGATGACAAAAAAACCTACACCAAAAAAAAGTAGGGCAGCGCACATGGCTGCGACGTACTGTCTGAAACGAGCTTGGCTGATCAGAGCCATGCTCTGGCTTCCAGCGAGGCTCAGTGTGCCTGGATCGCCACCGTTGCAACCCCAGGAAGGCCCACAGGACCCCAGGTAAAGCTGCTGGGGCCAAACCAGGTGCTGGCCCCAGCTCCTCTGGCCCACACAGAGCAATTTGCCATGTGCCAGAGCACACATGCAGGAGCATGCCTGGGGAAAAATAGCAGTGGCACAAATATGTGGCACTATTTGTCCTATGGGAAATGCCCATTCCCGCTTATCGGGACATGCTCTAAGTGTCATTGGATAGCATTTTGCACATGTAAAAAAACTTTTAATAGAAGAAACACTGAAAACTGTCTCTATGTCTACATTTGATATTATATAATAGTATAGGTAAATACAGCACAGCTCACCAGATTTACGAAGGGAAAGGAACAGTGTAAAGGATTAGCGTAAGTTCTGTTTGGACAAAATGCCATATTTACTTAATTAGGAGATGAGACTCCTCCCCCCCCTTTTAACATTGGAAAAAAGCCCCTCATCTTACATTTGAGCACAAGGCAGTACCTGGGGAGGGGAAGGGAAGAGGACAGCAGGTTGGAGTCAGAGCCAGAGCCACAGCTGCTGCCTGCCTCCCTCTGTATGCCCCACCACACCTATCCTACAGCCCCCACCCCGAGTCTCCTCCAAGTACTGTTTCTCTCCCCCTCTGCCACACTCCTCCATACCTTTGCTCTGCACAAGCAGGCTTTGTCCTCGCTGTAGCCTGCAGCACAGAGCACATGCTTCATCTGGCCCTGCAGCAGAGGGCTGGCTACCCTGGTGCTACAGGGCTGGAGCCATGCTCTGTGCCTCAGGCTACAACATGGATGAAGCCTGCAAGTGTGGAGAAAAGGTAAAAATGGGGTGGTCTCTTTCTGCTTTAAAATTTGTCTTCAGATAAAACCAACTACCACAATGGGATACCTTCCTTATTCAAAAACTGGAAAGAGACAAATAAACCAATTAAAAATACCTTTTGTTTTAGTGAAAAACAGGCAGGGGGAGAGGGCTGTGGGTGGAGGGCAAGCAGAATGGGAGGTAAGTGGGGGGAACAGGTGGTAGGGGGCAAGCTGTCTGTTTCTGTCACTGTCTGCCCCACTGCCCCTACACTGCCTGCCCCCTACTACCTGTCCCCTATCACTCCCCACTGCCTGCTTCATTACTGCTGACCCTACAGTGTGCCCGCTTACTGCCTCTCCCACTGTCTACCCCCACCACCTGCGCTCTTATTGCCCTTCTCATCACCTCTGCCTCATCATCTGTAGTAGTGGGAGGGGACAAATTTAAGATGAGCTTCCAATAATTAAATTCTGTACGTGGAAAATTGTAATTATTTTATAATTTTTTTCTTGTATAGAATCTAATATTGGGTGGTCATCTTACATTCAGGATTGCCTTGTAGTTGCGTAAATGTGGTAGATTATCTGGGTTAATCATGATAATATAAATGCACATAATCAGCTCTATGTCAATGTCATAATATTAGGAATGGGAATGCCCATTCCACTCTATCAGTCTTCATCTTTGCCTCTCATTAGTGTATATCGAACTATATTAACTCCTTGTGTTTGATTTAATAAACCTTCTATTCTAGGGGTCAGTATTTTCTCTGTTTAAAACCTACTCATCATCTGCACATCTTTTTAAACAAATCTACCTAAGTGCTGTTCCCCACAGTGTGCACAAATATTTAGGTCCACGTTAGGGTTCTTACACTAAGTAGGGTGACAGATTGAGCTACGCACAACCATTGCCTTTTTGTGTTAAGTATTTTTAGGTGTGTTTTCTCTTCAGCCTCCTGAAATACTGCTTTTAGTACCAGAATCAGTTGATCACTGAATAGTTTATAAAGCTCCACAGTCATGCCACCTTCTCCAGGTGTTGCCATCTATACTTAATGACTTAATGGCCTATTTATTTCTTCAAAGGAGACAGGTTCCTCTATTTCATGTTTTTCAGTGTTCATTAACTTTGACAACTCATTCTTCTCCAAGGGTTGAAAGATTACTGATATTATTGTAATATTGAAGATTACAGTTAGGTACAGAGCTACCTCTATAAAATCTGTGGAATTCGTTGGCTCTTTCCAGTGGGTTGTAAATTGTATTTACTTGTTATGTTATTAAATTGGTTATTTGTACCTTTTATGTATTCAGACTTGCTGCCGGTAGCTTTGTTGCTCTTTCACCTTGTTCATAATGCTTTTGTTTTAAGTGGGAAAAGACCCCATTTAGTCTTCCCATTAAGCAGATGGTTTATTAGCTTGTGGTAATTTTCCTAATAAATTGTCTGATGGTACTTCAGTTTTAGAGGTTAGCAGATGCTAGTACAGGTTGGTGCAGGTTATCTCCGACTCATCCATTTGTGGTTTCTCACTTCTTCACCTATTTGCAAATTGCTGCCAACATTTTGTCCCTAATATGATATATGCCTTACAGGCTTCCCAAACGACATTCCGAAATTGCATTGAGCCTGTATTTTAGAACATAAAAGGTTCACTTTAATTTTATGTGTAGGCTTTATTTGCAAGATCTTTTAATGGGAATGACTCTAATCTACATCTGGGTTTATGGGACACATTATCTGACAGAACTAGTGCTACTGTAAACAGAGATAGGTCTGATGTTATCTTTAAAATTTTATATGCCCCCTACCTGTAGTACAAATAACAGGAGAGCAAGGGAGTGCTAAGCTAAGCATTAGAAAATTAGTAGTAATTGCAGAACTTTTGCATTTTAAGGGTAATAAGAATTTGAATGACTTACTAGGGAGGGAACTAGAATTAGTGAGATGAAAAGAGACAATGAGGAAGAGCTTAATATATTGAAAAAGGAGACAGGATAAGTTTATGATGTTGCAACAGAGGGCAAACAACTTTATTGGCACCTTCCTGCCTAAATATCTTCACTCATTTCTTTTCTATCTTTACATTCATACCTCTCCACAGTTTGTTTAAATGTTTAAAAATAATTTCCTTCATTCTTTCAAATGCTTAGTATCATTTAAATGGTCTTTCCTCTTCATTGTTCATTCCTTTTAACAGTACACCCTGCTTTTAATGGAGCAATGAGTTATGCTTATTTTCATAACATGCCATTTCAGTTCTTTGAATCCAACCCAAATTGTCTATGAAATCAATAGAAGTCAATTTAGCTCTTCACATCACAATATCTAGTCCTAATGAGATCTTTAATGAATCATTTAGTGTTAGTCTCAAATAAAGAATTTTTAGATATTGTACAGGGCAAAGCATAACTGTGAATTTTTGAGCCTCTGCAAAGGTACTGTATGTTTAAAGGGTGTGCTGATAGCATATTGTATGTACATCTAAGCCAGTTTCAATCCATTCAGTTCAATTCACCGGGTTTGTATATGTGTGACAGAGAGAGCAAGAAAGAGCAAAAGGGAAAAGACAGTGAATGAAGTGGGGTTTTTTAAATATAATATAATCAATGCATTTTTCAGTTTCATATGATTGACTTTTGAACTTGCAATGAAGGGTCCATACAAATGGCAGTTACAATGGGAAAATGTTTTGTAAAGAAAAAACGAATGCACTCCAGTACATGTATAATTATATCTTAAATTAAAAGTCATTATCAAAAGAAGTAATTTAATTATGAAAAAAATAGTTTGGGAGTGTTGTAGCTGAAATGACCTGAGGAAGGGCACCTGATGTTCAAAAGCTTGTTCAGCAGCTCTCCTAACTATACATCAGGTCCAATGAAAGAAATCACTAAAAAATGCCTAGCCATTATGAAGAAACTCACCTAAAATAATTGTTAAAAATTGATGTTTCCAGCTGGTTTTGTTGTAAAAAAAATCAAAGTTAAAATATACCAATGAAAGCAAATGATGTCTGATTAAGCTGTGATTATTTTCCTTTAATGCAAGAAAAAGGTGGAAAGATAGAGCTTCATTTTAAATGCATTGTTCGACCAAGACATACAGAATGCAATTCTATTCACCTGACACGTGCGCAAAGTTAGGTGAATTAATTCAGAGTTGTGCCCAACTCTGAGTTACCTGCCAAAAGTATAGCTGCGATTCTATTCCCCTCCCTGGAGATGTCTGTGTGCCTTTGGAGGATGATATCATGTCTGTAATGGTGTAGCTTAGAGCTGTTAAGAGAATCACTCCTACAATTTAGACTGTAGTTACGTGTTACATTTAGCACCTGCTAAATCTAAGGAATGTTAGTCAGTGTTAAAATTAGCACATGCTTTGAGAAGTTGCACTTTATGGGTAAATACCCTGGCTAATGTGCACAGTTCTGACCAGAGGGAAGGCAAACAGTGGTATGAGTAGAGGCTGCCATGTCTGCTCTGTGCCTGCCTGGCTCTCTAACAGCAGTATAGGCTCTTCTGCTTTGCACTACAGGGTTAGGCCTATGCCACCTGTACAGCTGTCCACTCATTCACCCCCTCACCCTCCACCACATCTTCCTCACGGGGCAGAGGGGTGACATGGTTGGATTCAGGCATGCAGGGCCCACAGGGCTAGATACAGGTGTGCTGGGCCTGGTGGGGTCCTATCTGGTTGTTCAGGGGTAGTACAGACTTGATCTGGGGGCACAGGAGCCCCCCCCACCCCTTTCCCTTCCCCTCATTCCCCGTCCCCCTTCCCTCCTACCCCTCTTCCTTGCTTTCCACCTCACCTTTCCCCTGATCCTCTCTTTTCCCCCCTTTCTCTTTTTCCCACTCCCAACTCAGCTGTGGCTGCCTAAATATACCAGCCTACAGTTCAGGCATAAGAGTCTGGGAGTAGTGCTTCCTGGGACACTGGAGGACTGAAGATTGCTAGTATTAGCTTCATGGAGCCCATGGATATTACTGTTACATGGGCTGCTTACCACCAGCTGATGATAATCCTTGCCTGAAGAGAAGTAAATTTGTGAGGCTCAGAGGCTACTTAATTCATTTTTTCTGGCTTAACATGTGGCCACTCCCATCTAAAAAGTATTTAACATGTTTGAATGGTAACATTCAACTACACTCTTAGTTAACGTTGGTTGGAAAATGCACATTGTTCTTCTACCAGGTGAAATAAAATTTTGTCCATAGCTTTGTACAGCTTAACTACCTTGGTGTGAAACAATTTCAAAAGGACAGTACAGAAGTATGAATAAATAATGACTAGTACCTGTTTCTTATTAAATCTACTTTAGAGTATGTTGATTTAAAATCACTCTTAGCAAAAGTCTGAATGATTCACTGAGAATGATTTCAGCTCTTGCTATGATGAACACCGTAAAAGCATATTCAGATCATTTTATTAAATCATGCACAATATTACTTCAAAAACTACCCTGGTGTTTGACCTAGTAAATATCTGCTGTGATCTATCCTCCATTTATTGTTTTAGTACCTGCTTATTGGTACAGTATTAATCTATTCTTACCTATAGAAGGAAGTTACAGAGAAGTAAATAAAAAAGTTCTATTAATATTGTTTTCTCTAAACTTTTCATTATATAAATAAAGTGCCAGTATAATGATCTCTATATGACAAGAGAACTTGTATTAATAATATTAACTTCCAAATGTTTCTGAAAGACCTTTAAAGTCAGCATCTTTTTGACATTTTAATAACAGAGAGCTCTGAACTATGGCCCTGAAATAGGTTTTTTTGTATTAATTCAAATCTACAGTACTTGACCTTCTAATATAAGGAAGCTGGTTGCTGGCTACACAAAAAACAGGGCCCAAATCTTAGCATGTTATCAAAGTCAATAGTGACAAAGTATGTGTGTGTAAACGTGTTTGTACAAAGAAGAATGGTTTCATAGGGCATCAACTGTTTATCTCAGCCTTAAGGAAAAGGTGTTAGTTTTGTCATTTGGTCTCCAAAATACAAAGGTGCTTTTTATGATTCAGTAACGCTTTGGCCTTCTGGTGTATGTTATTGTAAGTGTGAAAGGTGAAATCTTCCATCAGCTAACTGAACTACTGAATGGAGTCTCAAAGTTACAGTGGGGCTAGACTTGATGATCCTCTGGGGTCTCTTCTAGCCCATATGTCTATGAAATCTATGAAATCTATGAAAGTGTAACAGAGAGGGCACATCTCCATGAGACATTTACTAGGCAGTAGACTAATAAGGTGCATAGTAAATGTCTTAGCATCTACATGTACCTCCCTATTAGGCTGGAGTAAACTAATTTATTATGGAGCAGGATAGTACTGATGGCTAGAAAATGATATTTAGAGGTTTGCTTTTGGGAACTGGTTATAGGTAAAGTAGATATTACATTAGAACAATGGTCCAGGGAAATGGAAAGGGTTAATTGGTTTCTAAAAGCCTGTTTGTGATAAAGTTTCCTTCAAGGCCCACTGGATCTGAAGCCAGCAGGCACATAGGCTAGGAAACTGAAGAGATGAACCACACTGTTCCATAACATGAGATAAGGTGGCATTAGGTCACAGTGCCCAACTGCTGACTCCCTGGGGTTCCTGGTTTTGGTGGACAGACCAAATTAGGAGACATGGGTAAATGATCAAATTAAGATGTGTGCATATGATGGATTTGTTGGAACAAAGGAATATGCTGACAGGACAGAACGTGGACAGTATAAAAACCACAGGGACACCAATCACTGAAGCCCAGAGGTGAAGAGTCATCAGAGGAGGAAAAGGATATAAGAGGAGGGATTTCACAGCAGCAAAGGGTCCCAAAGCCTGGGGGGTGGGGTGGGGAAGGCGTTACTCCTGGGTCATTTGCCAGCCAGGGCTGCTCGAACCTGGCTCAATATGCTGTGTTTAAACAGCAGTAAACTCCAGAGTTTATTGCTTCACATTAATTTCGTGTGTAGACGTGCCCAGAAACAACATTTTTAGACTGTGCCAATCTTTAAAACTGTAGGTTTGTTATAAAGATTTGAACAAGAACAAAATTGCCAGACCCATCTATTTTCATGAAAGTTATTGGTTTATACCTAGGGTGGAAAGTGTGGGTATGTACAGGCATTACATTTAGGTTGACCTAACCAGGGTTCGGTTGATCTAAATGCCCAATCATGCAAGAGTTTGGAGGGCTCAAATCTCCCCAAAAATGGCACACCCAATCTAATCACTAAGGGGTGGTGCACTAACTTAGATCGAGATCGGGGTAACCTGATCTAAGAAAGGGTTAACTCAATCTTACAAACCCTTTCACATGTTTTCAGTGTAGCCCCAGAGCTGGAAAAGCCCAGCCATTTGCTGCAGCCAGTTCTGTGCTATTCCCACCATCCTGATTTTTCCTGGCCTCAAACCCCTCTTCCCCAACTAGACAACCCTTCCTCATGCACCCACCAGCTTCCCTCCAAGTCTGTCAACATCCCCACAGATGTACTAACCCCCCATTCTCACCCACTTCTCCCCCCACCACAATTTGCCTACATAGGTTTGTCATGTGACTCCTGGGAGTGGCAAGAGGCTGCATGCATCATTCCTGATCTGCATTCATGCAGCTTAAAGTAAGCTATGTGAACATAGACTAGGTGTGGCAAAATGTGGTATGCACCATTTATATACTAAAACTATTCCCTTTACAATGAATAATGCAATATTGGGGATCCTCCTTAATATCTGTACTGCATTTGACATTTTCTAACATGATCTGCATGGAAGGGAGATGGAGATGAGAGAGAGACAGCACAAGCAGAATGTAAAACCTGTCAAGTATAGGAGAGTAGAAAAATGTTATCTTTGCAGGCCTTTTCTCAGATAATTCTATAAATGGGGCAGCTCTTCTTGACTCCCTAAACCTGATAAAAATGTAGATATCTGACTAAGCTTACAAATTAAGCACTTAAGACATCTAAATTACCTAAGTTGTGCTAGCAGAAAACTATTACTCAAAAAGGAAAGTGTATGAAGTCTAGACTGCAAATCAAGACCTCTATATTACAACAGGGGTTCAGTCATACTGACAAAATTATGACAAGTTTAAATGCATCACTGGTGATCACAAATGGAAGATGGTTTAATTTTAAAAAAAATAAAGATTACTCTTAGGAACAGGGAGAATATAGTTAATGCCCTATATATACCACATAGCTAAAAATAGATGGTTGGCATATACACAGGCATTTGTTTTAGGCTTGGTAAATGAGTGGTTGGCAAGGTCACATCTATCTTTTTAAACAGCTAGGGGAAATTTCACCTTTTTATTCTTTAGGGTAGTGGGCTTCATTATAGGGAAACCAAACTGATCTGCTGTATTTGGTTCGAGGAAACATTAGTTTTGAGGAAAGCTGTGAAGAGGAAATGCATTCTTTATGCAGCGTAGATCTCAGGTGTGTACCATTATGTGCAGTGTAACATGAAGGCAGGGTGGTCAAAAGGGCAGGGAAGAGGTTGCTTGAAGGCAGGATGTAGCCAAAAGATCTGCTACTGAATTGGTCTTCTTGTGGAATGCATAAGTGTCCAAAGAAACTACTCCAGCGATAGTGTGAATCTTGCTTGCGGTTCTAGCAACAAATGAATATATCCCATGTCCCATCACATACTTACTCAAAAATCTGCATAACTACTGGGTTCTGAATTTCATTTTAAAGAAGCAAGAGGGTTTCAGTGCTTCAAATTATTTGGTATGTTTTAGTGAAGAGAGATTACTGTCTGTTGTCTTTCCATATGTATTCCAGGGGTTTTTTTTGCAGTTTTATGTTTTTTCCTTGCTCATTTTATGTTAACACATCAATAAACTACCACTAAAATATTCAAGAATAAACACAACCCAGCAAAAATACAGTTTGAAGAATATGTGAAGAACAAAAAAAATGTTCTTGAAACTCAGGACTGCAGAAAAGTACAACAGGATGGATTCTGCAGTGCTGAGGAAAAGACTAAAAGAAATGATTGTCTGAAAATTACTTTTTTAGCATTCCTGGAACTAAATACATGGCTCTGTATGTCATGCAAATTTTTTATTTTTTAAAATTCCTTCTATAACTCCTGAAACTTTATTAGGCGTATCATTCAATAAATTACATCAGCTCCTGAAAAGAGGCTATATTCCACATGCCTTGATACTAGTGTTTTATCAGTGACAGATTTGAATTCTTCCCTGTACATAATACCAATCTCTTCATGTATATTATTCCAAATGTAGTCCACACTTTGACAGTGAAAAGTTCTTAATTTTAAGCAAATAATGGAAGCATTCTGAGCAACTGTATGGAGAAATTTCTCATCTGATACTATGTCCTTTCTAGTTTATTTTTCCAAATACTCACACTCACAGCAACTTTGTGAGAGCACAACCACAGGAACTGCCCAAATCTGAAGGGTTAGCGTCATACTTCAAGGTTGTGGCTACCATGCTGTCATGCTTTTGTTCCCAGTTTCCATTTGTCATTGACACTGCTACCATATTTACTCAAATAGAAGATTATAAAACAAACCTCTAATAATTAGATTAAAATATGCAAAATCTAGAAATTTGTTATAATTTTTGAGGTATAGAATCTATTTATTGGAGGTTTGCATTGAATTTGTCCCCCTTCCACTGCTACAGCAGGGAAAATAAATCTGGGGAGGTCAAGTAGCTTTCCTTTCCCCCAGCTTTTTCCTTTAGTGCCCCTTTTCCCACTTCCTGTTGTGAAACCCTGCTCTCCCTGAGCGCATGGAAGTGAAGAGCAAATTTGAAAACAAAGCAGTAATGTGTCTACATGAGACACATTACTGCATAGCAGACTAATTTTCTCTGCAGTAAAGTTTCACCATCAACATAGGTCCAACAATTAGGGTGCAGTGGCCTAATTTCCTGTGCTGCTTGATAGTCCCATCAGATACAAGTGGTATCTGGCAAGCTTAATAAATTACTGTTCTTAAACACATGTGTAAATGGTTGAAATTGTGATTAGTTTACTCTGGCTTAAATTGAGGCAGAGTATAAATTCAGTTGCATTAATTGCATATGTAGATGCATCCAATGACCTTGAAATTGAAAATGGCTGTAGCAATTTACATATAATACCCATGCACTAGTTAATAGAATCATAAAACCATAGAAAATTAGGGGCCTCAGGAGATCATCTAGTCCAACCACCTGCTCAAAGCAGGACCAGCCCTAACTAGACCATCCCAGCTAAGGTTTTGTCTAGCTGCATCTTAAAAACCTTGAAGGATGGAGATTCTACAACTTTTCTGGGTAACCTGTTGCAGTGTTTTACTACCCTCCTAGTAAGAAAGTTTTTCCTAATATTCTAAACTTCCCCTGCTGCAACTTGAGACTGTTGTTCCTTGTTCTACCATCTTCCACTCCATCCTGTTTGTAACTACCCTTCAGGTAGTTGAAGGCTGCCATGTTGTTTTTTTAGGTTTTTTAGAGTGTCATGAATGTTTTCCTGTGTTTTGTTGTATTAATAGGGAATTTTTGGTCACGTTGGAAACCCATGCTATGCACTATCCATTTATGTTTCTTTTATTGCTGTATAGATCATGTTATACTGTCTGTGTATATCTTTATAATTTTGGACATGGTTTATCCAAGGGATTGAGGCATTCAGGACTGTAGAGAAAGGACTGCCAAAGGCAGTGCTAGAGAAAGGAGAGGACATGTACTTCCAGGAAGGTGAAAGCTGGAAGCTTGTGACCTCTAGTAGCAAGCAGAAATCTCTACCTGCAGCAGTTCACCTGGAGAACAGATATGGAGCCCTAGCAACAGAGGGGAAAGAGCATGTTCCATTGGTAGAGGAGGACAGGACAGGCCTCCCCAAGGTAGGGAAGGATCAAGATTACTGTCACCAAGAAGAAGTGATGGGTGGTAGTGGTTGAAGACTCCCTTCTGCAGGGGACAGAGGCATCCATCTGTCAGCCTAACCTGTTGTCTCAGGAGGTCTGCTGCTTGCCTGGAGTCTGGATCCCTGATGCCACAGGGGGATTACTGAGACTCATCCAGCCCTTTGACTAATACACCATGGTAGTAGTCAAGTTCATCCAGTATTGATGCATTTTACTTTGTTTTGAAACTGCTGCATGTTTTAGCACAGATACTCCATAAACACACTTTTGAGCAACTCAAACTATTTTTTTTGCAAACATGTATATGTATATCCCTACACCTTTACAGTTCTGGCTCATGACTAATCTGGTTCACTTAACAGTCCATGACACACATCTACAGTTAAATCATCATCCCTGTTACAAAAGCCACACCCATGTTCCCACATGGCCACATACCCACCATCATCTCTTCGAAGATATTAATCCAAAGCCAAAGGCTTGTGATTTACTAGATAGTTCATTGGGCTGGGCCCCACCAGAATTAACAGCATTTCAAGCCATGGTGACCCAACAGCTCAGCAGTGCTCAGTATTTACATATCCACATGAGCATGGTTGTTTGTTTCTCTGGGGACAACTAGCAGTGACAAACCTTGTGCCACCACTAGTTATTCCTGGGGAATGCCTGTGCCATGTGCCCTGTGGCATGCAGCAAATTACCCTGGGTGGGGTAAGGAAGGCTGGGGCAAGCACTGCGCTGGCCCCAGCAGCCTTACCTGAGGTTCTGGGGGCCTTCTGGGGATGCAGTCATGGCAATCCTGGCTGGCAGCCGAAGCAGGCTCCATTTTTGAGTAGCGCATGCTGTCCCTGTGAGTGCTGCTCTGCTTTTGTGTGTGTGTGTATGTAGAGGGGGAGGTTGTGTATGATATCCAGGGGTCAACACCCCCCCCCCCAGGAACTGATGCACAGGAACTCTTGGGAGGCCAGTCTGAGGGGGAAAGGAGTTCAGGAGAGCTGGTTGTATTTTAAACAAACCTCGCTGAGGGCACAGGAACAAACCATGCCAATGGACAGGAAGAATAGCAAATATGATAGACAACCAGCTTGGCTTAGCAGAGAACTCTTCAGTGAACTTAAATACAGAAAGGAAACTTACAAGAAGTAGAAGCTTGGACAGACAACTAAGAAGGAGCATAAGAATATTGTCTGGCCATGCAGAGATGAAATCAGGAAGGCCAAAGCATAATTGAAGCTGCAGCTATCAATAGGCATGAAAGATTTCAACAAATATGTTAACAACAAGAGGAAGGTCAGGGAAAGTGTGGGTCCCTTATTGAATGGGGGAGGCAACCTAGTGACAGATGATGAAGAAAAGGATAAAGTACTCAATGCCTTTTTACCTTAGTCTTCAGTGGCAAGGTTAGCTCTCAGACTACTGCATTGGGCAGTGCAGTTTCAGCAAGAGGTGATCAGCCCTCAGTTGTCAAAGAACAGGTTAGGGTCTATTCAGAAAAGCTGGATGTGTACAAATCTATGGAGCCACATATGATGCATCCAAGGGTGCTGTGGCAGTTGGCCAGTGTGATTGCAGGGCCGCTCACCGTAATCTTTGAAAATTCATGACAATTGGAAGAGGTCCTAGATAATTAGAAAAGGGCAAAAATAGTGCCCATTTTTAAGAATGGGAAGGAAGAGGATCCAGAGAACTATAAACCAATCAGCCTTATCTCAGTTGCTGGAAAAATCATGGAGCGAGTATTCACAGACTCTATTTCTAAGCACTTGAAGGAGAAGAGAGTGATCAGGAACAGTTAGCATGGATTCACGCAAGGCAGGTCACACCTGATGAACCTGATTTCCTTTTATGATGAAATAACTGGCTCTGTGGATGCAGGGAAAGCAGTGGTTGTGATATACTTTGACTTTAGCAAGGCTTTTGATACGGTCTCCCACAGCATTCTTACAAGCAAGCTAAGGAAATGTGGGTTGGATGAATAGACTGTAAGGTGGATAGAAAGCTGTCTGGATCATTGGGTTCAAAAAGTAGCGATCAATGGCTTAAGGTCTAGTTAGCAGCTGCTATCAAGTGGAGTACCTCAGGGGTTGGTTCTAGGACCAGTTTTGTTCAGTATCTTCATTAACAATCTGGAAGATGGGATGGATTGCACCGTCAGCAAGTTTGTAGATGACACCAAGCTGTGGGGTGTAGTGGACACACTGGAGGAGAGTGCTAAGATTCAGAGGGACCTAGACAAGTTGGAGGATTGGGCCAAAAGAAATCTCAAGAGGTTTGACAAGGACAAGTATGAAGTCCTGCACTTAATACAGAAGAATCCCATGCACTGCTACAGACTGGGGATTGCTTAGCTAAGCAGCAGCTCTGCAGAAAAGGACCTGGGGGTTACAGTGGATAATAAGAGGGATATGAGTTAACAATGTGCCATTGGGGGTGTGTACACAAAATGCATTAACATAGCCTAATTTAATGTGCATTAAGTGTGCGCGTCTACACATTTGAAATGGCAAAATTAGGCTAATTGTGACCAAATTTGATACCTGCACTTCAGGGATCTAATTTAAGCATGATTAGTTAAATTGCATTGATGCACGTCTAGACACAACCTGGCGCTACCTTTAGTGCTGGTTCTGCGCAGTCATTAGGAACACATGGCAGGACTGCAGAGACTTGGCACTAACTTAATGCCAAGTCTCTCCACATGTAGACACCTGCCAAAAATTGCTTAATGTGTTAAAAGCTTACTGTGCATTAAATTTAGTCATGCTTAAGTGCACATGTAGATGTGCCCATTATTGCCAAGAAGGCTAACAGCATACTGGGCTGTATTACTAGGAGCATTACCAGCAGATCAAGGGAAGTAATTATTCCATTCTATTCAGCATTGGTGAGACCACATATGGAGTACTGTGTTCAGTTTTGTGCCCCCTGCCTCACTACAGAAGGAATGTGGACAAGTTGGAGAGAATCCAGTGGAGGACAGTGAAAATGGTTAGGGAGCTTGGGTATGTGACTTCTGAGGATAGGAGGAGGTAACTGGGATCATGTAGTTTGCAGAAAAGAAAACTGAAGCAGGGATTTGATAGCAGCCTTTAACTACCTGAAGGATGGTTCCAAAGAGGATGGAGCTAGATGGTTCTCATTGGTGACAGATAGCAGAACAAGGAGCAATGGCCTCAAGTTGCAGGAAGGGAAATTTAGGTTGGATATAGGAAAAGCTTTCCCACTAGGAGGGTAGTAAAACACTGGCACAGTTTACCCAGAGGGGATGTGGAATATCTAACCTTTTTGAAGAAGAGGTGGGATAAGATCATGCCAATATTGAGTGGAGTTAAAGCTGACAAAATATGTCTGCAAAGGTGTGGAATCCCATGGGAGAGGGATTACAAGCATTTTATGAAGAGGTGGGAATGGGGACCATGGTTGTGAGCAGGGTCAGATGTAAACAGAACCATTGGACTCTTGTTTTTGTTCATGGCTGAGGAAGTGGAAGTGTGGCAAATGCAAGTGAATGTGGAAAGGAAACTGCAATGGATGGTGGTGGAGTTTGAAAAGAAAGTGTTAGAGATTTTTATGCAAACACGCTGCCTGAAAGCAAAGGAAGGATTGCCCCTTTTTTAAGAAGTTAGAGGTGTATGTAGGTGGTGGTAGGCAGGAAATTCTGGTGTGGGATTAGAATTGCATTATCACAAAGAGGGATAAGAAAGAGGATGAAGGGGAAGGAGTGGTAGACAGCTCTTCAAAAGTACTGATTAACATAATGAAATAAGGTGGTTTATAGGATGTATGGGCAGTGAGGAGGTGATTACAAGGCTGGAGCTGAGTGGGAGCCAGGGTTGAGGTTTCATTTTGTATTAATGTCAAATAGGCTAGGGATTGGAAGGAGGGAAATCTTAGATGTGACCTTCAGTGATTACTGGATGCTGAGAATGGAAGTGAATTTAGAAAAAAGTGAAAGTAAGGGAAAAGGGATTTGGAAGTTAAATGTTCAATTATTATAAGATGAAAAGACCTGTTAAGATTATGTGGAACTATATAAAGCATGGAGGACTCTGAAGAGCTACTACAAAAGCATCTGGGCGGTGGACTATGATAAAGAGAAGAGCAAGAATTTTTTTCAGAAATATTTGTTGAAGAGAAGTGAAGAAGAGGGTGGAAGAGCTAGAACTGCAGGCAAAGCAGCAGGATTTATTAGAAGTGGCAGTAAGAGAAGTACAAGTGAAAGATGAACTAGAAGACATAAATCGATGGACTGAAGAATCCTTTAAAAGGAAAATATTAGAGAATTTTTCTGACCAGAGCACTATGGGTAAAGAAAGGGGAAGGATGGTGTAAATATTTTTTTCAGTGAAATTGAGGAAAAGAAGGAACTGGAAGCAGTGAGAGCTGAAGAAGGAATCTGAATACAAGAGAGTGCAAAGGTACTGAATGCAGTGGCAGAGTTTTATAAAGAGCTGTACAAAAGGATTGGATGGAGTTAAAATGAAGATGTTCCTTGACAGGATAAACAAGGAATAGAGGATGGAGAGAAATAAACTGTGGAGCAGAAATTAAGTATAAAGGATGTGGAATACTGCTTAAAGCTTGCAAGAGAGGGAAAGCACCAGGAAGAGACAGATTTCCAGTGGAATTCTAGGAAACTTTTTGGCAGTGGAGGGTGGGGAAATAGGGGAGTTTGGAATTTCATGAATTTCATGTTGGAAGTTTTGCGGAGAATGGGGTTCCTGGTGAAGTTGACTGGATGGGTCAAAGTAGTATACAGGAAAGTAGGAAGTCAAGTACTGGTAAATGGCTATTTGAGCGAAGCATTCCTTATACAACCAGGGGTAAGACAGGGATGTCTGCTGTCCCCCTATCTTTTTGTGCGTGTAATGGAGCCATTGGCACAGAGAATTCATGCTGATAAGTGGTGTGAAGATAGTAGGAGGATAAGAAGTTAAATGTAAATTATACATGGATTATGGAGCTGTACAGTGCCATGGAATCAGGAGGCTGGGGAATGCCAGATTTGGAAAGCTTTATGTATACTTACGTTCTGTATAGGGACAATGGAGGGCATGAGGAAGACTGCAAGTTTTTCCTGTTATGTGGCAAGAAGAACATTAAGAAGATGGGGCATATACTGGAGAGATTGGAAAAAGCCATGGGTGTGGCCATCGGCCCGCTATGCAAAGGTAGAAAGCTCCTTAAGGGTAAATAAATTTGATGGAGTGGTATTACAGGGATTTTTAGACTGTCAGAAGGTGCTTAATACAATAAGAAAACAAGATAAGATAACAATAGTTAAGGACCTGATGGAAAGATGGCAAATTTGTGGAAAGAAGTGATAGATAATAGAATGAAAAGAGACCATACAGATAGCATATGGTTGACGATATGGAATATTTTTCCTTTGAGGGGCATTTAGCATACATGAGGGGCATTTAGCCTGAGAGAGGGATGTGGGGCTGAAGAGTCTGTACCGTATGTATTTTGAGATTGGCCTTTTGTGCTAGGGATATGGGAGGGGGTATGCTGAATTTTGAGTATGATCGATATGAACTGTGACTTAATATATGACATGATATTCTATGGATTAATGCCCAAAGGGCTGGAAACAGAGACTGAGAACCATATTACTTTGGGCTACAGTAGCAATATGAAAGATGAGAAACCTACTGCTGGTCAAGGGACTGGCTTTCACCAAAAGAGAGGGTTTGGAGTTGGCAATATATGAATTGAAATACTATGTGGATCAAGATGTGGATGAGGTGGGGAAGGAGAAGGCAGAGCAAAGGTGGAGGAAAGAATCATGGTGGTGTTTCTTCCAAAAGAACAAAGAGACAGAGTGAAAGTTATTACTCCTTCCTGGGTTGGGGATTTTTGGGAGAGGTTAGTGTGTTAATAGTGAAAAAGGGTGTAATAAGAACAAAGTATTGTTGTAGTTGGAGGTTGTTTTAACGTATTTTCTTTTAGTTGTTTTGTAATAATAAAAACAGTTCCCATAAGCATATGAACCATAGCATTTTTGGCACCAAGGGAAAGGTGTCAGGGCTGGCTCTGGCCCTCCTGGTGCTAACCTGCTATTGTAGTACCTCCAGGTAATACCTGGCCATTTGTTTTAGAGCCAAAAAAAAAGGGTTCCCATCAACACGTTTGCCCAATATGGGCTATGTGTTTTATACACATTCCTAGTGTTCACTGAATTTAATCAACTTCATAGTTGGTTTCCATTACTGAGCACATGCTGCTTTTGGCAGCAGTTTAGTGATAGACAGACAGTGTATTTAGTGAGATTCCCTTGTATGCAATTATAAGATGAGGGGCTTTTTTCCCTTTGCCAGTTAGGTGGCAAAAAAACCTCATATTGTATCCAAGTAAATACAGTACTCTTGTTCCATGACACTCCTTTTTTAATCAGTGGGTGCATCTACACGTTCATTAATGTGCTATAGTTACTGTACATTAAGTTTAGTACTTGCACCCAATGTGTATATACATACCCTTTCCACATACAGTGCATGTACTCTGATAAGCACAGGCACATTTTCCTTTCTTGAACCCCATCCTGATTTCTATCCACGTAATTTTTTTGACACCTGGTTTTCATTTCCACTTTTTCCTTTGGTTGAGTATCTAAAATGCTTGTAAGATGGATACCACTCAAATATACGTATATCAGCTGTCTCTCTCAAATTTCATATGAGTCTTTCTTGTCATGACTTCCAACTCCTGTATGATTCCCATAACATGTAGGTCTGTTACCACCATACTTTTTTCTTTTCTTCTTAAATGTGCCCGTCAAAAATGTTCAAGCTATTTTTAGTGAAAGGATTGCATGGTAAAAGAACACTTTCTTCATTATTAAAAAAATGGCTGCAAGTGTAAAGTTGAAACTTGGCATATAATGGCTCTCAATCCTATGTTTGATTTTATAAGGGCAAATTGTTCCAGCTGTTTAAAGGCATTCCAAAGTCAACCACGTGTAATCAAAGCCATCAAATCTTAGTTTTCTGAAAGGACCAAATTTTAGTTTTCTTGTGAAGTGTTTTTGTTTTGACTGAGGAATAGGAGAGTTATATTCTTGCAGAAAGATGGGAGTGTGATTTTTATTAGCACTTTAGTGAAGTTTTCTTTGTAGAGAGGCTGCAGATGGCTGAATCTACAGCTAACCATTTGCAGATTGAATATGCAGAACCTCAGATTTAGCTCAATAGTTGTTGTTTTTTAATTAAATGTAACACTTTTTGTATTTAATTTTCTGCAGATACAGTTTCTCAGTGATTACATAGAACACTCATCTATCACTAAGTCCACTGTTTATTGTAATTTCATAACATACAATCATTATTTCAAGGCCTGTGATAATTACTAATATTTGTACACTACTGTACTGTATATATTGCAAAGTATACTTTTACACTTTTACACTAGATTCCTGCAATTTGACAGCTTGTCCTTCTTGGTATGTGTGAAATATGTACTGTTGCAGAGTCCCCCCACAGGGATAATTCCCTGCTTTGGTACGTAATATCAGTAGGTGTATCCTGTATTTTTTGTCATTATTTCTTTTTCTTTATATAATGACAATCATTGTAAAGAACACAACTGAAATAAACAAGTAAGTGTACACATTCAAATAAAGGCAAAAGGTTATTGCTTCTACTGAAGTTTCTTCTAGAGTTCTATAGTTACAAAAACAATTCCCAAATAAGTGTAGACCTATTGATCATCATGAATAGGAAAAATATTAATTGTATTGGTATAGTACTGTATCTGTGTTTCAAGAAAAAGAAAAGTAAATGTTTTTAGTGTTTCAACATGGTCTGTTAAAAGAAAAACAAAAACTCAAAACATTCTTTCCTTAGGTAAACCTAAAATGAAAGATAGAAATAAGAATAAAGGCATAGGGCTAGCCCAGTATATAAATGTTATTGTAGACCAGTGGTATGGTATTTTAAGTGTCTAATTTTATAATGTGGGTATGTGATGAGGCATTACTTAAAGTAATTTTGAAGTCTGCTGTGTTAAGCCCATAATAAAAATGGTGTTCAGCAGATCACAGCTGTTTTACAAGGAAGCAGTTGTTTGAGCTGTAAGAACAAACCTAACCAGTGAAATATTTATGCCATTCACTGATGTCCCAACTCACCAGACCACAGAGTATGTATGTAACTGAAGAACAAGACTTAGGATTCAGTGGGCTTATATACATGAAGAGTTTCCTGGAAGGTGACCAAAGTCCTTTCATCTATTCTTTTATTCCAAGTAAGAATTCTGAAGCATTAACCTCCAGTTTTAGCCTCTATCCCTTTTATTTGTCAGTATTAAAAAGCCCTGTGCAAATTGAACTAGTCTTCTGATTGCAAGTGATTTTTGTCAGCTCTAAAGAAAAGTAGTTAGGTATTATCTCACCTCAAGAAGAGAACTGAGGTAACCTTAACAGCTTGACTATATCATCTTCAGTCTTCATCACATAAAATGTATCAGATCATAGATGGCATCCACCTCTTTACTGGAGCTTGTGAGTATGATGAATCTTCTCCTTTGGATTTTTGTCACTGGCTAGCGAGAAAGAGACAGAGAATCTCTCATACACATGCTCACCTCATTTTAGAGAATTAAAATGCTATACTCAAAAAGAAAGGAAGGAGGACATTTTTTAAATGTCTTAAAATTTTTTTTAATGACTTAAAAAATGTACATAAGACACTGCAGATAACCATATCCACCAGATGAATTCTTTATCTTCTTGAGTTATGCTGGATTTTAAAAGAGAAACTAATATCATTTTTATAGAAACCAAGGGAATTCCAGAAATACTTGCAGTAATCATACTCTCTCAATAAATTAAACTAATTAATACTTAGCATTGTGATCTGCATAGATAAAATTAACTGCTTTTCATTGTAGCATTTCCTTTTCATTGTTTGACTTCATAAGGTAGCATAATAGTTTGCACCCAAGATGGGAAGAGAATTAAAACACGTTTCTGTGGATCTAAAATAAGACAATAGCTCCAGGGAGTTTCTTTTAAATGAAAAAAATAGCAATAATAATCCTATTTCCAGTTCCCATCACAGCTAAGAATTCCACATCCAGCTTAGAATTAGCTTACATCTGAGCTCTCTGGCTGAAATTAATTGCAGTCTAGGAATGGTCACCTGACCTAAAGTACCACTTCAGGCCTGCATTAGAAGATTAAGTGGTATACAAAGTTGAATTTCTGGGCATGTGAATATTTGTAATATCTTTTACAGAAAGTTCTCATCGTCCTTCATTCTTTGGGGCCTTTTCCATTGGCTGAAACTGGCAGATTTTCCACTGAAGTTAATATCCATATCAACCACTTTGTCATGTTTTTAGACTGCTAGAAACATTTGAAACACTTAACATCAAACCAGTATAGCGTGATTTGTTGTCTCTTGCAAATTATGGGAAGGGAGTAAGATATATATCCTATACATGGAATACTGCTACCACTGTATGTTTTAGGTTGCTAAGGAGCTCCTCAGCTCAAGATGCTGAGGCATAATAGTGCAGTGCTAAGGCATAATAGTCAGCTTTATTGATTGTATTGCTGTTGGATAGGTAGAAAGAGAGCACTGAAAAAACACCCACTGTTTTATCACAGCATGGTGAGAGTTCATTATAAAACCTGACAAAAATCCTCTTTGGAACAATTAAAGATGAAAGACTTCCACATGTCTACATCTGGAACCTATAGACAAAGCTCTCAGGACAATAACAATCAGATCCTCTTCTATCACAAACTGGTGAAGCATCACTCAAGTCAATAAAGTTATATCAGTTTGTGCCCATAGAGAATTTGGTTCTCCATGTCTTTTGGTAACTCAAAAATTGCAAATGTAAATTTCAAAATGAATGTAGCATACCATAGGCAATTGCTTCTAATTGGTCAGTATTCAATACCAAATGGTAATCTTTGTTGTAATTGATTTAAATGCATAGTTATATTATCTTTGCTTGCAGGACTTCTAAGTCTCCCAGGCATCCTACCTACTTTACTTTCACTGCTTCTATTACCACCTTCACCTCAGGTGAGGAGGAAGATCTACAGTGGGAAACAAGGGGGATTCATGGGACTCTGGGTTTTCTTGTACAGGATTCCCATTTCTGGTATTCGATGGCAGATGGTTCCTGAATTAAGGCTTCTGAGAGGATACATCATTGGAGTCTTGATTAGAAGGAGAATTCTAGGTTAGAAGGAGAATTTGGTACTGCTTGTAGCTATGTGTATGGATAAATCCCAAGGTGACTGTAGTTCTAAGGGAGGTAGAAAGAGCTGAGAGGTAGGGCTATGGGTGCACTTCGTGGTCAAGCTTTTCATGGGAAATAATATGATGTAAAAATTGAAGGCATGGTTTAAATTAGGACATGACTACACATGCAATTAATGTGCACAAATAAATACTGAGGCTTATTGCTCTGGAGTTTTTGCTCCTGGGCATGCTGTTTGAATCTGCATCTGGGAGCAAAAGTCTCCAGAGTATATTGCTCCAGAGTTTATTCACGTACAGTACATTGAGCCTAGGGTTGAACTGACCAGGGTCAGTGTGCTGTGTAGGGGCTAGCTGGGGCATGAGGCTGCTTCAGTGTGGGGCTAGCTGGCAGGCAGTCCCACACTGAAGCACCCTTGTGTTCCAGCCAGCCAGGCAGAAAGCATCTACATGTGTGCTGCTGTGCATGAAAAAACTTCAGAGCAGGTCTACTCTGGAGTTTATTAGTTTTGTGTGCCCTAATAGGGGTGCACATGTAGACACAGAGACATTTACTGCAGAGCTGATTAGGCAGCTCTTCAGTAAAAGCCTTGTGCAGATGTGCCCTTACAGTGGAATTCTGGAATAAAGATATAAATTTATCTATGGATTATATTGTACTCCCTATGTGGTTGTTATTGTCCTGAAGGCATCATCTAGACGCAAGTGTAGACATGTGGAAGTCTCTCAATTTTATATTGTACTCCCTTATGGGAGTGCAATATAAAGACACAATGTAAATACTATGTAAATACAGAAAAAGTTTACATCTGCCAACAACTAATCCGGTGGCAAAAATGCTCCAGAGGGGTCAGGAGTTGGTAGCATGAAGCATTATTGAAAATGAAACACTTCATGAAAGTAATGTAGTGAAGGTTTTTGTAAATGTTTTAGCAATATTGCATCCAGTATACTCTCAGTTTCCAGCACAGAGCTTGCAGTGCTTTTTTATTTTATTGCTGCCCTCTTTAACCCCTGATTGCTTAGAGAAGGCCAGGGATTATTAAAGGAAAAGGAGATCATTATTCTCATGCGTGAGTTCCAGGTAATGGAGGAAGCTTTGAAAGTGTGAAATGTTCCATATTCCTATAAGCTTCTAACTCAGAATGAAGGGTGACTTTTTGCAAAACTCAGTCAAGACAAATGAGATTTTGCCAAGGGCAAAACCCAAACTTCTTGGCTGGTCACAATTGCTGCATACAGTTGTGAAGCAGATAGTTTGTTCAATCTGCCCAACACGTTGTAACTCCCCTTCAATCTGAATGAAAGCCTTAATCTCCCAAGGTAAACATTACATTGTACAGAATGCACACAATGAAGAAGGTGCAGTTAAAAACGAATATTTTGAATAAACTCTAAAACCAAAGACACCTTGCCAGCAGGTGCCTTAAGACATGTTGTCTGTAGGATATTAAAAGCTGCATACTAAGGCACACATGGCATTGAGAAGCTGAAATCTACAGATGCAAAGGTACTTAGTTCTTTGACCTCAGAGCCATTAATATTTTCACTGCACAAAATGTTTGCTTCCTCTGCACGTTTGTTCAGCACAGATAGAATACAGTTGTTTCTTTCAGACTCTTATCTGCAGTGTTATTATTTTATTGTCATGAATAGTACACATGTTATCAGTCCTGAAGCACTTTCGATATATTCTGACTTTGTCCCTCTCCCTCACAGAGCCAGCCAGTTTGTATCTCAGCTTTCACAGCCAATGTTTCAAGTATCACAGTTCTGTGCCAATAGAACTTTATCTTGTGGTTGCAAGCCCAGATCAGTGTTGACAAGAAACATTGTTGACATGAGTTATTACTGTCAGAGCTGACTGAGTACTGTTTTTCATTTTTCTTGAGGGGGAAAAGTCTGGTGGTTTCAGCTGAAAAGCTGAAAAAGTCCTAAATAATAGACCTTGCCCATCTTTCTGCACGCCAAAGCAATCAGCAAATTTATCTATAGATTAAAAGTAATTTGCCTACTTGTTTTTGCTACTGGGTTCTCTTTCCCTAACAGGAAGAGGAAGATTTTTTTAACCATATCTCAAGGGAATATATTTCATGGCATATTATTAGTAGAATTTTTTAAATGGTATAATAATGTGTGTTTTTTAAATGATAATGTTGCAGTTCCTATCATATTATATATTTTGTAGTTTAACCTCTAGCATTAACTACAACTCATTTATAAAACAGAAAAAAATCTCCCATTGTCCTCATTTCCTGTGAAAAGAACTTTCACAAACAATCCATTAAAAACAAAAAGATGCTGAAAACAAACTGCATTCTGCTCAGTTTTTTTCAAGAGATTTCATAGGTGACACACAGCAAAGAAAAGGAAGCAAATTAATTCAGCATCAAAAACTCCTAATGAGTCCTCTTTGCAGTCTAATAAGAATAAACTGCTTGAGCAAACCTAAACAATGGAAATCCCTGGACTGTTTAAAGAGGTACAATATGCCTGCTCTCCATTTGTGTCATGTAAAAAATGGCAGAGGGGAAAAATAAGCAGTGCTTCATTAAACAGCATTTCCATCTAATCTCCTCTCATAGTAAGATAAAAGTTGAGAAGCATCCATTACCCCAAAATTAAAATAAAGAAAGAACAAAAACAGCCTGGAAGCTAATATATTCCTCATAATTTTTAATGCACTGTCTTAGCTTTTTAATAAAATGTATGATTCTTCATCTCACATGAGCGGGTCTTTCCCCCCATGTACCCTATATGTCAGGGACTGGCAATTTATGACAATCTCACAAAGACGTTGGATCTAGCCCAGGAAGGTCCAACCCAGCCTGAGGCAGCACAAAGGATCAGGCGCATGCAGCTGTGCTGAGCTACCCACCTGTTGCCACCACCTGCCACCTGAGCTGCCCTCAGCAGTCCCAGCTGCTGCTCTCTGGTGCCTCCACTTACCTTTGTTGAAGACTGGGTAGGTATCTGCAATAAGAAAAGTGCAGGTGGCTTGAGCTCAGGAGGAGGGGTGGGGGATGGAGATATGAAGCTCACAGCACATAATCAGGTTGAAAGTTCTGGCGTGGGGTGACAAATGGCTATATGGTATTAGAATGGGGCTACCTCAGTAGTCATGGAAAATCCTTGCTTTTGGATTTGATTGTAGAACAAAAACTCCCAAAGTAGACACAATTAAAAACTGGACAAATTCCTGTGTCACTGGATCATTTGGGCTGGCAGGTTAATTATTTTTTTCTTTAAAAAAACTTAAGGCTTACATTATTGATTTTAACTTGCTAAACTTGGTATTTTGTGACATGAAGTAGTGATACATTACTGGTAAACTACGAAGTTAGCAAGAATAATGTGAATATGTTATGGGTGCATCTACACGAGATGTTTACTGTGCAATTGACTAATTAATCACACATAAACATCTCAGTTTCTACATATGCACCTCCTATTAGGGCACACAAAACTAATAAAACTCTGCAGAGTTTTTTCATGCACAGCAGCTGGCTGGGGTATGAGGGTGCTTCAGTGTGGGGCTGCCTGCTGGCTAGCCCCATGCTGAAGTATGCTTTTGACCTACCCAACCCATCCATAGCACATTGAGCCTAGCCAGAGTAGCCTCAGGCAGGCAGGCTGACCCCTTGGGCCCCTGGAAGCTGGGGCTGCTGCAACCCAGCTGAATGTGCTGCGAACAGGACGTATATGTAAACAACATACCTAGGTTGCTTTCCAGGAGCAAAAAACTGTGAAGCAATAAGCTTCACAGTTTATTACAGGGGTATAGGTTGTAGCCATGTTGGTTTAAGGACATAGGCAGACAAGGTTCTTTGGGCAAATCTGTTATCTTTTATTAGACCAACTCAAATAGTTGGAACAATTCTTCTTTGAAAGCTGTAGGGTATAAATACTCTTCATCAGTCCGAGGAAATATCTGCAGTTGGTGTGTGCTCTTCCTGGATGGAATGATTAGTAAAGAAACCAGAGGCTGGTATGCATGCAATAAAACCGGTCAGTGAAGATGTAAATCGAGGAGTCAGTGGGTTAGAGACAGGCTGGTGGGTAGGGGAGGGGAATGAAAGTAGCTGGTAAATAGTGGAGAGATACCTGGGGAGTCAGATGTCTGGCAAGTTATATTGTGTCATAAATCCAATGTCTATATTTAGTCCATGATTTTTTGTATCCTGGAGGTTGATGAAGTGAAGTTCATAAGCTTGTCTATGAAAGGTGTTTTGTAAATTCTCTTTGAGGGTTAGAACTGAGCGATCAGAGAGAGAGAGCAGTTTTCTTGTGAGAAATGTGCCCCCACAGGTAATTGGGTATTCTTGTCTCTGAAAGATTTCCAATGTGCGCAGTTGTCATTTGGTTGTCATTTGGTCTCTCCTACGTATTTTCCATCTGGGCATTTAGTGTAGTGGATGAGATATATTACATTTTTGTAAGTGCAGATATAAGATCCAGGAATGCTGATGGTTCTGTTGTAGGGTGTAAGAATTGTGGGGGTTGTGGAGATATATTGGCAGGTTTTACATTTCTTGGCATGGCATGGTCTGGATCCATTTGGTTTATTGCTGCACACTAATGTCATGTGTAGACACACCCTAAACACATCCTTTGTAGTTTTCAGTTCTATTTGGTATTTCCTGTTTCTGTCTCTCTTTACTTTTGCCTAATCTATGAGCCATCCACCAGATGCAAAGGATTGTAGAAACAGTGAGAATGCCTACGAAAACCAGGGCAAAAGTAACTTTGGCTGTTTGGCTTGATTAAGCAGAAGTTAAGTGCAAGTTATGGTTAGACTTTCCTTCTCAAATATTACCTCAGAGGAAGGCGGAAACCCATAGAATCTCTGTGGTTCCAGTTCTGCATACATCTGGATTAACTCCATTCAGCATGTCCCCATGAGCATGCACATGCAGTTTGCAACACCACAAACCACACGCAGTACATGTGCATGTTTTCTCTGTGCTGCTAATTTGCAGCACAGTGGGGTTTTTTGATACCAGGGGATACCAGTGGGAAAGAAAAAAACACTAAAAATACAGCACAGCGCATGTGGCAGGAGCGTGCGCTACCAGAAGGGGAGCATGGCTGGCCAGAGCCATGCTCTGGCTGCTGTCCAGGTTCTGTGTGCCCAGATCACCACCACGGCTGCCCCAGGAGACCCCCAGGTCCCCAGATAAGGCTGCTGCAGCCAGCCCAGGTGTTGACCCCAGCCTCCCCTACCCCATCCAGGGTACTTTGCCATGCACCACAGCTCACTTGCAAGGGCATGCCCAGGAACATACTTGTGTCACTGCTGTTTGTCCCATGGAGAATGCATGTGTGCACTCGTGGGGACGCACCCATCGGATTCATTAAGTTATTACCCCGATCCACAGTGGAGTAATAGAAGTCTAATTTGGCCTCTGTTCTGAACAATTTCAGAATTACTAGGGTTCAACTGTTCTTTTATTTCAAGGATTGCCAATTTGTTAAATCTCAAATATGGAGGCATCCCATAAAATATGCTACTGAGAATTCAAATGACAATAAGGTGCTCTGATCTTAGACCTACTTGTTAAGAGTTGTTGATTTTAGACTACCAGTGTTGTTGCAATGGTAAAATGATTTTCCCCTTTTGACACCGTTCTGCCTGAAATCTAGCAAAGACCTGTAAAAATAATTGATATTTATAAGCATTACATATACATGAAATGATGGATATAGAGGAGCAGGGCCTAGAACCTTTACTTACACTAAGTACAAATGATACAAATACAAATGATTCCATCTAACATAGTAACATTCTGTATAACTTTAGGACTAAAGCATAGCTAAAGGTCTCAGAATCTGATTGTAGAAGAAGTAGCATGTGAGGGTGGCATAAATATCAATTTGGGGGAATTAACCCTAAACCTAAGTAGATAATATGTTCAAAGACTTGTAGACAGACATGACAGTAAGTGATCCAAGCTTTGAATACAGCAATTTTGAACTAATTTTGGGCTGTAGACAAAAAATTACAGTAGTGGTAGTGGTAATGCAGATGGATGTTGCTATGGGTCAGGAAAATGATGTACCCTTTAATATTTTTATCCCGTGGCAAGAAAAGGAAGTTAACAGGGCAGAGATGTTGGTGATAAAAATGTAAAATGTGGAAGAGAAGAATTTTTTTACAAATATGATGTTCTAATAGAATCAGAGGATTTTATTCATCAGTGTATGAATCTTTAAAAAGCCTTTGGTATTCAGACCAATCAAACAGCACAGTTGGCATTTAGTACATGTCATAGTTCTATTAGGTGAATAAAATGTGAAAATAATTTTCTGAGTTCTTTTCCAACCTTTCAATAGTGTGTACCATTTATTCTTAGCTCTTTCAGTGCTCTTGGCTTGAAAGAAATGGGGGCAGTTGAAAATGCACATCATTACATTTTATTGTGTATATGGTGAAGAACTACTATTCATCCAAAACCAACATATAGCAATTATGCAAATCAGTTTTGAGCAGGCAATAAACCAGAGAAGATAATTGTAGCACTAAGCTAACTCAAGTGGCATATACTAATCAATACTCATCATAAGGTCAGACTGTGACAGAGTGAGTGACTAGACTCTTATGACTATAACCCCAGGGGGCTGCAGCCATTCCTTATAGGAAAGAAAAGAAAAGAAAAAGCTCTAGAAACTTGATCTTTCATGTCCTCCTCCATTAAAAATAGCTGAGCAATGAACCCAATCTTAGTCACACACGTGCATTCAAAGGATTACTTACCCTGACATAAATATATGTGGCTAGCAGTTCCAACTGAGGCTGAGTCTCCATTGTTTCAGGCACTGTACATATGAAACGTAAAAACTGTCTTTCCACGCTAAAAACTGCAAATCTAAAAGTCCAAAAATCAGCTTTGTTGTATAGACACATAAAGATTAAAGGACTCGTTCACAATCATATTAGGGCATCTTTGGCAATATCCAGATTTGAATATGGATGTCCTATCTTGTGTTCCAGTGCCTTAATTACAAGATTAAGCTTCCTACCACTGTGCTATTACTATTCCTTCCTATTATTGTTCCTACCACAATTTTTTTACTGCGTTGCTTCTCTTCTTTTTAGCTTGCTATTCTGCATCCATTTTCCTGTAACCTCATATCATTATTCTTCCTTTCCCTCTGGGTACCTCTTCTTCCATGCCCATTTCATTGTCTTTTAACATTCTCTTCCACTCCTGTTTTCTTTTATTCTGCACTTGTAGTTCCTATTTATTTTGAGGACAATTCTGAGTATTCTGAGTTCTCATGTTCTATGTGTAATGTTGCCAGGGCTAAATTGTCTGATGTTTTGGAGGCAAAACACAGGTTAGGTACTCTATGATTTCTTATTATACAAAATGTACTTGTCTCAGGTAACTACTGGTATCATAATATTATCCACATGTTTTTGTTAAATCATCGTACAATGGAGGTATACGGTATGTGCCAGATTTGATGGAAAAATCAACTCCAGAGGAACCAGAAACTAACGCACCCCCTCCTCCCCGCCCCATCAGAAGAAGTAATAGAGATCACTTTAGTTTGACCTGAAGCATTCAACAAGTGCTATCTGGTGTTACAGTTTTCCATTTCCCCCATTAGGATAATGTTAATATTCAACTTCAGTGAACCAAAATGGGATTTGATGTATGATTGCCAAGTCAAACCAGAGTTCCATACGATTGACAAAAACTGACATTGTCCACAATGGTGATTAGACTAAAGAAAGTAACCACTAGAATTAAAATGAAACCACCCACACACACACACACATGCAACCTACTGCATACTGTCTTCAGAACTTCTGTACACATACTTTGTTTTATGTTTGTTTTCATTTCACAATTCACTCACCAGTAATGCTGCCCTTCTCCCTGCCAAAGTGTTATTCATCACAGCTATGCTGATCAAGAAAGAGAGTACAAAGTACTAGATGCACATTTGATAGTTCTTTCTAAAAATAGGTGGTCTCTATGGCAATATTTCTCTGTGCCCTTGAAGGTGGAAATTCAGTTGTGCTAAGCAGAAACATTTCAGCAGAAATGATGGGTCTTACTAGTATGATGAGACTGCTATTGTCAAAGCTTTATATTCTGAGCTGCAACAAAAATGCAGACAAAAGATGTCTTTAAAAAAAAGTTAAAAATTCTGACAAACACTTCTCTGGAAAACATTTCATGTTACTGTTTCTTCACCTTACATCATTGTGTTCCTTTATGTCATGCTCAAATCTGCAGAGATACGTGGATTGTTTCTACTTCGTTTTGGCAAAGATTGCTATCTAGTAGGGCTGTATAAAGCTTCAGTAGCTGATTCGATTCAGAGGAGATTCAGCCTGATTTGGGGACTGAATCTCCAAATCTGAATTGAATCGGGAGACAAATTAAAAATTCCAAATTGATTCAAAGCCTCCAAAATGATTTTAAAAAGCTTTTCTGATTTGGGGATTCAGCCACAGAGTAAACAGGCAGTCTACTAGGTGTGGCATGCAGGCACAGCAGCGCTTGGAGTGGGGGCTCAGCCCTGCTGCCGCTTGCCCAGTCAGGGCGGGAGTGGGGGGGATGTGGGTCCAGCTCACTCTGGGAGGAAGGGGGCAAGGAGCAGCAGGGCATAGCCCCCACTCCCAGCACTGCCTCACCCGGTTCCCTCACCCCCTGCCCCAGCTGGCAAGCAGCAGCAGTGCCCACCCGCCATGGCTTGCGAGTGGTGGCAGCGCCTGCCTCCCCACCCCAGCTGGCAAGTAGTGGCAGGGCAGAGCCCCTGCTCCCAGTGCTGCTGTGCCTGCATCCCATGCTCCCACACCCTGGCTGGCAAGCAGTGGCAGCGCCCGTGCCCCAGCTGGCAAGCAGCAGCACAGAAGAGTCCCCACTTCCAGCGCTGATGTGCCCACATCCTGCGCCTGCCTCCCCACCTTGGTTGCCAAGTGGCAGTAGCGTCTGTCCCACCTTGCAAGCAGTTGCGGCGCCCACCTGCCTGTCCTGATTGGCAAGAGGTAACAGGGCAGAGCCCACACCCTCAGCACTGATGTGCCCACATCCCATATCCTCTGCTCTGGCTGACAAGTGGCAGCAGCATCTGCCCCGGATGGCAAGTGGTGGCATGACAGACCTCCAACAGACTTACCAGCTGGAGGCAGCTGTTAGCTGCCTGCTTAATTTAGGGTTGAATCTCCAAAGTGTCACCTAAGTGGCACCAAATCTTTTGGATCTAATTTGGCCAGATCTAATCAGGACAGTGATCCAAGACTCTGAATCGAATCACAGTCCTCTGAATCGGCCAAATCCAAATCCAAATCTGAAGTGAATACTTGCTACTTCGCACAGTCCTACTATCTAGCAACTAAGCCATTATAGAATTGAAACACCTTGACTCTTCCTGATCATTTCATGAATTGTTTGATTCCAGCTGGAAGGTGTGGATTTAGAAATTCAGTTAACACTGAGACAAGTAGATAGACTTTTCTATAATGAGTGTCATCCTCCACTCCCCCCCGCTTCCCCCAAGAAAATTTTAATAGGGTCCATTTCTAGTGTCCTGACTCAGTGAAAACATGAGACTGTTGCCTGAGTCAGAACTACCAGATCAGATCTTTTATTTGATTCCAAATAAATTATCATTTTTGTATTTAACACCTTATGCAATGGGTTGAACTTGGGCAGGCTACAGATAAAAAATTCTGTCCCCAAAATGTAGCTTCTATGAACATCATTATATGGCACATTATAATAAAGTTTTATATTAAGGCAGGTTTTCAAAATCAGGTCTATATAATTTCATACACATTTGCATATAATAAACTTACATGAGCATATAGCCAAAGAGCAATGTAAATCAAGTACTTATTTGTACATGCTTTGTATGCAAACATGGAAAATGGTCTCTACTGTGACACTCCCCCATCCTGAATACAGCCAGGTGCACCTTTCAGATACACTCCCAGGGTGTTTTCACACTTTCTGGGGTGCCCCTCATCCCTAGATCCCTCTGTGCAAACAGACTGAGATTCTGAAAGGTGATCTCCCTGACCCATGGCGCTTTGGCTTCACCCACCTCACCTACCTCTTGTCAGCTCTCACGGAGGGGCATTTTTGCCAGCTAGAAGAATCATACCTTTGTCCAGTCATGCACTCGGGAAAGATACCCCCCAACTCCCGCCCTTTCTGGAGAAGAGGCCTGCATATATAGTCAAGTGCTATGACACAATTACATTGACAATTTGTGAGCTATAAAAGTTATAAAAGATTTTTTTGTTAAAACAAGAGCAAACATAAGAATCAGTAACCATGTATTGAAATACAGACAAAGAATAAGAATAAACAAGCACACAAAAATATCAGAACAATAATCTTACCCTACCCTGCATTTTCAATGCAAAATGCAACTTTTACTGAGCTCAACATGTTAGAACATGTCCAGCTCTGCCTGGACCTTTCTATCAGGGCTTCCTGCCACTTGTGTCAGCCAGGAGATTCAGTCCATTTCCTTCTGCCCAGGAAAACTAAAGTCAAAGACTTGGTCCCTTAAGTATAGTTGCTTATATATCTATTACATCCATCACCCTTTGGATTCTTGGAGAGCCTACATTATGTAGATAACTTTCTGCCCCCACCCCCACTTCATCCCTCCCCACCCCACCCCACTGCCCAGGTATGTTTGTTTACCACAGCAGGAATCTTTCCTGATCTAATTAAGACCAGGAGAATATTTGCATCCTTTCAGAAATGAAGATTACTAATCCAACATCTCAAAGATACTGTCTATCGTTCAGTTTCCCAAGTGTTCCCCAAATGGCCTGAACAGCCAGGTGCTATTGTTATAGCCCACTCTCTTAAATTTGGCATTGTTTAGAAGGGCCTGACTATTTAGCATACCTATGCTGGATGCTTATTGTCACTGATGACCTCTCTTGAGTAATTTAGACCAGAGGTTCTCAACCTCCAGAATGCAAAGGGTTGGTTGCCAGACCAGAAGTCCAGAAGTGACTGGCATACTGTGGACTGGCAGCCAACCTTTTTTTATACTCATATAAATATGCTGTGAAATATGAATTTTCATTTCTACCTAGGAAAACTTTTACAACCTCTGCTTTCTCCTATGCCTGATGAAGGGTGTGTGCGCCCAAAAGCTTGCAAATAAATAAAATAATTTATTTGCAAATATCTAGTTGGTCTAATAAAAAGCATATTACCTCTTCCACAAGTTTTGATTCCTTTCATCTCTAGACCAATACAGCTGCAACCTGGGTACTTGAATTGTAGTAAAGTTTGTGATACCTACAACCTGCAATTGACCTGAACAACAAACCCAAATACTGCTTTTGTTTTTTACTGGTTGTGGTATTGTCAATGTATCAAATACAAAACAGTATGAAAGGCAGAAGCAAAGGAATCATGGATTCAGAGAGAGATTTTGGTTACTTAGATATTTTTAGGTATATAAGGAAATAAAAGAGTTTAGGAAGTTATAAGATGGTTCTGTAAATCTGCCTTTTAATAATTATTCTGTTGAATGGATTTTTTGAAGAAAAGATACTATATAGGGAGCATAATAATTATGTATAATGCATTGCATTTTCTCCATGAAATCAATACTTTCAATTTCTGTGATGCATCAAAGATTAGCACCAATGTTGGAGCTGCAAACTTGAATCCTTGAAATGAAACTGAAGCAAACTTTGACACTATGGGATATCCTGTGAAGAGAATGAATTTATTTTATTAATATTTTAAATCTTACCACTAATATACAAAATCAGTGAGTATAGACCACAAATGAACTCCAAGGCAACTCATGAAAAATTTGCTTAAGACAACATCTCTGCATCCACGATGCATGTGTCCCAAGATGCTCTTTTGTATCTGTTTATAAATTTGAAGCATGGTCCTATAGTTTAGATTTAACCAGAGAAGTCAGTGGGCCAGATTCATTGCTTGGATATAAGGTCTTTGATATCAGTGAATGTGCACCAAAGTTACAGATCATTGGTTATGTGTATGTTGAACGTTGTAGGAAATCGTCTTATTGATATATAACGTTGTTTACAATATACATTTAAATAACTGCAATAGCAAGACCAGGCTTAATAGTTTTTAAAAAGAAATTTTGTAGTCTGCTAAACAATATTCCATTGATCAGAGCATTTATGGTTTAGTGTATGTAAGCAATATGATAACAGTGCAGAAGCTCTGAAGTGATAGAACTCCCCAATACTAATTCTATTTTTGGTGTCGAAAAGTTAATTTCATCCATAAGAGGGTCATTTTTACTTTTTACTTTCATAACTTCACTAATCAGTAAGCTTGCATGAAATAGTAGGAGTAAAAAACAAACAAAATGGACTATATGCTGACTCATGCTGTACAATCCTGCATCAGTCCCTGTTCTACTAATGAAACTATTACAGTGGAATCTCAATCCTACAGTCCCTACAAATCCTAGGATAATTGCTTTCTATTACTTGAAGACAGGGCTTCTCTTTTCTTGAGAGAAGTCCAAAATGCATACAGATTATTTTTGGTATCATTTGGTGTTTACTGTATTTGCAACACATTCTCCCAAAAATCGGTATGTGCTGGATTTACACCTTGGTCCTTATTCACCAAAGGACCTAAATAGGTTTTCCTTAATGGTCTAAGCAATCCCTTTATTACCCAGCAAAACATATTAAACATGTACCAGTGAAATAAAACAAACTTGAAACATTTAGAGTCTAAATCAAGTATTTTGTGATATTTTAATCACTTACATTTATTTTCAAAGGAACAACCTCATGTGATGGTGTGTTGAAAGGATTTATTTCTAAAATTGTTAGGGGTCAAAAGACAAACATTTGTGCTTCATTACAAGATGCTGCCCTTGTTATTTCCTTGGCTTACAAGAAGGATATAAGTAGTTTCTCATCCATGCTCTAGTTAGCAAGGTTGTCTTTTGTAAATGACCCCAAAGAAAAAAAGAACGCTCTTTGGATTGAGGAGCTACTAGAGGAACATTAGAATTCCTTTTTTTTCTAGGGAAGGAATTTCTGTGGTCTTGACTAAAGAAAGAATGCTTAATAGATTTTGCTTCTGTACATACCTTTTTATATCACATTCCTGATAAGTGCTCTGAACATTAGTATTGACGGAACAGGTTGTAGATATTTACTAGAATTCACATTAGAGGGTAGAGAGAGGGAATTATTTACTTTCTGCATGTACGTTACATCTCTGCCCTGCAGCAGTTTCATATCACAGGAGTATTTCTTCTCCATTATGAGCCATTTTCATATCTAGTGAACACTATAACTACTTTGCAGATTAGGAGTGGAGAAATAGAAAGTCAACGGAAGTATGCAGTGTTTTTGAAAGTGACAGACCTGGAGAACAAAGTTCCCTCTGTCCAGTGTTTAACTTAAATGAATTGCTGCAAAATATTTTTTCCCTTCAGTTGGTATGAAAAGAATACCGAAATGAATACCACCTCTATAAAAAGCTCACTTGTTTCTTTATTAGCTGCACTTCTAAAGCAAAAGCAACTCTACTTCATTTTGTGGTGCTGTTGTCAAACTTAGGAGACATAAAAGAGAATGTTTTTCTTGATAATACACTGCAGGTTGATTTGAATGGCTGTTACCAAATTTATGAATATGGAAATCAGTGGAATGTTTAACAAGACCTGAGCAAGAAAGCAACTGCAGGCTAATACTCTGCTAATTTTATGGCATTATTATTATCTTCTTTGTCTCAAACAATTTCCTAAATGTTAATTCCTGCCCTGGGTGTTGTTATTGCATACAATAAAAAGAAATATAATTGGCAGAAAAACACAATATTTTTATGTGGTTCTCAGTAGACATTTTGATTATGTCTTGATCTAGTTTTATTTGCCCTGTTGATGGCTATTAGTGGCAAACCATTTGTAGAACTTCCATCTCTCAGTCTTTTGGCTGACAAAATAGAAAAGTGGATGATAGAGATTTTGATTGAATTATTCAGAATTCACAGATTTTCTTTGGTTCCTGTCTGTATCTTTCTTGCCATAAAAGACATTGCAAATATTACAAAATTTGCTTTTGGAAAAAAAACACAATGAAGGGACAGTTTGACAGTATTTTAGTTTGCTTTCTATCAAATAATACCTTTCATTTTTATCTTCAGTAGTTTAGGACAATACATTCTGAGTTAACCATCTTTCTATTTTAGGAAAGTTCTTCTACTATCTTATTCCACAAAATACATGAAAGAACAATGTAAAGTTATATTAATTAAATCCCTGTCTTCTCTGACATTTCTAATCATACTTTTTCCTTAAGATCAATTTTTTCAGCATTATTCTACAGCTCACACATACATCATGCAGGGCTCAGTTCTAACCTGAGGCATGCAGACATACACACAGCATATTTGTCTCGCTTGTGCTCTTTTTCATATATAACTGATATAGGGTAAAAGTTTCAAAACTGCTTCTGTGTCTTAAGAACTTAAGTCCAGCTTTCAAAAGTAAGATAATCCCTAAGGGGACATGTGTAGGATTTCCATAGTGATCAGATGATTTCTACCATGGCTCATTCATAGGTATTGAGGTGACTTAAGAATCCAGTCCTTGAACCACATACCCATCTGCAGAAGTTGCAGGTTTTTCCTCAGAGAAGAGTAGGAAATAGGGGAGGCTTTGTTTCTTTTTCTTTGATCTGTGTTCTCTTCCCTGCTTCAAGGTTGAAATGCTTTACCTCAAAATCAGTTGCCACTTGCTGGATGTTGTGGCACCATTAGAGTCAGTCGGCAGCAAGCTTCTCCCAGCTCTGGATGTCAGCATGTTGTCTTGAAGTATGCCTTCAGTGTGTCCTTGTCATATTTCCTTTGGCCACTGCAAGGTTGCAGGCCATTACTAAACTGGGACAAGAGCACTTGTTTTGAGAGTCAAGAGTCTGCCCAAAATGTCTGGTCCAGTGAAGTTGGTGTTTAAGGATCATCAACTCAATGCAGGTAACACTGACCTCAGCAATGATGCTGGCATTTGTGCAATTATCTTTGTTTTTGATGTGGAGGATTTTCTGGAGTCATCTTTGGTGATACCTCTCCAGATGACAATGGTAGGTCATCTGCATTTCATATTTGTAGACGAGAGTGTGGATGGTGACTTAATTGACCTGGATCTTGGTGTCTTTCTAGAGTCATCTACTCTGAGGCATACAGACACACACCCACTGTATTTTTCTCACTTGCTCATGTTGTCTCCCATATATAATTGATATAGGGTTAAAATGTCAAAACCTCTTCTGTGTCTTAAGAGCTTAAGTCCAACTTTCAAAAGTAAAATAGTCAGCCAAGATCCTAGGGGTGTGTATATAGTATGTCCATAGCAATCCCAAGACTATCTCAGGGAAAGAAGTCATGCCCACTTATTCCCCTTCCACATGGGGAAGCAGCAGACCTGGAGGAAGAGCAAGTAGCAGAGGGCAACAGGGGAAGTGCTCTCATACTTCCTGAGAAATCAGTACAATCAACTACTTACCTCAGGTGCTTGTACACAAATGCACAGAGCCTGGGAAACAAGCAAAAAGAATTGGAAGTCCTTGCACAGTCACAGAACTATGATGTGATTGGAATGATAGCCTTGGTGGGAGACCTCACATGACTGGAGCACTGTCATGAATGGGTACAAACTGTTAGGAAGGACGAGTATGGGAGAAGAGTAGGAGAAGTTGCATATTATGTAAAAGAGCCATATGATTGCTGAGATCTCTAGCCTGAAGCTGGAGATAGGCCTATTGAAAGTCTCTGGGTTAGGATCAGAGGGTAGAGCAACAGGGGTGATGTCATAGTGGGATCTGCTATAAACCACCAGACCAGGAGGAAGGGGTAGGTGAAGTTTTCTTCAAACAGATAGCGGAAGTTTCCCAATCACAGGCCCTGGTTCTTAGGGGCAACTTCAAACACCCTGACATCTGGTGAGAGTGCAATACAGCAGTGCACAAGCAATCCAGAAAATTTCTGGAAAGTTTTGGTGACAACTTCCTGGTGCAAGTGCTGAAGCAGCCAACTAAGGCCCATGTTCTTCTTGATTTGCTGTTCAAAAACAGGGCCGTATTGGTGGGGAATGTAGTAGCTGATGATAAGTTGGGCAGCAGTGACCATGAGATGATTGAGTTCAGGGTCTTGAAGAAGGAAAAGATGGAGAGCAGCAGAGTAAGTACCCTGGACATCAGAAAAACAGACTTTGATTTGCTGATGGAACTGATGGTCAGGATCCCCTGGGAAGCCAGGCTGAGGAGGGAGGAGTCCAGGAGAGATGGCTGTATTTTAAAGAAGTCTTACTGAGAGTGCAGGAACAAACCATCCCAATGCTCAGGAAGACTAGCAAGTATGGTAAAAGACCAGCTTGGCTTCACAGGGAACTCTTCAGTAAACTGAATCACAAAAAGTAAGTTTATAAGGGGAAACTTGGACAAATAACTAGGGAAGAATATAAGAACATTGCCCGGGCATGTAGAGATGAAGTCAGGAAAGCCAAAGCATAATTGGAGTTGCAGCTAGCAAGGGATGTGAAAGTTAACAAGAAGGGCTCTACAAGTACATCAGTAGCAAGAGGAGAATTAGGGAAAGTGTGGGTCCCTTACTGAATGGGGGAGGCAACCTTGTGAAGGATTCAGAAAAGGCTGAAGTGCTCAATGCCTTTTTGACCCAGCTTTCACAGGCAAGGTCAGCTCCCAGACTAGTGTACCAGGCAGCATAGTTTGGGAGGGAGGCAAACGGCCCTCAGTGATGAAAGAACAGGTTAGGGTCTACCTAGCAATATTGGATGTGTACAAGTCCACAGGGCTGGATGTGATGCACCCAAGGTGCTGAGGGAGTTGGCCTATATGATTTCAGAGCCATTGGCCATCGTCTTTGAAAACTCATGGTGATCAGGAGAGGTCTCAGATGATTGGAAAAGGGCAAACACAGTGCCCAGAATTAAGAAAGGGAAGAAGGAGGGTCCAGGGAACTACAGACCAGTCAGGCTCTCCTAAGTCCCTGGAAAAATCATGGAGCATATCATCAAGGAATCCTTTTCTAAGCAGTTGGAGAAGAAAAAGGTGATTAGGAAGAGTGAGCTTGGATTCATTAAGGACAAGTCATGCCTGATTAATCTGATTGCCTTCTATAATGAGATGACTGGCTTTTTGAATGTGAGGAAATTGGAGGATGTGGTGTACCATGATTTTAGCAAGGATTTTGGTTTGGCCTCCAACAACAATCTTGCATGCAAGCTAGGGAGGTATGGGCTGGATGAATGGACTGTAAGGTGGATAGAAAACTGGCTGGAGCATTGGGCTCAGAGAGTAGTAATCAATGGCTCAATGTCTAGTTGGCAGCTGGCATCAAGTGGAGTGCCCCAGGGGTCAGTCCTGGGGCTGGTTTTTTTCAATGTCTTCATCAATGACCTAGAAGATGGCATAGAGTGCACCCTCAGCAAGTTTGCAGATTACACCAACCTGGAGGGGAAGTAGATATGCTGGAGGGTAGGGCTAGGATTCAGAATGACCTAGACAAATTGGAGGATTGGGCCAAAAGGAATCTCATAAGATTTACAAGGACAAGTGCAAAGTCCTGCACTTAGGATAGAAGAATCCCATGTACCAGTAGAGGCTGGGAGCTGACTGGTTAGGCAGCAGCTCTGTAGAAAAGGACCTGGGGGTTGCAGTGGACAATAAGCTGAGCATGAGCCAGCAGTGTGCCTATGTTGCCAGCAGGTCAAGGAAGTGATGATTCCCTTCTATTCAGTACTGGTGAGACCACATCTGGAGTACAGTGTTCAGTTTTGGGCCCCCCACTAAAGAATGGATGTGGACAAATTGGAGACTGTCCAGTGGAGGGCAACAAAAATTGTGGGAGGCCTGGGGGTTAATGACTTTTGAGGAAATACTTGAGGTAACTGAGCTTATTTAGTCTAGAGAAGAGGAGACTGAGAGGGGATTTAATAGTAGCCTTCAACCACCTGAAAGGTGGTTCCAAAAAGGATTGAGTTAGACTGTTCTCAGTGTTGGCAGTTGACAGAACAAGGTGCTATTCTCTTAAGTTGCAGCAAGGGAAGTTTAGGTTTGATATTAGGAAGAATGTTCACACTAGGGGGGTAGTTAAACACTGGAACAGGTTACCCAGTGAGATGGTGGAAGCTCCATCCTTGGAGGTTTTCAAAACCTGGTTAGACCAAGCTTTGGCTGGGATGATCTTGTTGGGAATGATCAGGATCTTGCTTTGAGCAGGGAGTTGGACTAGATGACCTCCTGAGGTCCCTTCCAGTCCTAACTTTTTATGATTCTGTGCTGCGTGCTGAAAAAAATGTCATGGGATTTCTGTTTGAGCAATGACTGGAGTGCCCAGCACCATTCTTAAGAGATCTTATAAGACCAGGTCTCAAAAACATCCATAGGCATACACCAAAGAGTAACTAACTATAGTTGCCATTTTTCAGCAAGCAGCCTAAATCCATTGAATCACCACAGAGGCGGTATAGATATACCAAAAGTCTCACTGAAAGTCATTAAGGCGTAGGCAATTTGGGGACATGATTTCTAAAAGTATGCTTAGCAGTATCTAGTGGTATTTCTATTTTCAAAAGCCCCCAAACAAGTTCTATTTCTACCCCCACTCCTGCCATCATGAATCCAAATTCACTATTATGCATAGGTGCCAGAGATACCTTTATGTTTTGTAAGGATGCACATTTACTAGAGAGGATCAAATCTATTCACCATCAGCTGAGACCACTAAAAGTATGTTGGGGATTATGTATTTACAAATTAATGTTTCTTAACTAAATTAAAGAATGTGAACAGATTACTCATATAAAAACATAATAGTTACTAATGGTTTTTGCTTGGTAACACATCATTTTAACACCAAAGACACAGAATAATGTGTATTGGACAAATTGACCATTTTATTGCAATACATAAGGCAACTGGGACTTCCTTTTCTTGTTACAAGCTTTTCTAGACAAGATCATTAGAGAATATTGATTAGTCATAATAATTACAGTATGTTGCTCTTTATTGCGACAGAGGGAAATTAAAAAATAACACGATAGGATGCTGTTAGTTAGTCTGTCTTAGTTTTTCCCTGAAAATAAAGGAGGCTTTAAAATATATATATTACTCTTTCTCTTGACCTTGGGGCTTCAGCTTGGAGATAGATGCTTAAATGGAAATGTGAATAGAACTTCTTAATGAGAGGTAGTATGAGTGGGAAAAAAAAGGGTTGAAGTTCTCAGTTTTGGGAGAAGCTCAGATGTAGATTGAAACTGAAACTCAGGCCCAAATTGGTAGCAGCTTTGCTTTTTAACAACAGTAAAATTTTATGGACTGATGATAACTTTCATATTGAAACATTTAAAGACTACCAGCAAATCTCCCATAAAACAGCATCATTGGCCTAATGGGGCATCTAGCAAACTATCTGAAATAACAAAACTAAGTGAAGCTGCTCTTACTATACATTACCATAGAATAGTATTAGCTTATATATATATTAATGTTTTTAAGTGGAATTTAAATAACATTTTTTTACATGTATTACTACATTTTTCATTTAACTTCATTTGATCTCATGGTGTGGTGTCACCATATTAAGGTACTTCATTTGTCTTCAACCACCACGTGACCAAATTCAGAAAAGTTATGGAGGGGAAGCTAAAAAAGTAGAGAACCATTGCCTTAGACCCATGCCCCATTTCTGGAACAAGCCTGGCATCCCCTCCTCCCGGCCTTTATCAAAGGGGCAGAGGCTGGTACAGTAAGTTCATAAATAAATGTCAGGCAAAGAAAATGTTCATTGGCAAAAAAGCAATGAATTGATTTAAAATGAAAGAATGCTACTTGCATTTACCACCTTGTAGTTCAACTATGCCATGCAAAATCTCTACTATTCATCTTCAGTTGTTTTCATGGCTCCTGGCACTGTATGGTTGTAGCACTCTGAAGAATCTAGTTTGTGATCCTTACACAGCTGCATTTCCTCTGAGTTTTGGAAGACCCCAACATTCTATGTATATAAAAGCCTTAGTCTGTCTGTTTGTCTGTCAGTCCATAATGTTTATTTGCACTCTGATCGATTATCTCAGAACAACCAACCAGAGTGCTCCAAGAGCATTCCAGATAGGAGGCAGCAGCGGTGGCAGTGGCAGTACCAGTGGTATGGTGGAGCACTGCCATGATAGCAGGGGCAGAGGGGATGGAGTGGGGGGACAGGGCAAGACCAGCTGTGCCCCCACCCCTTGGAAGCAGAGGGGTATAGTGGGGATGGACTGGCACAGCCCATGCAGCTGCCCCTTCCCTTGCACCTGGGGTTATTCCCTGGTGCCGGTGGCCCCCATGAAACTGCTGCCCTCCAGCCCCGCACCAGCCCTGGCTGCCTCCCTGCACTGGCTCCAGCCCCGCACCACCTGGAGGGGGCAGAGCAGGGCCAGACTCAGTTGTACCACTGGAACAGAGGGGACAGAGTTCCCATGACCCCCACCCCACCCCAGGTCATCCCCAGGAAGAGCCTGGCACAACTGTGCAGCTCCTCAGGAGGTGCAGTGCCAAGGAGCGAAGGTGGGCCACGTGCCCCCCCAATCTTTGCATGGGGCAAGGGCATGCTGCTGCTACTATGAAAGCAGTGCAGCTGAATGTGCATCCTGCTGCTGGGTGGGCCGGCCAAGGACAAACATGGTGTCTACCTCCACAGATTTTCTCACCTGTGGAGGGAGGGGGGCATGTGTGCATTCTCAGCACCCCCGCTCCAAAAAAATTTTTCCCTCCACCTATGGGAGGGGAGCGGGGCTTGACCTGGTGTAGGGGTTGGGAATGGGCCCGGACAGTGGAGCAGCAGGCGGTGGGCCTGGACATGCGGCGGGGGGCGCAGGGCTCTGTCCATGTCCATGCCCCACTGTCATTCTTGATGAGCAATTGGCTAGTGTCAATTGTAACTGTTTTAATAATGGAAACTCCAGGGTAGGTATTTTTTCTTTTCTAATTTGTTTCTTTTACAATAGAAAGTTTTGCACTGAACTATGAAAATAATTTTATACAATAATAGTTCATACTACAAATATTATATTTAACTTTCATTTCCAGTATACATAATAATGTGGTAAACTGAGACCTGCAGCATTATAATACCATGAACATATTTAAAAAAGAAATAATACACCAAAACCCATAGTATATCACACCGTGCAGTGATGCATGCATTTGCACTTGATAATGATTTTTTACTTCATCATGTACCAATAATTTATTTATATTTATTCCAAAACTCATTTTTTTAAAATTTTTAAGAGCTGCAATTCTAAAATAAATAATGTGCCATGAAAGCTTCCTTCCCAACCACTCTCTCCTTCTGCCAAAAAACCTAGAGGGGAAAAAAACCCACAACCAAAATAAGAAGAATGATTAAGGATAAATACTTTGGATTAAAGATAAATACTTAAGGTTGACAGCATGCACAGCTAGGATTATTGCAGATCTAAGAGTATTATTTACTTTCAAGATTTAAAGTGGAACCTTTATGCCATTGGGAGTTTGGCAGTTTGGTAATGGGACAGACAATACTTAGGTCTAGTCAGAGAATGTGCAGATATTAACTTTAAAGCCATATTATTATTGTCCATCTAAAAATGTATACTGTGTATCTTTGGACATTTTTAAAACTAAATCATTTGTCTAAAAAAGATCGGCATCTTAAATCTGAGTTTAAAAAAGTTCAACCAAAACCTTTTATAAGCACCGTAGGTATCTCTTTATTTGATGGTTAATTATTTTTAGAAACAGAAAACGTGGTTATATCTTACATTCAGAAGCATTGCATAGCGTTGAAGGAAGGTGGCATTAGTTCATAAGACAAATATTATGTTTTTCTCAGGCACCTGGTACACGTTACATTTGAGAAGTGATTAACTAGTTAATTGCATCTTAAGTAGTTACTCAGCCACATGCTAATACAATTAATGGCATGATAAAACAAAGAATAAGCTACAAAGCTATTCTACAAAATATGTGTAATAACTTTGTGGCTAGTTCCTATCACGCCATTAAATGAATGTGTGGCCAGGCTGGGGCTCCAGTCATGAGAGTGCACAGTAGACTCCTGTAGCTGGGCGCATGAATCAGCTGATGGGGCTTCCACCCACAAGAGCTTGCTACTTGCTGACACAGAGGGAGCCCAGGATCATGAAACCTGCCCCCCCGCCACTGCACTGGCAAAAAGACATAATGGGATCTGATGCTCAGTGCCACACTCATGCCTCTCTTTGCATGTGTTGCATGACAGAAAGTATGATTGTGGGCATCACACACCAGATCCCATTGCACCTTTAATTGTACATCTGCCAAAAGACTTAGACATACATTTAATAAAAACCAAGCCAAATTGCACCTTTTATAGCAGTCTAAAATGTACCCTAAATTCTTTTTCTTTTAACATATCTTGCACAGACTAAATGATTATATGTTGTATAATGGGCAACTTAGTGCATTCCCATGCCAAGCCCAATGCAGAAGAGGCAACACCTTAGCTGGACCTGGCTATGCAGCATCTTTATAGATTGGGTGATTTAGTGGGGCTTTTTTGGTGCTTTTAGCTAATAACTGATTGAATCAGTTATTAGCTAAAAGCACCAAAAAGCCCTGCTTGAAGCATCTGCTCCATACAGATGCTGCAGAGATGGCTCGAAGTAACACACTGCTTTTTCTGAGAAAGTCTTTGCGTTTGTTTGTTTGTTTGTTTTTAACATCTGCAATACATGTAATCATGCCACTTATGGTCATTCCAAATTACTGTTGAAACTATTTCTATACTTTTCCACCAGGTACTCTCTATTTGATATATGCAATATGTAGTTTTGGCATTATTCTCATAAGTTTTGGTGGAACAGTAGGAATCCACAAAGACCATAAAAATACAGAAGTGCATCATGGTCCTCTCCAAGACCTTATTGAAGTCAATTGGTGTCTTATTTATTGAATCCAGGCCCATATAAATTTGCTTTATGCATAAATGTGGCAAAAAAAGGTTTTTTTGTAACAAATTAATTAACTTCTATATTCCATTAAAAAGGTACACACCTAAAATTCATAGAATTTAATTGCCAAAATGAACTGAATGAGAATACTATTTCACTGCAGTTTTTTTCATATTTCAAAAGACTATAGAAACTGTGATCTCCCTTTCAAAAAAGGTCAATTGGAATGATACAGAATCTTACTGAATTTGCACAGAGCCCATTATCATTCTTCCAGACATGTCTGCAAGGGTTGGTTTAAACATTAAATCAGAGCTTTTTCAAAAGAAAGACCAAACCTCAGTCATTATCAGAATCTTTTGAGGCTCTCCCATTTTAATGTAATATTGTTCAGTGGGAATAACACCTTCATTCAGTGTCATCTATGTGTCCTCCCTCATGAAACCAATACATTTTTGCTTCTAAGGTATCAAAAAGCATTGAGTGCGGGAAGGCTGGATTTTTTTTTTTCTTGTATATTTTCTTTTCTGAAACTTGTCAGGTAAAGCAGATCAGACTTTGAAAAAGGTAGTATGTTCTCCTCAAATGAGTTCCGTACAGGTTAATACTAGAGGTGCACCGGTGCATCCATCCAATATTGGATCATACCAATATAAAGAAAACTGGCTGTTTTGGATATCATCCCAATGGGGCTGATAATTTGGGCAATAAATGCCTGTGCTGCATCCAGCCACAGCACAGCACTGAGGCAACAAGGAGCAGAGCCAGCAGTTTGGAGAGCTGCCACCAACTAGTAAGTCCGGCGTGGACTTAAGCTTTCTCCAAAGAAGATCAATTCCTCCTTTCCATTGGACATGTAATTGAGTATCATGCACACCAACAAATAAAGTAATAGTGTGTTAAAGTGATGGTTTGAAGCAAGCCTACCAAAGTCAGTAAATTGTATTCTTTTAAAGAAGCGATTTTGGATCAGACTCTAAATTTCTAGGAAATTTTCCACTGAGCTCAAATGAATTAAGTTGAATTACAACCTGTGAATTGGCTCAGTAAATTTATTACAACTGTATTTTCTATAACACATTTCAAATAAATTTTATTCTTCCTACATGCTTTTGAGAGCTAATTAATACACTTGGTGTTAAGCAAGCATGGAAAAGAGAAAAGTCTATTTAAAGTCCTAGGCAAAGATAGGAGAAAATAAAAAGATGTTACAAATCAGATTTGAAATGAGTTGGGACAGCAAGATGGAAAGGTGGCAATCTGCTCCAGATGGCAGAAATAGCAAGGGGGAAGACATACTCATGATCAGTGGCAATATTTTGAGCTTCATGAGAGACTGAAAAGATTGGTGCAAGAAAAAAGAGAGAAAGGAGATGAATAGTATGCTCAGCCTAAAACCATTTGAATGTTTTAAAACAAAGGAAGACAGTTGTCAACTAGAGCTGTGTGAAGCTTTGGGTGGTGATTCAATTTGGAAGAGATTCGGCCCATTTTGGTGGGCGAATATCAAAATCTGAATTGAATCAGGGGACCAATTTAAAGATCTGAATCAATTCAAAGCTCTCTGAATGTTTGGAAAAGATTTGGAGAGCTTTGATGATTCAGGCAGTACCGGGTGGCTGCAGCAGGGAGCTGCAGCGAACTCTGGGCTGGTAAGTGCAAGGGGTGAGGGAGGTGAGGCTAGGGGATTGGGGAGGCATGGAGGGACCCCTGCTAGCTCCTGCACTCCCCTCTGATCCCCCAGGTCACCCCACCCCACCCACTCCCTGAGCCCTCCCATGGCTGCCCCACCCTCCCCAGCTCCCAATACTTTAAAGAAAAGTCCCAGTGCCCACTGGGTGCTGCTGGACAGGGGGTGATCTCTGCTGCCCCCCACTGCCCTACACTGCATGGGGGGCTCTGCCATGAATCCCCTGACTTCCCCGTGTTCCCCCAGCCTCCCTATGGGTGCCCCACTCAGGCCAGCTCCAGCCTTTTAAGAAAAAAAAAAGCCGAGAAAAGCCCTGGGACTCACTGCTCCTGCAGTGGCCTTGGGGCTTTGGGGGGCTCATGCAGAGCCACCCACATGGCATAGGGCAGTGAGTGGCAGTGGGGATCACTCCCCGCTGGCAGGAATGGTATATCTGGGGGAGCGGGGCTCGGGTTTTTTTCCCTTAAAGGGCCAGAGCTGGCCCAGACGGGGCACCTGTGGGGTGGCTGGGGGAGTGAGGGGGGGGCTTGGCAGACCCAAGCAGAGGCCCCCCATGCAGCATGGGGTAGTTGGGGGCACCAGGGATCGCCCCCTGCCAGGCAGCATGCATGGAGTTTGGCTTTTTTTTAACAAGTGCCAGGAGCTTGGGCGAGTTTGGCAGCCATTGGCAGGCTGGGAGAGTGGGCAGGGGATAGTCCTGGCTGATTCAGAGATTTGATTCAGATTCAACTTAATTGATTCAGGACAGTGATTCAAATCACTGAATCGAATCACTGTCCCCCAAATCAGCCAACTTCAAAGTGAATACTAGCCACTTCGCACAGACCTATTGTCGACTATATCCTCTAAAGAACGCGGAGTTATGCACAAGTAAACAATTAGAATAAAAATGTACAATGGAATCCCTAGATCTTAGTAAAGTAGGTAAAAATGTTATACTGGTCATGTCTATATGAGACACTGAGTGTGCAGTAGCTCAATACTTCTGCACATGACGCAATGCTACTGTGCAGTAGTCTTGGGCTATTGTGCAGTAGCATCACAAAAAAGGCATACACTGGTGCTACTGCACAGTAACTTGGGTTACTGCACATTTATTTAGTACTTCTTTCAACACAAGTATAACATATAAGTAATAAGTATATAAACAAGTACTAAATAAATGTGCACTAATGACTGTGTAGTAACATCTCATGTAGATGTGCCCACCTTCTCCATGGATTTCATTTAGAGCCTGATTCAAAGTTTATTAATTGCAATGTGCTTTGGATCTGGCCCTAAATTAATAGAAGTTATCAAAGGATATATATTATAATACACATAATGTTTCATAACTATAAATTTGGGCTGTGTGACATTTCAACAGGTGTTTCCTTTCAGAGCTGTTTCAACACATTTTGAGCTCAAAACAGCAAAATCAAAAATGAAACAAAAGGCTTTGAAACAGCTTCAAAACAAAATGAGGACATTCAAAACATTTTGAAAGTTTCCAAACATTTCAAGTTTGAGAGCCAGGTTTGCTGCAGCTAAACAAAACTAAGGAGAGGGAGAGGGAAGGTGGGGAAGGACAGCTCTGATATTGACATCTAGGTCCCTGGTTGATTCCCCAGATATCTGATTGCTTCCTCCAGCTCTCTCATCACTTCCCTCAGCTCTTCCTATGGGGCACGGGCCTCCAGATGATGCAGGATGACAGTAGGCTGCTGTTGTTGGCTGGGACTAGTGTTGGGTGCAGCCTGTGCTGAGTGGTAGGAAGACTGGTCCTGCTGCTGGTCCCAGCCAGCAGTGGCAGTTTGACATCATCCTGCACACAGATCTGCAGGCCCATACCCCCTGGGAGGGCTGCGGGGCTGTGCTAGACTCCTCCTGGGGGGCGCAGGCCCTAAGATCTGCATGCAGGATGCCAGCAGGTTGCTGCTGCCAGCTGGGACTGGTGCTGGGTGCAGCCCATGCCGAGTGCTGGGAAGACTGGTGCTGCCGCTGGCCCCAGCCAGCAGAGGGACCATGCTGTCATTCTGCACATGGAGCTGGGGGCCCACGCCCCCTGGGAGAGCTGTGGAGCTCTGTCAGACACCTCCTAGGGGGGTGCGGGCCCCTGGATCTGCATATGGGTTGACAGCAGGCTGCCACTGCCAGCTGGGACTGGTGCTGGGCACAGCCCATGCCAAGCACCAGAAAGACTGGTGCTACCACTGGCCCCAGCCAGCACCGGCAGTATCATGTCCTCCTACATGCAGATTGTGGGCCCGTGCCCCCTGAGAGGGCTGCAGGGCTGTGCCTGACTCCTCCCAGGTAGCACAGGCCCCTGGATCTGTGCGCAGGATGACAGCAGGCTGCCACTGCCAGCTGGGACTGGAGTTGGGCACAGCCCGTGCTGAGTGCCAGGAAGACCGGTGCTGCCACTGGCCCCACTAGTCTATTCTTCACTTCTGTGTGCCTGACTAGCTAAAATTATTTAGAGTGTTGGAGGTGAACAAGGGTTTCCTTTTACATACTCCTGTTTAAAAGCACAGAGGCTGCCTGCTGTCATCCCACATGCAGATCCAGGGGCACGCAACCCCGGGGAGGAGTCTGGCACAGTGCAGCAGCCCTCCTGGAGGGTGCGGGCCTCCAGATCTGCACACGGGATGACAGCAGGATGCTGCTGCTGGTGACTGATACAAGGCTGCTGCTGCTGGTGACTGATACAAGGCTGCCACTGCTGGCTGGGGCCAGAACCAGCACTGGGTACTCCCAGCACTTGGCATGTGCTACACTGGGCAGACTTGGGTGCTGGCACTGGCCCCAGCTCTCAGCAGCAGCATACTATCATCTCACACACAGATCCAGGGACCCATACCCCCTGGAAAGAGTCCAGAACAGCACCGCAGCCCTCCCGGAGGACACAGACCCCTAGATCTGCTCACAGGATGACAGCACACTGCCAGCAAGTGATATGAGTTTTGCTTTGAACAGTTTGAGGTGCAGTTTCCCAGAAAGCCCTGCACCTATCTCCTTGAAACTTGGCAGACTTCATGCACTCAGAAGGAGATAGCATCCCTGCAATTTTCATCTAAATCAGCCAAGAAATGACAAAGTTATATGCATTTTCAGGATTCCTCTTATAGCCTATGGGTGAAACGTTGAAACGTGTTGAAATGTGTCGAAACAGTGAAACAGTTTCAACAAAGCAAAACGGAAAAGTGCTTTGAAATGAAACACAACAATGAAATGACACACTTTCCCTTTGAAATGGTGAAATGGAAGTCAAAACGAAATGGTACTGTTTCACACAGCGCTACTATGTATAGTATACACAATAATTAAATGCATACGCATATACATAGACCCTTCAAATGTAAGAAATAAGGAAACCATTTTTTAATATTTGTTCCATACAACCAGAGGAACCATTTAGATACTGTTTGCACATAGTTCAAATACTTAAAATGAAATTGTGAGATGTAGAATACTTGTATTATAACAATTTCTTCACTTCTGTGTGCCTGAATAGCTATCATTATGTAGAGTGTAGGAGGTGAACAAGGGTTTCCTTTTACATACTCCTGTTTAAAAGTACACCAAATACAACCATATATTTAAAGATCCACTTCAAGGTTTACTAGGGAAAAAAACACCTGCCACTAGACTCTTATATATACATTTTAGTTTGTATGGCAGAGAGGGGAAATGATTTCCTCCTCCTAAGTAATCTAACCTACTATCTGTTAAGTCAAGGGAAGTAAATGCCCATCCAGTATCTTGGGTAGTTATCTGCACTGATATTTCCTATTAAAAGCTATTAGAAAGAAAAAAGTTTAAATTCTATTCCTTAAGGCCTCAATCCTGCAACTAGAACTATGTAGGTATATGTTTTCATCCACCTAGAGCTCCACTGTTCATCTACTCATGTCAAGAGACAGTACGTGGAGTACTTGAATCTGTCTTGAACTTTATTTTCAGGTTAAGATGCGGTATGGCTCTTGTGCTACTTTAAATTTAACCCAAAATCGACATCTAGTTATTCTTGTTCTATGTGACGTTTTATTGCAATTTGAAGCAGTTGGAGAAAAGTTAACATATCTGCCTGAAAACATAGAAGGAAAAGACTACATGCAGGACTGGAGGAAGATACATTTTTAGAAAGATTGTATGTTTCTATCCCAGGTGGCATTTGTAGGGTACTGAGCAAGCATAAAAACAGTTTTTTGACCCACAGGTCATAGTTCTCATGTATATCAACATTTCTGTCCAAATTTTATGACATATAATGCATATAGTATGAATGTGTATGTGATGATAAGCTTTTTTCCAGTGTTTGTATAGCTGCTAGTAAACAGTTGAATGGGCACATCTACACATGCAAATGCTGCTGGAGTAAACCCACCATGGGCAGGTATCTACATGTTCATGCATTTGGGAGCAGATGGGCTCCCACCCTGCTCTGCCCCCTGTACCAGCCAGGAGGAACTCCAGGCTCCCTCTAGGTGCTAACCCAGGGGCTGGCAGGGATCATGGGGTCAGGAGACAGTTGTTTCCAGGCAGGGGCTAGGAGATTTCTCCCTGCCCCTGGGAGCTGCCTGCTGCTGGTGTGGGCTCCAGTGGAGGAGCCCATGCTGGGGCAATGTCCACCTGCCCTGGCAGCAGGGAGCTTGGGGCAGGGAGTTTGGAAAGAGCTGTGGGGAAGAGGCAGATCCCAGCCCCCTGCCCTGATTTGCTGGTGGCACAGCTAGCAGCAAGCTTCCAGCTGACGCCCAGCTCCCAGCTGGCTCCAAGCTGGGCGGGGATTCTGGGCACAGGTCTGGGAAAGAGCTGCAGGGCTGGGACCTGTCCCAGGCTGGGACAGCTCCCAACCAGCTGTGGGCTGCATGTGAAAACTTTCCCATGCAGCATGGAGCTGGCCAGGAACTGGCCAGTTTGGGACAAGTCCCAGCCAGCTCTGGGTTGGATGGGGAACTTTCCCCATGCAGTGAGCTCCTAGCCCCAGTTCCAGAATCCTGGAGCCGGGGCCAGGTGTTCCCTGCTGTTGGGGCAGGGGGACATTGTCCCTGCTTGGGCTCTACCACCAAAGCCTGCCCCAATAGCAGGCAGATCCCAGGGGCAGGGAGAAATCTTCTGCCCCCTGGTGCCTGGATGACTGGGATCAAATTTGTAGATGATGATGCTTACTGTGCAGTAATTTGCTCTGCTGTGCAGTACAGTGTCTCATGTAGATGCACCCACTGATTATTTCATAAGTAGCGTTCTGATGCTCTAGGACATATCAAAATTGTGCTTAGCTAAAAATGTGGGTAAAATCAAGCTCCCTTTACAGATGAAACCCAGATATTGAGATATGAGACAGCCATAACTCCTTGTTTTAGGAAAGAGGCAATTAATCAATTAATTAGCTAATTACTTCATTTAGGGACAACAAAGAAGAAAATTGGTGACAAAATTTGATTTTATCCATGGAAAAGTTGAACTCCTTTTTAAAATGCAGCTGGGATGAGGAACCAGTTGAGGAAGAATGGCCTACTGGTCTGCAGTTCAGACAGCCTGGACATGTCTACACATGCAATTGATGAATTTTCTGTTCAAAGAATTCAAGCACATTAAATTGTGCCCCTGAATGTATCTGAACATGTGCCCATTGGGAGCAAATTTGCTCTTGACAGGAGCAATTCAGTCTAGGACTGCTCCTGCCCTGCTCTGACCCCTAGGCTGGCAGGGGATATGGGGGCTAGTCCTGATGTCTGCAGAGCTGTCCCTTGATCTCTCAAGGGAGACCTGTCTCAGCTGCTGAGCAGCTGCCTCCCAGCCACATGAAGATTGGGATGAATCCTGATCTCCATGTTGCTGGGAGGCAGCTGCCAGGCAGCCAGGAGAGCTCTCCCAGCCATTTGGAGATCAGGACAGATCCCTATCTCCACATGGCTGACAGGCAGCATCCTGCTTTGCTAAGACAGCTCTCCCTGCATCTCGTGGCTCCCTACTGCCTAGGCTGACTGGGAGCAATTTAGTGTCTACACATGCAGTTCAGTGCCTTAATTTGATCTGCTGATTTCTAGATACAGGTACTAGAAAATGGCACATTAGACTAATCTACTGCACAATAATTGCTATGCATGTGTAGACAGTGACTCCCTGTTGCACATTAGATTATTTTAATGCACAGTAATGTGTCTCATGTAGACGCACTCCCTGAATTCAATTCTGGTGTCAGAACTCCTTGTGTAACTCCAGGCAAGCCATTTGTACCTTCTAATCTACATGGCAATGATACTTCACTGCTTTTCTGGGATTTGATAAGGATGAATACTTTTAATGTTAGTGAATCATTCGGGTACTATGGGTATAGAGACTGTACAAGTAGATAGGGCAAAAGGAAAAAAGAGAAAATTCAAATAGAAAAATGATGAAAGCTGAACAGCTTAAGATGAGACACTGCAGGGCAACTTTATTAATGATACCATCCTTGTACAGTGACATTTCCATAATAAGGAGAAGAGCAGTTTACATCAGTCTATGGCAAGCAGTTTTCATCATAGCATTTACTGAAAAATGGTATATCCTAAATCAAATACAATTCATTTTTCGATCCAGCACTTACTGTGGAGAGACTCTCTGATGAGATACAATGCAGGTATAATGAAACTAAGTAGTTACTCTCATATTAGAAATCAATAAATGTTTTGGGGTAGTTGTTTTAAAAATCCATCCAAACATTTTCATGTCAATGCTAGTATGTGGCTAAATAGGGGTTTTGTTTGCTTGTTTGTTTGTAGCAGAAGGAAATTTACCATGAAGAGGAAGGCCTAGCAGGACCAAAAATACATGCATATTCATGGGATTTTTCTCAAAGAAGTGTTGAATAAGCAAACTTGAGAAAACAACAGCAAAAGCATTAGTTAGACAGTGACACTGAAATTCTAAAGCTGACAGCTGGCATTGATGTCACAGACAGGAGAAACCTTAGAAAATACCAAACCACTTGTGGCAGTTATCAAACTTTGCTCTTAACAGAGCAAAATTAAACATGGATTGGTCTTTTCAAATATGAATTTATAAAAGCCCCAATTCTGTTACTGTGGCATGTGGGCAAATGCCTTCCATAGAGCCTCATCAACTAACTCTCGTAAAAAAAAGGGAAAATTATGTTTAAAAAATTTATGTAAAGTTATTTTACTTAATTCTGCCTTCATCTTAGACCTAGTTCAGGAAAGCACCTAAACAGTTGCCCAAGTAGTAGCCAACAAGTAGTTAAACATGTGATGAAAGATACGTGTTTCCTGTTTTCCCAGTGCTCTAATGTTTTCCTATGCAGTTCTACTGAGGCAAGATGCTGCAGTTTGGCTCATTGTGAATACCATACATGCCATGTGTGTGCTATTCACTTTTGCCCTCAACTCTGACAAAAATATTATTTCCAAGATCAACATTAAAAAAAAATCTCCAAGAAATAGGGATGCCAACCATAATAGAAAAATAATATACTTAAAAAGCTACTTTATCTGAAGGTCTCAACTTATTTTGGGAGATAAACTTTTAAAAATAATAATTCCCTCAGTTAATCATGAGAAAGTTGTATCATGTTTTTAGTTACTTTCAAAAAAATTACTACATCATTTTACTTACGTTTTAGAAAAACAAAACAGTGATCAACATGAATAAACAGAAACATCCTATATGGGCATTGGAATAAGCTACCCACCAACATTATAGAACCTCTATCTTTGGAAGTTTGTAAGAGTAGGTTAGACAGAAACTTGAGTGGGATAATTTAGTTAGGGAGGATCCTGCCTTTAGCAGATAGTTGGACTACATAACCTTCTGAGGTTCCCTCCCAGCCCTACTATTTATTCTGTGAAGACAGACACAACAGTTAAACACAGCCAGTACTTCTGGTACCTTTCATTAGAATTTGATGCATCACTTTCAAGACACTTGGAATGGTAGGAACTCTTCATTAGAGTTCCATACTCTATCTTATCCTCACACTTTTTTCCTTCCCTTCCACCAGTAACTATTAATGGTGGAAATCATCTAGAATTAGCTGAGTCTACTAAGCTACTACTTACAGATTTTGCTGACACTGTACAAATGATGTGGAAGAAAGGATGTATTTTTCTTATATGTGTCTTTTTTCCCTGATCTAACAGGCTGCATACTAAGAAGTAAAGCTATTGTTACCTTCTATCAGCAATAGCTATAAGTGTTATGTATGAAGTGCAATACCTTAGCAAATTACTGTATATTTCTTCCAGGGGAGTGAAATGAAGTATATGTGCAGTGTTTTTCACTGTGTAGCAGTTATTCTTTTTACTAAAGAAAGAATAATTTCAAAAGCAGGGACAGACTAAAAAAAACTTCCAAATATCCCTGTATATCATGTCAGAGGCTGTGTACACACAGAGGCCAGGTACAGATATTACACGTAACATGGTATAAGTGATTGGAAACCAATCTAGACTTGTAAGACAACATAAGTTTAGGACACATTGACTGGTTTAAAAATGGCAAAATCTAGTCTAAAACCTGGATCAATGGGGTATCAGACTTAATTGGTTTAAGTTAGATGGGTCTATTGAACTGTTATATCAGATCTCGCATTGATTCATTCTAGGTCTCTGCCAGCATCCCAGGCTACTTTGCGAATCCCCACTAGTCCCTCCTCATAGGGAGGCATACTGGAGCTTGGCTGCACTCAGCCGCTTTGACTGGGCATGCCGTAGGCCCTGCCTTTGGGCTGTCACAGAGCTGAGTCAGCTTCCAGGATAGCTCAGCTCTGACAGCCAGAGCCAGGTCCAGGTGGCAGAAGCTGAGAGCAGGGAGTTGGGAGTGTGTACCTGGCATCCAATCAGGGGTGGCCACTGCTCAGCTGCATTCAGCTGCCCACAGCAGTCCCAACATGCTGAGAGGTGTGTAGAAGTACCCCCAACCTGCTGGCCTCAGCCAGTGCAGGCATCTTGCATGCCTCCCCTACCTTTCCCCACCATAGGGCAAACTTCTGTTCAATCCCAAACTAATCTAGGCTGCTTAGAAAAACCCATATAAATCAATTTGAATCTGCCTCGGGTTTTTTGAATGTCTGTACCTAGCCAGCATGTATAGGATATGTGGGTATTGTTTTAATCTGGTCCCTCCTTATACCCAATGGTCAACTATGCTTCTTTTTCTTTCGGCTGCCTAGCCTTCATATAGCAGTTTTTGCTTCTTTTTAAGTGCAAGATTCATTGGGCACTTACACACACGTGGTGAGTCTGCTCCAATGCACTGGAAATCCAGTGCATTGGAGCTGACTCAATTATTTGATGCACTTGGCACTGCATCAGGTGCAGGTGTATAAGTGGCGCAGCATGTATCAGTGCTGAGAAAATAACGGGCAGTGCACTTTGAACCAAAATACGTTCAATGTGCTTTAGTTCAAAGGGCACCACTGCCATTTTCTCAGTGCCTATGAATGTTGGGCCACTTACACACCTGTGCTCAACATAGCACCAGGCACTTTTAGGTAACATGGCTCACTAATTAGAAGTGCTCAGCGCTGCATCGGGAGCACATATAAAAATGCCCATTATTGCCAACTTTGTGTAAATTATGCATAGATTTAAAAGTCTTACAGAGGTAGGTAAAAGTGTTTCTTCTATAAACACTTAATAAAAGTGCTTAATAAAAATAAATCATAGTTCATGTCTGCATATGAACATATACCATATAGAAAATAGTACCTGTATGAGTGTGTGTGTGTGTGTGTTTATATTATTATATATCATTTCTTGTAAAGGGACATAATTCTGCTTGAACACTTTGTGGGGTCTTTTTGAAGTGATATTGTAAGATTTAAATCCTATTAAGTTAAAGCTTAATGGGCATTATAAGGTAAGGAAAGAAAAAGATTAGAAACCTTTATCAGGGTTTTCAGGAGGTCCTGGTGTGTTATTAATAAGAACTCATAAATGAGACAGCTCCATACTGGTTACAAATAGCTATGTGTGTTGAGCTTGTTATGTACATTTTGTTAAATTTAGTATTTCAGATCCCTGAAAGCTCATTTTGAGATGAAAGATGTTAAATGTTGGACGATTTTGCAGCTCAGCAATTTCTCTTACAGTCAGAACACTAATGTTGAGTGCTTTAGACCAGTTTCACCCTTGTATCTGCATGTGACATAGTATTTATATGTTCTCATATACAGTTCTTTGTATTCATATGCACTTCCATTATTACTCTGTGAGTACTAAAAGGAAGAATGTTTCTTTCCACCTGAAGGTTATTTCCTATTGATTTTCATTTATTTGCATATATATAATATAATAATAATGATCTCTTAAGGTCACTGAGAACTTAAGACATTGCTCTCTAAATCTAAAGTGTGAGCTTGAATTCACTCTGGACTAAGCTGGACTAAGATAACAGCTTTATTTTCCCCTTTGCCTTGTCCTCTTTAATGGGCAGCTAAACCTAGAGGAGAACAAGGAGGTGGATGTGCAGAAGGATGAGGAAGAGGGTTGTGAAGTTGAGAAGCTGCTTTACCAGGAATGTTCCTGGAGCAGCTACTCTGTGGACATGTCTACACATGCAATTGATGCACATGAACAAACTCTGGAACTTATTGCTCTAGAGCCTTTCATTCCCATGTGCACTGGTTGAATGTATGCCCAGGAGCAAAAACTCTGAGGCCTATTGCTCTTGAATTTATTGGTATGCAGCGTGTGGAGCCAGGTTGAAGTAATCCAGGCTGGCAGGAACACGAAGCATCAGCCTGCCAGCCCTGGGCTGCTCTGACAGGGCTCCCCATGCTGTAGAGCAACTGGCTGGGGCATAAGGGTGCTTCAGCATGGGGGCTGCCTGCCAGTTAGCCCCACATTGAAGCATCCTGTGCCCCAGTCATCTAGAGCAGTGTGTACATGTGTGCAGCTTTCCACAAAATAAATTCTGCAGCAGGTCAGGACTTGTATTTACAAGTCCTAACTTGCTGCTCAGTCCATCAATTTTGTGCACCCTAATAGGTGCACACATGTAAACACTGAGACATTTACTGCCTAGTTAGTTAGGCACCTGCACAGTAAACCTCTCATGTAGACATGCCCTGTTTGTGGTGCCATTTCCAGGCTTGAGAAACAAGTGATGACGATGGCAGAGAAGATTGTGTTGCAGATCTGGGAAGATTAGAAGGATAACTTCAAAAAGAGTGAGGGCATTTTCCTGAAGATCTACATGGAGTGTATCTAAGCATCACACAGGCAGTATGCCAGTAAGAGAGCTTACCCTCCGGAAACTTACAACCCCAATGCAGGCAGTTTCTAACCTGCTTGCCATAGTGGTATTAGCTAGGGATTTTTTGATAGAGTTCTGCAACACTGTCAAAATATACTGAGAACCATTTTTTATAAGGCTTTGTCAGTCCTCAGGAGGTTATTGATGACTCAGCATTGGCATGATTAACCCATACTCTAGAGGTTACTTCCTGCACCAGGCTGCAGAGTTCATAATTGCACGTGGCACTTCATTTTACATTGCCATGACTTTACTGATATTTACTAACATTTTCAGAACTCCCATTTAAAGTTTCCATTTGCTGGTACAACTAAATTATGGATGTTAATGGTCTTAACATTCCTTCTGGCATTTTGAGAGACCCTGTTTTCTACCATTGCTAGTGAAGCCTTTTCCTAGACATATTGGTTCATAGCAAAGAGAGAGGTTCAGTGATTCAGACTGGCCGGGAGAAGCAGGCACAGCTGGGCAGCTGCAGGTTCTCCCATAGCTCCTCTGTGTCTGCCTCTCCCCAGGTGGGGAGAGCCATGGGAGAAGCCCCCATAGCTGTCTTGCCCGGTCCCATCCCCAGTCCAGCCCAGCCTCAGCCTAGTCCCAGGATTAAAAAAAAAAAAAAGCCCTGTACTGACCAGCTGCAGGAGCGGTGATTGGGGCCTCTGGGCATTCATGGCAGAGCACCCCCCCATACAGCATGGGACAGTCAGGGGGCAGTGGTGATTGACCACCCTGCCCGGCACCTGTGTGGCAGCTGCCCCGTGGTGTGGGTGCAGAGTGGCTCGGGAGAGCACTGCATGCTGTTTGGAAGATGGGGCCACTGGGGCTGAGTGCTGCTGGGCTCTAGCTGACATGTGAATCTGCCCCAGTTCCCAGACAGTGTGCAGCACCCTGCTGAGCTGCATTGCACCTACATAATGCAACAGCTGGTGCCCAGGTGCCAGACAGGGGGGGCCATCCCTGCTGCCCTGTGCTGCATGGGGGGGGCAGTGGTCTGCCATCAGTGCCCAGAGGCCTCAATCACCACTCCTGCAGCCGGTGAGTGCACACAGGTGCTTCTCCACAGCTCCTCCAGCCTACACCAGTGCTGGGAGTGGGAGCTCTGTCCTGCTGCTGCTTGCCAGCTGGTACAATAGACATGTGATGTGAGTATAGCAGCACTGGGAGCAGGGGCTCTGCCCTGCTTCTGCTTGCCCCCTTCTGCCTGAAGCGAGCCACTCCTGCATCTCCCCCTCCCCCCATGCCAGCTGGGCAAGCTCAGCACAGCAGAGTCCCCTCTCCCAGTGTTGCCACGCCCGCATCCCACACCCCACACCCTGGTTCCCAAGTAACATACCCCCCCCGGGTGGGCAGTTTATCCCAGCCCCAATCCCTCCCTCCCCCCACCTCTTCCCTTCCCCCCGCAACCCCAACAGACTTACCAGGTGGAGGCAGCTGTTAGCTGCCTGTTTAGTTTATGACCAAATCTCCAAAGTAACCTAATCTTTTCTGAATCTTTTCTGAATCTATTTTGGATGCTTCAAATCAATTTGGAGCTTTTAATTGGTCTCCTGATTCAATTCAGATATGGAGATTCAGTCCCTGAATCAGGCCAAATCTCCTTTGAATTGAATAAGCTACCAAAACTTCGGACTGCCCTAGAATTAACCTTGGTAGCTGTAGACATGGTGACAATTCATTGTGCTTCTAGAAGATAAAAAACTAGATAGTGGGTGTATCTACACAAGTTGTTTACTGTGGAGCTGCCTAATTAGCTCCACAGTAATGTCTCCACAGCCACACATGGGGCCTTATTACGCCACAGTAAACTAATAAATTCTATTGCAGGTTAGTACTTCTAAATACAAGTACAGTCCTGCTGCAGAGTTTTTTAGTGCACAGCCATGCGTATATAGACAGTGATGAGGCTGGCTGGATCATGAGGGTTTTTCAGTGTGGGGCTGCCTGCCAGCTAGCTCTGCACTGGAGCAACCTTGTGCCTCAGCCAGCCCCTCTGCAGCATGTTAAGCCAAGAGGCAGCAGCTCAGATTGGAAGGATGGCTCCTGGTGCCACCTGCCAGCCAGGGCTGCTCCAACTCAGTTCAACATGCTGTGGTCCCAAGTTCACATTCAAATGCAGCAACCAAGAGCAATAAACTCCAGCTCAATATGTGCCAGAGTTTATTGCTGTGCATTAATAACAGATATAGTTGCATTCACTGTGCTTTAACTAAAAGGCTTGAGACAACTGAGAGATACCTGCCTCAGGTTATAACTGTATAGGTGCATCTACACATACAATTAATTTGAAGCAATAAGTGCCAGAGCAGTTTGAGTTGGAGTAAACTACTCCTGGGTGCACTGTCTACATGTATGCCCAAGACAGCAACAATTTAAACAGGGGTGGAGCAGTTTATGCTGGGACTGCTCAGCCCTAAGCTCTGAGTGGTGGCATTGGGTAGTGGAGGGGCTGGCTGGGGCAGAAATTCAGCACATAAAAGCAGACTTGATTAATCAAGTCTACTGAACATGTGAACCAATGCACTCAGTGCTGCATTGTATACATTTGTATAAATGGCAAAATGCTCATCAACGCTGAGAAAATGGTGGCAGTACACTTTTGAACTAAAACACCTTTGATGTGTTTTAGTTCAAAATCACACTGCCATCATTTTCTCAGCACTGATGTGCATTTTGCTATTGGTACAAATGTGTGCACTGCAGCACCAAGCACTTTTAAAAGCACCGGGTGGGATGGCACATGCATGTGTAAAAATGCTCAAGGATGCTAAAACTATGGAGCTCTGTGGCTGGACAGCAGGCAGGAGTCTGGCCCCAGCCAGCTGGGCCAATTGGATGCAATTAATGACTGCAGTCAGTGTCTACAGGTGTGTTTAATTGCCGTTAATTATGCTGCCATAAGACAGTACTGTCCCTGACAGTACTATCTTATGCCAGTGTAAATTAGTTTACCATGGCCTAATAGAGTTGCCTAATAGTGTAGATGGTGAGGCTTTACTCCACTGCTAATTAGTCTACTCCACAGTTAAGGACATGTGTAGACACACCCTGTGCTGTGTTCTGTAAAGCACCTGTGAAAATAAGTGGAAAGAACCTTGCTAAGACTCAAAGGTAGTTTTATAGACTTTCAGGATGCTTTGACACACCCCTTCTCAGAGGACAACCACCTAGGTCACAGTGCATCTACTTGCAAAAAAAAGAATAATTCTTTCGTTATGCTACAGGGATAAATTTTGCTCTGAGATGCTGCTTTTGCATGCTCTGCATCCCTTTACAAATTTAGATAGAATAGGGGGTTATCAGTCAGCAGGTGGTTTGTGTTGCCAGTACAATTCTTTACCAGGGCACCTCAGGATTCGACACAGCAATGTGTTCAATTTAATATCAAGCAAGCTTTATTCATAACCCCTAGACTAACATACATATTTTCTCTATCTATATATGACCTGACAGGCAAAATAAGAGCTTCTCAGCAATGGTCTTCAGTCAGCCAAACCTCCGATCTCTCACTGGGTGCACTGATGTTTTTAGGTTTCTGACTTATTTCCACAGGCAAGCAACACCAGCAGCTGTGTCTGTCTCCCCAGGTTCACAGCCAGCTTATAAACCTACATGTACTGGCTTCCTCTCTGTATACTTTTGATTCTGCTGCTTCTTGATCACTGGCACCAGTTAACAACAGAGTTTATGCTTTTTACCATACACAGACTTTAAACAGAAGATGCGTGAAATTACTGCAATTGCCAACTTAGCATTTAATTTATAGCATGTGGCTTCTGTCGTTGGCCTAGTCTTGCTCAAAGTCTTAGGATGGCTCAAAATCTTGCACTACAGTTTGTGTATTATCAATCCACCAGGTTTGTTGTGTCTGCTTTAATGACATCTAAACATTGGGTTCCTTTATTTACCAGTTCATGATTAATTTAAATGCTCGGGCTTCCTGGCCTAAATACCTGTGGGAGGTATATTTCCAGTGCTTTTGAAACATTCTTTAGCTTTACCTATAAGACCCTGGCAAGTTGAAGTGCCAGGCCATACTAGCCAGATGGGTTCATTTTCTGTGTGTAAAGTCTGTGCATGCTTTGTGGACCCATGAATTTTACAAACAATAATGCTTTGCTGGATAGGCAAAATACAGGCAACCCCTGCTTAATACTGCTTAATAGTGTTTCACGTAGCACTATTTAATTATAATGTTCATTTTAAATTGATACTTGATTTCACTTAGCACTCAGTGAGTTTTGTTTTAACGCTCATGGTTGCCACCTTGAGTCATTAAAAACAATTGCGGTGGCCATCTTGTATCATCAAATATTTTTAGTTTTGCTTAACACTTGGTTTTTCAGGAACCAATTAAGAGCGCTAAGCAGGGGTTGCCTGTATCTTTAAAAAGTGACTTTACTAGCCTCACATTGAGACCATTATAAAGCAGAGTTGTTTAAATTAAAGGACATGGAGTTATTGGAATTTTCTCTGAAAGCCTGGGAGGATCTGTACTAGCGGGGTTGTGAACTCCCTATGGGCTGAGTTTTTCGGAGCTTACTACTCATGATGAACTTTGCAGCTGCTGTAAATTTTGTCAGGGGACACCCAAGGGGGAGAAAAAGGTGTGCAGCAGCATTCATATGGCATGCTCTGAATCAACATCTGTTAGTCTCAATTCAGCACAGCCTGTAAGCTGTGTGAAAAAGCACACCTTTTTCAATTTTGGCTCTTTTTGTCTTTGCTACTTGCATGAGATCTACCATAATTTCTCTGAAAGAAAGACAAGAGTTTGTAAGTTGTACATTTTACATATTGCATGCAAATCATCAGTGTATCTAAGTAAGAAAGATACAAAGGCAACAGAGAAATTGCTTTTAAAGTATCACCGTATTTATACTTAATATATTGGACTTCTTGTCTGAGAAGGATTTGCCATCTTGTTATGGGTTTGTACACAGGGCACTAGGCCTGTGTGAAGCACAGCTTCAGCACTGAAGCACTGCATCAGATTCAGCTGATTTGTGGTACAGTGATTAGATTCACTAAGTCACATCACTATTCTTCCAGCCCCCCTCTCCACCCCCTACTTACCAGCAGGGAGTCTAGGTCCAGCTCCCTATGGCAGCAAGTGGGGACTGCCCAAATCTCCAAAGCTCTCTGAATCTCTTCCAAATTGAATCGTCACCCAAAGCTTTGCACAGCCCTACAGGGAACTACTCCCTTCAGTCCTATTTCATACAGAAAGATTATACTGTGTCAAAGTGAAAACAGGTACTACCAAATAAGAATGTTCTCCTGAATCTGGTATAAATAAGAATATAATGTAAAGACTATCACGACTTCATTTATACACTTGTCTGTTCTTAAAACATCTCAGATCTCAGTTGTTCTGGTCTCTGGGAACACTTCAGATTGCCTTAAATTTGATTTAATTTAATAAGACCATTTTGTTAATATGAGTCAGCAGAAGTTAGTGTGTGTGTGTGTGTGTGTGTGTGTGTGTGTGTGTGTGTATCTAAAACCTGAGTAGGGGATAATTCAATATAGCAAGCCTGGATTCCTATCCAAGGTCCGAGACGATAAAGATAATAACCCATTGGAACAGCTTATAGAGATGTGGAAATTTTTTCTTTAGAAGCTTCAAGAGGCTCAGTAGGTATCTGTCTGTCATAGTATAAGAATAACACATCCTACATTTGCACAGGGAGGTGGACTAGATAACTTAGGAAGTCCATGATTCTACGTAATCAACTCCATCAGTTTGATTCATTTCTGTCAAGATACATATAAATTCAACCACAGGTTTTCGGACTGAATGCAGAACCAGTAAATGAAATCTGTGGCAGAGGCCAAGACTAGGTGATCGTAATAGTTCCTTCTAGTCTTAAATCATTGGAATTGTTCTACTTACTTAAAGTGTCCTTCCCTGAACAGTAAGTGGCATTTTCTATAATAATAACTTTGCCTCACTAGCCTTTTTGTAAAGAGCTGAATTTAGAAGTTCATCTCCATAGGAGCATAATCAGGATGCTATGTAACTTTCTTGCCAATTCTTTTTCTGTGCAAGTAGCTATTCTAGTAAAGTAAGTGTCTGCTTAGACATTACAGTTGGCACCTGCTAACTTTAAGGAATGTTAGTTCACTGTTAAAGTTAGCAAGTTCTAGGAGTTCAGGATTAATACCCACTGTAACATGCAAAGCTCTGAGTAGCCAGGAAATGGCTGGTAAGCTGACAAGTCTGCTTCATGCTTGCCCTGCTTGCTAGCTCTTTAGCAGCAACATCCCAACATAACACAGTACATATACATATACACACATGAACACAGCCTTCAGCACCCCCACCCCTATTGCCCCAGATTTGCCTTTGGCTGACACTAAGCAGTACAGATGGGACATGAGGGAAGCAGCAGGAGAGGGACTGTCCCTGACTGCATGGGTTCCATGGAGCCTGGAGGTAGGGTGACCATTGGTCCTGGTTCATACCAGATCATCCTGTTTTTAAATTCTCTGTCCCCTGTCCATTTCTAAATGAAGAATGGACTACAAAAAGTCCTGTTTTCCAGTTCATTGGTGGAAATACATGTCAGTCATTTGTCCTTATGATTCTGTTGGCTGTGCCTAGAGATAAGGTAGTGCACAGCCAGATGGAGCAGGATTCCCAGCCAGGGAAGGAAAGAGGTGGCCTTCCTGTGATGGCCCCACCCTTTGTTGCTGATTGGCCAAGGGGCTTGGTGGCTCCACCCCTTGCTGCTGATTGACTGAGGGGACAGTGGCCCCACCCCTCACCTCTGATTGACCAAGGGGGCCCACCCCTCGCCAAGGATATACCTGTATTCTGAGGATGCATCAGTGGTCACCCTACCCAAGGAACAGGCAGGCAGTGCTCTCCAACACCACTATGGAGCAGCCATAGGTGCACACTTGAAACAGACATGCACACCCACACTGTTGCTTGTGTGCCTGTTGTGCTGTGCTCTTTGTGCTGTGTTCTGTGTGTCTGTTGTACTCTATGTGTGTTGCACTTATTGTGGTGTCTTGTTCTGTGCATGTTGTATTGTGTGTAGCCCCCTACCCAAGCAGCCTGGCAGCTCCCCTCTTCTCTCCCCTGATTTGTCCTTGCACTTCCCTCCTCACCCTGCATACAGCCAAGCAACTCCCCTCCCCACTTGTCAGCAGCTGCTCCACGTCTAGCCTGTCACAAGGGGGTATGCAGCAAAGTCTAGGAGGACAGCTAGTCCACCTGGCAGTGCTGCCTCCTGGGGTATTAGAAAACTGTGAATTGGTGTTAGGCAGTTGTAAGGTAGGCAAAGTGGAGCTGGTTAGCACAGCTCAGGGAAAACCCTCACTTCAAGTGGCATAACTTTACAACTTCTAGAGGACACATAACACTAGTTAATGGGCATGATCCTTCATGTTCTCAGAGTTCTTAACAAGGTTTAATTGTAACTTCTAATCTCATCCTAACTACTTTTAGTCTCTCTGGGAACTTTTTTGCTGAAAAATTACCCAGGGACAGGGACTTTCAAGTACTATTCCCTATATACAACATTTATTATATAAAAATAGTAGGTGATCTATTTGTTATTATTCAGAAATGCTCTGTGAGATAGAAATTATGTTGGTCAGTCACAAAGGCTCAGTACATATTGTGAAGGTTATGGCTATGGACAGGCCTTTCATTTGTGTTACATGAAAAGCTTTTCTCCTGCCACAAAAAGATTGTACAGCTGTTCAAGAGTTTCTTATGGAAGAGAACTGCCTCTTCCACAATAAAAGTTCTCCCTTGTCCAACCAGGAAAATCTTACTCCTTCCCCATTAGAATGGCTATACACTTCTCTTAGCTGATAAGAACATCCAGTAACTCATGGTTCTCTTGCCTGCCCTCCCTTCCCCACTCCCTCTTTCCCTTCACCAGTGAGCGGTCAGAGAGCCCTGTGGGGACCAGGAAACAGGTTAGTGCATAGTTAGGGAACATTTCCTGCAGCTGTGCCCTCCCACCTTGAGACAGGTCCAGCTGTGCTCTCTCTGCCTCCCACACCATGCCCCCCCACTTTGGTGACCAGAAGGGATGGACAGGACAGGAGGCATTATCCCATGAGTGAAGCCCTCCCAGAGCCCCAGCTGATCGGTGTTATGAGTGAAGGTGGGGGTAGGGGAGCATTCTTCCAGGGTGGGAACCACCCTAGAACTTCACGAGGGTTTCATCCCTAAGAGGATGCCACCGCACCCCATGTCCCTCTCCAAGGTGACTGGGAGGGGTGCATGGAGCAGAAGGCAGATTCACCCTGGGTGAACCTGGTTAGTAAGATGGGAAGGGACAAAAAGAGTAGTTATTCTTGCTCCTTGCAGCCATTTAGGGTGAGACACTGCCCATGGCATTTGCCAACTGCCTTTTGACAACCTTGGCCAGCTGGGGTGAGGACAAGACTGTCAATCAGTGAGCTCCTTTAAGGGTAGGGGTAACCCAGGGAGCAGCCCTCTAGTTCCCCCTGGCTGGACAGCTGACCTGGGTGTCTCTCCAGCCAGAGGGCTAGAAGACATGTATGATCCAACTCCCAAATTATTTTTCTAGACATTCTTAGTGCTAGAAATTAACACCTGTCCAAGGCCTATGTCATCTTCTGGCTACTGTGTCTATTGGCTAGGACAGTTGGTCTGTGATTTCTTTTCCACCCTAAGCTTCCTATTGTAAATGTATCCAAAACTGTTAGAGTGATATCAAAAAGCAAAATATATACAAACCAAGTCTGTGTTTCCACTGTAGCAGGCTCACCTTTCAGAGCTTGGGTTGAGTCCCAGGCTTGAGATCCTGCTGTTTTGATTGGTGGAGCCCATCCACCAATCAGGAGGCAGAAAGAGAAATAAAGTCATGCCCCATTGCTGAGGGGAGGGGGAGAAGAGCTCCCTTGGATCTGATTGAAGACTGTAAACTGTCAGGTCCAGAAGACTTCAGGGGCAGAGCCCTGGAAAGTATAAAAGGAGCTGCATGCCCAGCATAAGCATCAGATTCAGTGAGATAATCAAGAAGAGTGGAGCCAAGAAATGCTGGGGAGCTCTCCCCCAGTGGGCAATAGGCCCAGGTCTCCTGAAGCTGCCAGTGGAGGAACAGCCTTGGGAGTGGTGTGAGATTGCTAGGGCAGTTTGTTGACAGCACACAGGGACGATGTGCAGAGGCCCAGCCCTGGGAGCAATGTGAGATTGCTCAGCCCCATCACAGTGCACAGCTCAGTGCACAGAGCCCAGACTTTGGGAGCCACAAGTAGCAGCTTGAGTCTGCAACCCTGGTAGGGCCTTTGGGGCCACAGTGCGGCAGCTCAGGGCCCATCTCCCAGCAAGAGGCCAGGTCCCACGGTTCACAGTGCAGCACACAGGCCCGAGCCTTGGGAGCCAGGGAGCAGTGGAGACTGCTTGGGTTAGCCACCTGGCATGAGGATGGCTGGCCGGAGCCTGAAGGGCCCGGCCTGTGCTAAGAAAGCCCTCAGTGCTGAGCCAGGGCAAAGGGAAATAGTAGTGCTTCAACATCAGGCTCAGCACCCAGTAGCCAGCAGCAGTGGTGCAGCACCTAAGAGGAGCTGAGCCCTCCATGCCCAGAGTGGGGCACAGGATGGGGAGGAGCCCAGTGGCACAGGAGAGTCCTGGAGAAGTGCTGAAGCAGAGGAAATCTGGTCGAGCTGTGCCCTGACCACAACCACCTGAGGGAGCATGAGTTACTGGGCCCTTGGGTCCCACAAGGAAAGATGTTTGGGGCGGGCAAACCCAGAGAAGGGGCTCAGTGAGCACTCCCCCCCACCTAGTCAAGGCCCTAAGGGGAGAGGCCTCTGGTGCTTCCTGGACACCCCCTAAGTGACCCCATTGGAAGGAGGACTATCTCTTGCTATGGGTCAGGGACTATATTAAGGAATAGAAGTTATTAAGATTGTTCATGTTTGCGCCTTATATTTTGTAACTGAAATGTTGTATTGTGATTTAGGCTAGTGTTCTCTGTGTAAATATATATCTGATATTTAGTTTTATGTTTATGTACATTATAACTTAATACATTGTATATAGTTAAGAACTTTGGGCTTGGGCTAACTCTATAGAGGAAAGAGGGATCTGCTTGAAATTCTGGCATCCCTGTCACAGCACTCCCCTCCTGCCTACCCATTCTATTCAATTGAGAATAGGGCATACCCTTGGGTGTACCCAGGTTACACCACATTACATGAGAATGTGTTGCCACATTACATTACAATAGAAGTTGTCAGGTTAATAGAAAAAGGGTTGGTATTTTGGGCCTGGTTCCCTAAGATTTCATTTCCACATGATTCCCTTTAATTTTTCTTTGTGTTGATTATAATGCTTTGTTTCATGCTACGTAAAAGTATTTTTGGGGCCCAAGAAAATTCAAGGAGCTTGTGTAGTATGCTTAGTATTCCACAGATTTACAGCCATCAGAGTTGGTAGGCTTTTGAGAAAGAATGAAAACTCTGCTCCTAAATTATTCTAACAACCACTCGGTTGAATATCAGCATTAAATAGCAATGCCAGAGTGCAGAGTTTAGGGAAACTTGTATCCAGGCTCTTCTGACTAGATACTATAGGCTGAGATTTGCATCATGCTGCAACACTTCATCTGGTCACAGGGATCCTAGTTATTTTTATAGTGTTAAAACAAAGTCAGACAGTTAAGGCTAGAAATTAACTGTAATATGTTATGATGCTTCTATTTACTAGAGAAAAGGGCCTTGATTTGGAGTCTTATTTTAGGAGTAAAAACATCCTAGTACTGTATTCTTTTTCAGTTATAAAACAGGTATCCCAAATGATAAAATGCCCAGATTATTTTCTGTTTCTCTTGTGGGATGTCTTGCTCTCACTAATCTTGTTATAAAAATAAGACTCAAGTCAATTAAAGGTTAATTATGATTTTCTGTCTTGTCATCAGCATGCAACTTGCCCTTTTTGCACGTCCTTTGATTTCTTCTCTGCAGAACTGTATATTTAGCTGAGGGATAGCTCCCCTGATTAAGATGACAGCTGCTGAACATGCCTTGCAAATGTATGTAATTCCCATGTTGCCATTGTAGGTTCATTCCCTTGTACTGACAAAATTAAGGATGCTAAGCCACCAAACTCAGTTTAATGAAGGGATATTTAAAACTGATAAAGAAATTTGCATGTTTGGAAATATGCAAGCAAGTTGACCTTGGTTTCATGCAGTTGAATTCTATTTTCGAGACACTAACTGCTTTGGAAGATTTTCAGCTTATCTTTGGCAGAAAAAGTATTTGTACATAAGGTCAAACAAATGCTTCTAAGTTTTAACTCAGAATTTCTAATATTCTTCTTGGCTTGTTTGATGAACTTTAGTTAAAGTGCCCCCCACCACCATTTTGAAATACAGGGACACTGAACACATATGATGCCAAGACTGTTGGAGCAGTCTAATTAAAATTCTCCAGCAGACTAGAGCCTGCTCCAGTGCATTCTAATTAGAACTCATTCCAGTAGGTGTTGGGCATGTGTATACATGCCTTTTAGTGCCCATCTTTAAGATAGAGAAAAAGGAGGTTCCAGGGAACTACTAGCTGGTCAGCCTCACCTCTCTCCCTGAAAAAATCATGGAGCAGGTCCTCAAGTAATCCATCCATAATCATCTCAAGGAGAAGGAGATGATTATGAAACAGTCAGCATGGATTCACCAAGGGCAAGTCATGCCTAACCAACCTGATTACCTTCTATGATGAAATAACTGTCTCTGTGGATGCAGGAAGATAAGTGGATGAGATATACCTTGAATTTAGGAAGGCTTTTGATACAGTCTCTCGCAACATTTTTGCAAGCAAGCTAAGGAAGTATGGGTTGCATAAATGGTCTATAAGGTGGATAGAAAATGGGTTGTATTGTCAAGCTCAAGGCGTAGTAATTGTTAGGGTGACAATAATTTGGATTAGTAGGGAGCACTGGATTTGCAGCTGAATAAAGGCATGACCTGTGGTCTAGCAAAGCTGCTGACCACAAGGCAGAATGATAGTTAAGCCAGCCATTTGCTTATGCTAAGTAACCATCTTACCAGTGTTAACCAGTTTTTGAGCAAAAAGCAGCAAGTAAATCTGTGTGAGTCTGTGTGCTGTGAACCAGCTACAGTAAGGAATGAGATAAGATACAGGGGCCCAACAAGTGTAGAAGATGGTACAATCTGAGATAGAAAAACAGACTGGAATGTGAAAAACATGTTGTAACTATCTTATAGTTTTTAGCAAAGACTTTATATTATTTTTCCTTTTCTGTATAACTGCCGCGCGGCACTCTCACATTTATGTAACCTTGAAGTCGACTGTTAATCAAAGTGAACGCTTTGTACTTTTCTCCACTGGCATTAAGCTACACATGTGCATTCTGTAAATTTCATTTCTTATCTAGAAGTGTCATTTCTGCAGAAATGAAACTTATGTAGAAAGTCTGCCTAGCAATAATTATGTAAAAGAAAATTATCCTATCTCTATATATGATAGTTAGTGTCATAGAGGCAGTCCAACAAACATCTATAAAAGAGGCAAAAAAGCAGGAAGCAGCAGAGACGACAACTGGAAAACTCTGTGGGCCTGATCACCCCACAGACCGGTTCTCAGCTTCCCTGCCTGGGCATATCCCAGCGAAAACAAAGGCCTCAGAAATCCGACAACTGACAGCGATTCACCGTGTTACAGTATTGCTTTGTATTTCCCATTCATGAGCTGTTGACCAGTTCTGGGACTTAAGGAGACGGCAGCCGCACCTAGCTTTGGACTAGCTCCACTGTTGGAACGCAAGGGCTGGCTCTGGAACCTCGTGAACCAATGGACACCCTATAGAATATCCCATTCATGAGCTGTTGACCAGTTCTGGGACTACGGAGTCGGCAGCTGCTGGCTCTGGAACCCTGTGAACCAACAGACCCCTTTAGTATTCAGCATACTGTAACTGAAGAAACATCGGAGACTCCACTTCTCGACTGCCTCTCATCATAGCTTAGACAGCAGACCTACGCTCGCTATACTTGTATTTACTGCAACTTCGTTCCAACCGGCCTCCCCTCTTACTCGTAAGAGGGGGAGGCCAGGTGAGTGAATAAATCTTTTTATTTTACTCTATATCTACTCCGTAATAACTTTTATTACTAACATTCCATCTCAATGAGCCGTTGACCAGTTCTGGGACTTAAGGAGCCAGCAGCCGCACCTAGCTTTGGACTAGCTCCACTGTTGGAACGCAAGGGTTGGCTCTGGAACCTCGTGAACCAACGGACACCCTATAGATTAAGAGACACTAACAACTTACTCTAAGTCGTCTACTTGTGCCAACTCGGCGTACCTCTAGGGCGGCTAAAAGCTACCTCAATTCCGCCCCACAAGCCGCGCACTCGCACAACTCCGCAAAGCCCACGGCTCCCCTAAGCGGTGCCGGAGCCGCTAGCCCGGCATTTCGCCACACATGTAACTGGTAACAGAATCCAAGATGAACATATGCAAAAAGATGAATGGTAATTGCTGAAGAAACCTTCAGAAGCTTCTAGGTTTTGGTCAAAGTCTCCCCATTGACCTAAGAAGAGAAGTCAAGGTCTTAGATATGCGCTCATAGCAAAAAGACATGTAAATGAATGACATGCATAGGCAATTCCATGCTAATGAAGTAAGCAGTAGACAGAGTTGGAGCTTGAGATGGGAGGAGAAATGGGTGGATCAGAAGGCGGGATGGAGGTAGAATGAATGTTAATAAGTATAAACCAAAGTGTATAAATATGAGAAAAAACTGTTGTTCATTGTGGCTCCCCATATTCCATCAGTGTGGGAGCTAGTCCAAAGCTGTCTCCATTCTGAATAAAGCTGTTGTGAGCAATGTGTATTGGCGTTTGCTCCGTGTTCTGCTCTGGCTAATGAGCAACAGGATCCATGGGTAATTGGGAGCCACATGGAGTTGTAGTCTAACAGTAATCAATGGTTTCCTATCTATGTGTGATAGGCTTGCAGAAGGTAGGATTCTGAATGACAGCCATCATGGCTTTGTCACAGGCAGGTCTTATCTTACCAACCTCATCTCCTTTTATGATCAGGTAACTCGCTACCTGGATAAGAGAGAGGATGTTGACATTGTATACTTTGACTTCCAAAAAGCCGTTGGTCTGGTATCCCATGATGTTCTCATGAGAAAATTGGAGGATTGTGGGCTTAACTCCAAAACAGTTAGATTAGTAGGAAGCTGGCTGCAGGGTAGGACCCAGAGAGCTGGTCTGTGACATCCTGGCAAGAAGTGGCGAGTGGTGTCCCTCAAGGGTCTGTGCTTGGTCTAGTGCTTTTCAACATCTTTATCAATTATTTAGATGTGAGGGTGAAGAGCTCACTGGCCGAGTTCTCAGACAACACCAAGTTATGGGGGAGCATGGCCATGCTTAAAAATAGCCTGCAGATACAGGCAGATCTAGACAGGTTGGCAATTTGGGACCAGATAAAGTTTAACATGGAGAAATGTTAAGTGCTCCACCTGGGAACAAACAACTGCCAACACATCTACAGGCTTGGTGGCACCAAACTGGCCAGCACTGCAAATGAAAGGGACCTAGGGGTAATAATTGACCACAGTATGACTATGATCTGGCAGTGCAATGCTGTAGCCAGCAGGGCAAATAATACTGTGGCATGCATCAATCGATGCATCTCCAGCAAAACCAAGGAAATGATTCTTCCACTCTACTCAGTATTGGTGAGACCACAGCCAGAGTACTGTGTCCAGTTCTGAACACTGCACTTTAACAAGGACGTGGTAAAGCTTGAGAGGGTCCAGAGAAGGGCCACCCATATGATCAGAGACTTGCACAGCAAGCCATATGAGGATAGCTGAGGGACCTGGGACTCTTCAGCCTGAAAAAGAGAAGGCTGAGAGGGCTTGGTAGTAGCTTATTCCCCTCTGTTCAACATTGGTAAGGCCACATATGGAGTGCTATGTTCAGTTTTGTGTTCCCCGCCCCCTCCCCCCCCGAAACAGAAAGGATGTGAATAAGTTGGAGCGAGTCCATGGAGGGCAACAAAAATGGTTAGGGGTCTGGGCCACATGACTCCTGATGAGCGGCTAAGAGAACTGGGCTTATTTAGTCTGTAGAACGGAGGACTGAGAGGAGATTTGATAGCAGCCTTCAACCACCTGAAGCATGGTTCCAAAGAATTAGACTGTTCTCTTTGATGACAGATGACAGAACAAGGAGCAAAGTTCTCAAGTTGCATCAAGAGGAGTCTAGACTTGTTGGCAGGAGGCATACCTAGGAGTGGCATACCTAGTTTAGATATTAGGAAAAACTTTCTCACAAGGAAGGTAGTAAAACACTGGAACAGGTCACCCAGAGAGGTTGTAGAATCTCTATTTTTGGAGGTTTTTAAGACCTGTCTAGACAAAACCATGTCTGGGACGATCTAGTTGGGGATTGTCCTGCTTTGATCAGGTTGGACTAGATGACCTTCTGAGGTCCCTTCCAAACATAATTTTCTATGATTCTATGAAAGCTAAGCAGCGTTAGGTAACTAAATTAACATAGCATCAGAATAGAGGAATGTGACACTCGTACACAGCTTCAAAGCAATTTAAAAAGTTGCAAAACTTTAAAAGCAATGATCTACACCTGAATACCTTATATAAAATTTCCCATGAGATTCACATACTGAAAGCAGTGAGAGGCTTCCTGTTCATTCAAGAAATATTACGTACAGAATTCAGACTGCAGATAGCAGTGATTTACTGTAAGTTACTACAGGGCAATGGGATATCTTTCACTGTTCTTCTCCTACTTTATAAAATATTCAGCATTAAATCTTTTACATCTTGCTTGCTTATAGCTGTGTTTTATTAGTTACAGAAATTAACTTATTCAAGGATAATTTAGCTTACAGAATGAATGGCTATTTTTAATTCCTGTCTTACATGTCCCTACCCTGCTACTTATCACTAAGCACTGCCATTATATGAAGTCTTCACTGAGAATCCTATTAGCTCCTCTTGAAGGGAAAGGATATCAGAAACTCAATGCTTCAGTTCACTCACCCTGTATTGGACTGCTGTTTAAAAGTCTATTATGGAAGAAGGGGTTGCATTTTAACATATGCCATAACTTTTCCTCAAGTTAAGGAAATAAAGAAAGATGGGGAATCTATGAGGGGGAAACAGAAATCCCTTTGATTTATGTTGGCTTACTCCATTTTGTATCCAGTGATATTATAGGTGTCAAATTCACCAGTGGCTGGCTCTTTCCTGGGGCCTACTGCTGCTCTTCTGAGTATTATTTCATAGAATCATAGAATCATAGAAGTAGGGTCAGAAGAGACCTTGTAGATCTTCAAGTCCAATCCCCCGCCTGGGTGGGAGAAAAGACTGGACTCAAATGAGTCCAGCCAGGTAGTCATCAAGCCTCTTCTTAAAGATCCCCAGGGTAGGAGCCAGCACCACTTCCCTAGGAAGCTGGTTCCAGCTCCTAGCCGCCCTAACTGTGAAGTAGTTCTTGCAGATGTCTAATGTAAACCTACTCTCTAAAAATTTGTGTCCATTGTTCCTTGTCATGCCAGGGGGCGCTAGGGGAAACAGTGCCCTAAACCCTTCTGGTCCCCCCTAGTGAGTTTATAGACAGTCACCAGGTCCCCCCTCAGCCTTCTCTTGTGAAGGCTGAACAGGTTTAGGTCCCGGCAGTCTTTCATTGTAGGGTCTGCCCTGTTGTCCCCGGATCATGAAGGTGGCCCTCCTCTGGACCCTTTCAATGTTGTCCACATCCCTCCTGAAATGGGGTGCACAGAACTGGACGCAGTACTCCAGCTGTGGCCTGACCCGTGTCGCATAGAAGGGGAGGATCACTTCCCTGGCTGTACCTGAGATGCACCTGTGGATGCATGACAAGGTCCGGTTAGCCCTGCCAACTGTGACCTCGCATTGTTGGCCCACAATAATGACTCCAAGATCCCTTTCTGCCTCCATCCTCTTGAGAAGGGAGTTTCCCATTCTATAAGTGTGCTGCTGGTTTCTACTGCCTAAGTGCAGCACCCTGCACTTGTCAGTATTGAAACGCATCCTGTTTATGTCAGCCCACTCCTGTAACCTATCCAGATCTTGCTGCAATCTTTCCCTCCCTACTAGCGTGCTCACCTCATCAGCAAATTTAAACAGGTTGCATTTCACCCCGTCGTCCAAATCGCTGATGAAGCAATTGAACAGTGCAGGCCCACGGACCGAGCTCTGGGGGACTGCGCTGCCCACTTCCCCCCAGGTTGAATATGACCCGTCCACCACCACCCTCTGAGTATGACCTTTGAGCCAATCTGCAATCCATCTGACTGTATAGGCATCAATGCCACAGTCGCCTAGTTTTTTAATGAGGATGGGGTCGGAGATGGTGTCAAAGGCCTTACTGAAGTCAAGAAAGACTATGTCCACGGTGACACCTGCATCCAATGCCTTTGTGACCTGATCATAAAAGGCAATCAGGTTGGTCTGACATGACCTGCCCTTAATGAAACCGTGCTGGTTGCCCTTGAGCATCATCCCTGAAGCCGGCCCATCACAGATGTGCTCCTTGAGGATCTTCTCAAAGAGTTTCCCAAGGATAGAGGTAAGACTGACAGGCCTATAGTTGCCTGGGTCCTCTCTCTTCCCTTTTTTGAAGATGGGGACCACATTAGCTATCTTCCATTCATCTGGCACCTGGCCTGAGCACTATGAGGGCTCATAAAGCCATGCCAAGGGTCCTGCAATAACCCCAGCTAGCTCCCTCAACACCCTGGGGTGGAGAGCATCTGGATCCGCTGACTTGAACATGTCCAGCCCCTCCAGAAGCTCTCTAACCCAGTCCTCCCTAGTTTCTGTGTGCTGGGCTTTGCTTCTCTAGTGTAGCAGATGTTGCCAGAAGGCAGTATTAGTTGATCGATAGGAGCAGATTCAGGTTGTTATAAAAACTATACTGATGGTTCAGGTGCAGCCTGAAATCAATACAGAAAAGTGTGTTTTAAGAGACCAAAATGAAGAACAATTACCTATACCAGCTAAATTACATCTGGTATTGGATCATTGTCTACACTGAAAGCTGGTGGACACAAAACTGACAATTAAGCAAGCTGACATGTTGACAGATGGGATATACCAAAGTGCTTATTTAACCTCTGTTGGTAAATTAGATCTGTGGTTATATAAGCTGTAAGAGTTATGAGCAGCGTTCAAAGTCACATAAATTTCAGGACTTCATTCCTTTTGGTCTTTGGAGAAGGGTTGATCAACCATCTTTCTTATTTTCTTCCCTCTTGGCTCCTTACATAGCTTTATGAATTTCTCAGCTGGGGTTGAAAAGGAGAGGGGCAGCATGGTGTATTAAAGTGTTGTTATGACATCAGCAGGGGATTGTGAGTTGTGTTTCAGTATTTACAGTATAGTAGAAGACCCATCCTGCATTCTTTTTTTATTCTCAACATCCAGTGTAGTAAATGGAAGTTATGAGACTTCAAAGAACATGGAACTCCATATCTCTAGTTAGAATAAGTCTCCTCTCTTGATTGCCTTGTTCATAACAATCCTTGTGGGGATATCGTCTGTGGAGCCCTTAGGTCAAGACTCTTTCTTTTTTGTTGTTTGTTTTTTACTTAGGTTGGAGTTTATGCATATTTAATTTTAATTGGTTATCACTATGTACTGGTCAGGGAGAATACTGTATCTGTCTTTCTCGCTATTCTGTATTTCTGCAGTCAGAATGATGAATTTGGGAAAGTTGCTTTATTTGTAAGAATTACATTATAGTCATTTAAGGTAGCCAGCGGCCTTTGGATATAGGCACCTTGAAGATTGAAAATTTTCTGTAGTATTTTTTGTTGTTCAGCTCTCTTCCTAATATTGTATTTCATTACTTTATCACAAGCCAGTCAGCAGCAATATCCATTTTCAAATGTCCTGCAGCACTGTTGTCTTGCTGTTAACTGTTGTCATATTTCACTCATTGGCTTTGAAAATGGAAAGTGATGGATGGCTTCACTGCTTTTTACAGCATTCCCATTCTTAAGTTTTCCACAGGGGTAGTCAATTCTCATTAATTTAAGGGTTTTTTTTCTATACAATAGAAACTTAAGCTATTAAGAAATGGCTCAGCCTCTTAGCATGGTGATAAAACACCACCCATTCACAAATGTTGCAAGTAGTTTACAGAACACACAATCTAAAACTCACCTGGGTTAGAATTCTTCATAGCCAGCCTAAAATCTGGTTCAGTCTGAACTATTTTAATGGGTAGCACTAAAACAGTGTATCTGAAACTCATAAGTCATCCTTCTTCTACCACAACAATGTCATTTCCAAATCCAATAGACACATAGAACTGGTCAATATTTTTAACTGAAATGGAATCGGAAAATGTTATTTCACAAGGAACAATCATAAGCCAGAGAACATGCACTTTAGTGACTCTTTTTAAAAATTTTGATTGGAAATTCCAAATAAATATTTAATTTCATATTTCAAAATAAAATGATTAAAAATATTTTCAGCATAAGATGCAATGTTGTTTCAATCTTTTGGCACATAAAAGTTTTACAAGATGTAATTTAAGCAACTTACCTTATTTACTTGAATCTATGATGACCCTGAATTTAAGACAATTCCCCAATACTTAGGTTCTATATATGGAAATGTTATAAGCTTGTTGTAATATTCCATGCATAGAATCTAATTACTAGAGGGTTGTCTTACATACAGCCTCCCCAGTGCTACAGAGGGTGGTTTAGGCAGGTCAAACAGTTTGCCCGTTGCTTATGCCTGTCCCTCTGCCACCTCTACTCCATGCCTACCTCAACTTAGCCTCTAGTATCCCCTTCCCCCTCTTTTTCCTGCTCCCCCTCTTGCCCCATCCCACAGCCTCTGGTGGGAAGTAGCTGCAGTGGGGAAGATGGCAGGGCAGAGAGGTGGTGGTGGGCAGATAGGGTTCAGGCAGCAGTTTCAGGCAGTTTTGACCCCAGGAAGGGACTGGAGCCCTAGTCATGGCAGTTATGTGCCCTGCTGCCCCACCTCTTCTGTTCTTTGTTCCAAGGCAAGGGACTTCTTGCCCCATATTAAGTAAATATGGTAGCTCTGAACACATTTTTCTATGTGCACAAAAATGGATAAACATTATTAGTCACTTTTTTTTCCCTCCTGTGCTGGAATCCTGAACTGCTTCATGGTGAAAATCCTTTAATGGTGGGGTGTTAAATTCATCTAGCCCTGTGGAGTAACAACAGATTAATAGGATGGGCTGATCCATGGGCTGAATTAATAGCACAAGGCTGATCCAATGGGCTGGATCAGACTCACAGCCCAACCTCACACACTGGATCTGGTGTCTGGGGCATGCAGCACATGTATCAGATCTGACCTGATCCAGTGCACAGGGTTGATCTGGCACATGCGACTTGCACTATGTAGATCTAATTCAAGACCTGGGGGCAGCACTGTCAACTAGATGATAGGGCTCTGTTGGCTGGAGCTGGCCCATGGCCTGCATCCTTGATACTCTTTCTTTAGTGCATCTACTTTTGTAACACACTATCATCTTATCCTTAAATTTGAGTGACAAAAAGCAGTAAGGAGGAAGAGGACTTATCCACCTTTATGTATTAAGTGTTTTTCAGAGACTCAGGTAGGGAGAAATAGAATTGCCCTTAGGTACATTACATCAGTGGTTCTCAACCTTTTTAGACTTGAAGCACTTCTAGGCAGGCTTGCAGCACAGCTTGGGAAAGTGTCAGCCCTTAGTTTTCTTTACAGAACAGTAATAGAGCAGTTTTTTGTTGCAAGGAACTGAGACCTTACAGATATAGATTTCTATTTGAAATCTCTGGGTTTATCTGGTGAATCATGTTTGCAAACCTAACAGTGCTAACATTGTGTAATACCCTGCAGTACACTTGAAAGGATCTCAAGACACCCCTGGGTGCAGCGGCAACTTACTTGAGTATCATTACCATACATGGTGCAAGGGGTTGGATGGTGCCTCTTCTTCAGCAGTCATCAGGTGGCATACTAGTTATTACCATCAATAGAGGTTGCTTTGTGGCTTCTACCAGCTATGCAGGAAACAAGACTGATTTGGAGTCAGTTTGCACTGACTGCAAAATGACTGCTTTAAGGCTTTGTCTCTCTTCAGCATATGTATACTCAGGGCATCTGAGAATCAAGTCCAAAAAGTGAGTTTTCTCTGAATATACAGTCCCACACACTGGGCATGTCTACAAATGCCTAAACTTAATTCGCCTTAGCATAAGGTGCACCAAGGTGATTTAAGCACATGTTGACATGTGGACGCCTTTAACGTGGCTCGCTAGGCAAATACCTTTGCAGCCTGCCCTAGTCAGCACACTGGACAGCTCCCTATGTGGCCTGGCCCTAACCCTCTCCCCCTGTTCCTCTCCAGCAAATGAGAGGGGGCTGGGGCCCAGCTCCTGGGGCGCTGTCAGGAAGAAAAAAATAGTGAGTAGTATTAGAGCTGTTAGTGGTTTCCCTGCACCTCTGCCTCAGGGTGGATTTATTTCCTGGGCAGCCCTGCAGAGGGGATTGAAGAACCAAGCAGAATCCCCAGAGAAGCTGGGAGTTTGCCTGGGATGGGGGTAGCAGGAGCTGAGAAAGCCATGCCAGGCATTGGGGCAGATGCAGTCCCAGCCCACCTGCTGTACTGGGTGGGAGCCCCAGCATGGGTTTCTAAGGGTACCTGAATCCCAGGCGGGCAGTGAGGCATCCCACCCCTGCAGGGCTGCATTGCCCAGGAAGCAAGCCCACCCTAAGGTAGAGTCACAGGGGAGCTGCTAGCAGCTCCAATCCCAACCACCACTTTTTTCTTCCTGGTGGCACCCAGCAGCAGCATGTGGCCCCGCAAGCTGGGCTCCAGCTGGCACAGCACACATAGCGTTAAGGTACTGTACCACATCTAAATGTGGGTTATGGTGCCTTAAATAATTGGGCCTAAATTTCATACTTGGTTTATGTAGGTATCAAATGTAGTCCCAGATCACTCTTAGTCACCATATTTAAGGCACATTAAGGATGTACACGTGTAGATCCATCTTTAATGCACCTTAAATATGGTGACTAATGCAATGTAAAATTGGCTTACTTCATCTTGAGGGTGCACATGTAAGCACGCCCACTGAATAGTAAGTGAAGCATTTTAGCTGGGGGTGGGAGGGGAAAAGTGAATTTTTCACATCTGTTCCCCCCTCTAACACACAAACATTCTGTTTTGTGTATTTTTCACCTTACTGTAGCTGGCTCCCTGAAATGCTGAGTGATAGTAAATCTAACCAGCAGGAAAAAGTTTATCAGAATTTTTTTAGCTACATCAGCTTTAATCACATATGCCAATGAAAATGTACAAGAAAAATGTTAAATTGTTAGCCTCACTGTGAGTCTTTTATGTGAATGCATAATATGTTTAAGCATTATTAGCATTAGATAATGCAGCACCTAGAGCCAAAGGGTATTTTCATTTTATGTCCCCTGAGCTGTCTGGTTGTCAGCAGATTTTATAAGTTACCCCAGAGCTTCAGAGCGGAAATTATCTTGCTTTTGTGAAGAACTCCAAAAAGATTAGTTTTTTTGCTGTTGTCCTTCCCTTCTTAATTTCCACCACTCTGTTGCCCCCCAACCTCAATTAACTTCTGAAGTCTTTTCTTTCTGATTGGAAATCAGTTCTAAAGTTCCCAAAAATAATCTGATATGAAAGGAAACGTTAGCTCTCTCAAATGATTTTTTAAAAAACTAAACATCATTGCTCTCTCTCGAGGCAGGTGAGATATACTGACAGCATTGATCCCCTGACTCTTCTTTCTACTGCTGCAACTTCTGTTGCTTTTTGTAGTTAACAGTGGACTGGTCATAGTTGTTTACTATGTAATACCTTGTTGGGTCCTATTGGCTAAGTTACATCCCATGTACACACACCTGAAAACACCAAGTGCATTTGGTAAACAGTAAAGGAAAGTGCATTTCTCAGAGAGTAATGGAAAATACTTGAAGGTTGTAGAGTTGTCTTGCCAATGACAATGTTGTGCTTTCAAGGGTTTGTTGGAAGCCATTTATTAAAAATTTCCTACTATTTCACCACAAACCAACTCATTTCTTCTCTCAATATTTCTATTGAAATTTTATAATGTGCACAGACATCATCTCAATCTAAATGTTACACTAACAACTACTTATTCATTTTTTAAGGAGAGCAATTTCATCAGTCACAAACTAAGAAAACTGACAATTACTGCCTCAAGCTATTAAGTCTTTACTGATAGTATTAATATCATGTCCACTCCCTTCACATGGGCTGTTACCTCAAGTACTTACTTTAGAAGCCTACAGTCCAGTATTCCTTTTTTAAACTGAACTTTTTAAAACAAATCTTCCTAGACATACCAATGATAGAAAGCAAGAAAAGAGCACTACACTTAAATGTTTTGAAGATATAGGCATTCTATCTAGATCTAGTTATAAAAAGCAAAATGCAAAAACTGTGGTAATGGTGTGTTGTTTCTTTCCTTCCTGTTGCAGAGCTGGAACAATGACCCTTGTGCCAGCGTATAGTTAGAATAACCTGTTGCTGCAGTCATTAAAGTTGTCATTCGCAGAAGTGTCAAATTTCTTTGTAGTACCATTCCCATAAGTATTTCTTTTTGTACACATCTTTGGTACCTCTCACTCTGTAAGAATAACATTTTTCCACATCATGTATCAGTTATTTAGTTTTTTTCCTTTTCATTCTGTCTTTCCAAAAGACAACAAGCCAACTAAGTTGCAGTCACCTTTCCACTTAGGACTATAAAACATGTTTTATCTTAGACCTCCAGGAAGACCCTTGTTTATCACTGTAGGTTCTATAGCTGAAGCTACAAACAGCTGCAATAGCCTGTTTAAACCCTGATTATGCAAATTTCATGCTGCGTATAACTATTTGAGTAGTCCCACTAAATAGCCATAAAAAAGGAAAGTCACTGATACCACACATATAAAATATATACTTTCACTGCCACTGTGAATACCACAGATGTATTTTCATGGAGACACATAGGCTGCTTGCAAACATTAAACAAATAAAACAAAACAGTGCTTTACTTTAAATTCAACATGCTCCCTTGCTGAGCCCAGCAGATGCTTAGAAGAGGCAGTGTGTTAGCTTGGACCTTGCTTTCCCAATGTCTGTATAGATTGAGTGCTTAGTAGGACTTTTTTGGCACTTTTACCTGATCAAATCAGTTTTAGCTAAAAGCACCAAAAAGCCACACTGAAGCACCCAATCAATGCAGATACTGTGGAGCTGGGTCAAAGTAATGCGCTGCTTCTTTCAGTAAGAGTGCATTTTGGGGGGGGGGGGGCGGGTTTAACATCTGCAAGCAGCCACAAACTGTCAGTCTGAGTGTCAGTGGACACATTTAAACAGGCTATTAATGCATAGCAATAAACTGTGGTGCATATTGCACCACAGTGTTTTGCCCCTGGGCGCTGCATTTGAACATAAGTCTGGGACAGCAGCACGTTGAACCGAGTCAGAGCAACCCTAGCTGGCAGCGGGGGCCCAAGGGATAGTCTACCAGCCCAGGGCTATTCTGACCTGGCTCAACATGCTGTGGAGGGGCTGGCTGGGGCAAGCAGGTGCTCTAGTACAGGGCTACCTGGCAGGCACTAGCCAGCTGGGTTAGCTTTTACACGTGTGCTGCTGCACACTACAACATTCCACTGTACGATAGTACTTGTATTTACAAGTACTAACCTACAGCGGAGTTTGTTACTTTACTGAGGCCTAGTAGAGCTGCACATGTAGAAGTGGAGACATTTACTATGGAGCTAACTGGGCAGCTTCACAGTAAACCTGTCATGTAGATGTGCCCAGAGTCTACATTCATGGTATCTTAAATAGTTCTACTAATTTTATTTCCCTCCATGCAATGTCAGAGGTAATTCTTCATTTCAAGCATTTATTTACCAAAATAGTTTCCAAAAGTTTCTTATTAGCATACATTCAGGCAGAAGCTAAGTAAGCCCCAGACAGATATGTTTCCTACCAAATGGTAGTGGAATTTTTTACAAGACTCCCATTGTCTCCTGAGATCCTGACATTTTTACTAGTGAGATGGTTTACCCCTTGATATATTCCTTGTGAATTGTAGGTATTTGTAGCTAAGTGCATTGGTGACACATCTGTGTGGTTCCTCTGGAAAGGCAAGCACATATGCCCCAGTAATTTTGGATTGAAAGAAGGGTAGGAGCCAATGCAATGATCATCTGAGAATATTGTAAGATTCTGGACAAGTGATGGCATTGAATCACTGGTTGAAAAGGCTCCGTTTTTTTTTTTATTAGAGTGAGAAGATGCAACTGGAGTCACATGCTGGGTTCTGAGAATCCAGTAGTCCATTGTTCTTTGTTCTGCAATTTCAAAAGCAAGCTAGTTTTTATAGTTTCATTGTTTAAGAACAGATACTCAAAGATCCGTGATGGAGTATGTACAGAAGTTAAAGTGTAGAGTGTTCAGTCACAGACTTTTTATACTGTCTTTCTGGAACTGATGTCAAATGTTGTCAGTGGTGGCAGATGACAGAACAAGGGGCAACAGTCTGAACTTGCAGCAAAGGAAGTTTAGGTTGGATATTAGGAAAAATCTTTCTCACTAGGAAAGGGGTGAAGCACTGGAATGGGTTACCTAGAGAGGTAGTGGAATCTCTAGCCTTGGAGGTTTTTAAGTCTTGGCTCAACAAAGCCCTGGCTGGCATGATCTAGTTAGGGATGGTCCTGCTTTGAGCAAAGGTTGGACTAGATGACTTCCTGAAGTCCCTTCCAACCCTAATTTTCTATGATTCTATTATTCTATGTGTGTTCATTCATTTTTACATGGAAGGATAGCCTCATCTGTCCAGTATAGACACCAAAGGGGCACCTTTTGTATAGCTACAGCACAGTCTTCAGAGTCCTGTCAGTTTTGTTAGAGAACAGCCTTCCTGCTGACTCTGCCACCTCTGACACCTGGGAACTAGTATTCCCCCAAAGGCATACGTAAAAATCCAAAGCCCTTATCTTTTCACTGCATCTTCATGTCCTCTCTCAGCATCTGATGAAGTGAGCTCAGGCTCACAAAAGAGTATGAATCTCTGAATTAGTCTATAAGGTTCATCCCTACTCTGTCTTCTGCATAACTTCAGACTAACATGGCTAACTATCTCACTTAAATCCTATCACTCAGCTTTGCAAAGAAGTACACAGGTTAGGTTCACTGTGTCATCACCCCCACTATAATTTGAGGTGTTTGTAGGGTGTTATGCATGCTTTCTTGAGTTTGTTTGACAGATACAACATATATAGTCACTACAGGTAAGTAGCACCAAGCAGTATTTGGCTTTGTCATCCTTACGTTTATATGCATTGTGCTATTTGATGTAAAATGCAATTTTATACATTACTAGCCAGTTGTCCATCAAAAATGACAGGGGCAGGAGGTAGAGGAATGGGCTGAGATGGAGTGCCACCACCTAATGTCCCATGTTGCCACTGTTCTGCCTCTTGCAGGGAGTGAAGTCGGGGAGCCAAGGCTAGCACTGCTGGCCTCAGCTCCCCCATCCCCTGTCTGATCTTCAGCACCACTTGCAGGGAGTGGGGATGCAAGCCGAGGTCAGCACTGCTGACCTCGGCTCCTCCACCCTCTGTCCAGTCCTGTGCGTGGCTTTGGAATCATGGCGGTGCTCCCCCACACTTGGAGCACTCTGATTGGTATTTTCTATCAGCCAATCAGTATGAGAATAAAGTGTGACAGACAAGCAGACTTATAGGTTTTTATAATATTAGAATGATAGGGTTGGATTGCCCAACATGATTATGACTTTCAAGTGAGAAACGATGGGTTTTGTTCACCTCAAAGCCAGAATGGCTGAAGAAAAGTAATCACTGAGACTTAGCATCTGACAATCATTCATTTACTTATCAAATAGGGCTCTTGGGACAGGTAGAGGCACTTGAGCCAGATTTTGGGAAAGCCATTTTTCACAATGGAGAAATTAAGTAAGAGACAATATCTTTAGGACATTATATTATTCATCTTTGTGTCTAAAAGTATTCAAATATTCTCCTGATCTGAATTAGACCAGAAAAGACTTGTAGTCTGGTAAACATAGATGGAGGAGGAGCGGTGGGGAGGAATTTATGTTCAGTGTGGACTCCCCAAGAATCCAAGGGGTGCTGTATATAAATGGTCAGATAGGAAACCAAAAATTAACTTCACCTTGAGAGCAAGTTTTTGTGTTTAGCTTGTTCCTGGGCATAAGGAATAGCTTAAGGCCCTCAGTCTGTGAACTGCCCTTGCAGGAGGCCCTGGCAGGAATGTCAGAGGAAGAAGCTGCTTCCTAAGCCATTGAGCTAGATAGAAGCTGCATTCTCAGGTTTAACACACAAGATAAAATCACATTGTTTTGATATTTTTTTTGTTTGTCTGTTCTTATAACTCTGTCTGTACCCCAACATACAGTTACTGATTTCTTATGTTTGCTCTTGTTTTTATAATATTGTATTATATTTTATAAATTATTGTCAGTGTAAGTATAATGTCAGAGTATTTAACCATACAGACAGCAGGCTGCTTCTCTGGAAAGGGGGATCTGTCATTTCTGAGTGCATTATTACTGGATGAGAGTACAGTTCTTCTAGCTAGCAAAACTCCCCCCTGTTAAGTGCTGACATGTTGTGGGTGAGATAGGTAAGGGTGACGCATGATATGCCAAGGAGTTGGCCTCTGACATCTAGTCTGTTCTCAGTGGCCAAGCAGCAGATAGCTTGGAGGAGTCTGTGGAAGAAGGGAGCACCTGAAGGTGTAGGAGCACCCTGGGCATATGCCTCAAAGGTCCCTCTGGCTGCATCTAGGGTCAGGGTATGTCACACACTGCATTCAATATATCCGTCAATTAAGCTGAATAAAAATATATATATATTTCACAAAATGTAAAGTAATACAGCTTGCCATGAGGAAATCTTTAGAGATTTACTTAAAAATCCTTAAACAGTTATTTAACAAAGTAGTAGTATAGGGATTGGGTCCCAAAGTTTTGGCCCCAAAGTAGCAGTAGTTAGCCCCAAGCTGTAGGAATGGCCAAGCTGAAAAGAAATGACCATGTACATGTCGATAGGCAACTGCTGTGTCCTTTCAGCATTCACTGGCAACAGAACTACAGGAAAATATCAGTCTTTGATTACAAGTGAACTAGGTTGCTCGAACAATACTTAAGAAAATGGGACAGGGATAAAAAAAAGGAAGAATGATGTTCCAAATTAACTTTTAAGATAGGGTACAATGGATGCTATTATTGCTGGTTTCTCAAATAGTAACTGGGGCTTAGTAACTATATAACCTTACTAGATAGAGAGAAGAGTAAAAAATATAAAATGAACTAACTAATTGCAATATAAGTTAAAGAACTCCCATAAAACATAATAATGTAGGTGTCTGGAGAAGGAAGAAAACATTTTTGTCTCATTAGTATATACTCAATTTTAGGCCTTTGACTTTGTGTATTGAGGGCTTGAGTTCACTATTTAAGCTCACTGAGATGTGGCTTTGGAATATTGTTTAATCTTTGCCAGACATGTTGGAATGAGATACTTTATGTTCAAAGTTATCATGGCAAGAAGCTTTCTTGTGACTACATAAAAATTTTAATTTCATGTTACAAAAATCTGTCAGCACCATTGTAATAGCTACTGATATTCCCAAATAGAAAGTGGTAAGAGGCATTACTGCACATTGGTAACTGTTACCTTAATTTACTTTGTGTAAATAATTCATTGCAGTGCCAATGCTTGGCATTTTCTCTGGGAAGAAAGAGGTAGTTAGCTGTGTTAGTTTGAAGTTAGTCTGTCACCCTGCCCTGTCTTCTGCCTAGCATCTTCTAATTAGTATAGTTCCTCAATATGCCCTATGCTGTCACACTAAATGCAGATAACTGTTGAGCTGGCAGGATGCTGCCCTAGTTGTATGAACAATTTTCTGCTCAAAATGTTGTTTATTTGATTTTATATCCTAAAGGTTTCAAAATAAGGACATTCTAAACCTTTAAAAAAAAGTATAATATGGGATTGGTGAGAGGAGGAGGAATACAATTGCGGCTACAGGTATCTTGCGTCCTCCAGAACTGGATCAGTGGAGGGCATAACATTATTACTAAGGGTCATGATTGAGTGGAAACAGGTAATTGATTGAGATATGAATCACACGTACACAAAATGGTTAAGTACAGACAGTCAAAAAGCCTGAGGCTGAATTGAATCAATCTTCACGGGTTAGTCTAAGCTGCATAGATAGAACCAATAAGCAAGTGAACAGATTTCACTTTTGATTCTGGAGATGGAGCCACATGCCTGCAGTGGCCCAGTCCAGAAGCCGGTGGGCATTAGAGCACGCCTCCCGACTAAGCTGAAGCAGATAGCTTGGGCCAAGGTTAGCCCACACACCCTGTGAGGGAGGCACAAAGCATCCTGGGATGTTGGGGGACTGTGAGTTAACTTGAATCTAGAGAGGATCTGGGAAAGAAATTCAATAGATCGATTTAACCTAAATCAGTTAAGTCTGATACTATGTCCATCCAGGTTTATCTTAAATCAGTTTTGGCCATTTTGAAGGCAGTTTGGGTGCCTATATATGAGAAGCGAGGCTGCTCCGACATGCTGTAATTATAGTGCATTGGAGCAGGCTCGATTTAATCAAGTCTGCTAGAGCATGATAATTACCGCATTCCAGCAGACTCCATCATCTTGCGTATCACCATCCCCATGGTTAAAAATGGGGGGGGGGGGGCACTTTAACTAAAGCTCATTGAGCAAGCTTTAGTTAAGTGACCCTGACACCATTTTTAAGTGTGTGGACACTGATACACGAGATGCTCCCAGGCACTTTAATTAGAGTGGCTCTCAGAGCTGCTCTAATTAAAGTACCCCCCACTCTTCCAGGAGCACATGTATAAATGTCCTTTACGTGCACTGAACTTCTGTTGTGTTACAGATTTGAACCAGTTACTGATCACCATTTTATGAGTAATTTCTGTCCCTAGACAATATGATAAATGCTGATATGCCCCTTATTTTGTATCTTTAAGTCCCTCATTCAGCAAAACATTTAAGTATGCATTTAACTTCATGCAGATAAGGAACTATCTAAATTGACTTCAACAGGACTACTCACACATGTAATGTTAGCATGTTCTGAGTTTAACAGCAATGTAAAGTATTTAGAATTTGTTTTCTTTTCATTTCATAGATAATGCCTGAAAGGATTTAGAGTTAGCTTTCTAGAACCAAACTATTATTTCTTTAACTAAGATAAGTGCAAAACAAATTGTTTTAAAAGTCATGAGGCTTCCCTATATATCTATTCCTCCCTAAAAGAATCTGCCTTTTCAATTTAACTAGGTTTTTAAAGCAAATTCCCAAATTCAATATATTAAATAAATGCTTTTCAAAGTTGTTTTGTTAACTATAAATGAATAATTCTTCAATTTTACACTAGCAGTGCCTTGGGAGATGTGCTAACATTTGAGATTTGTCTTTCATTTTAATCAAGCAGCAGTGAATGCCTGGTCTGTTGCTTATCTGCAGATGCTACTGGGAGTGCTCTGCATGCTGTGTGCTGTTTTAGTGTTAATATGTTCTGTTGCTAATGCCTTTTTTTCATTTCTGTTTTCTTTGCTCCAGGCTACATATCTAAACAGAATTACGATCCAAAATCTCAACACAAGGGACAGAAAGTCAGCACATACTCCCACCGAGGACCCTTTTAGATATTCATCGGGCAACCAAGCAACTGCCTACGAGACCAAAAGCTGTCAGCTGTCAAATTTGTGTCGGAGCAACCTCCTGAAAGATAAAGAAATAGTGGAAGTCGTTAAACACACAAGAGGCACATATGAAACCCTCACTTCTAACGTCACCCAGAATCTTTTGGCCAACACTGCGCGAAATACAGTAAAGCAAACACCGAATGCAGAAAACTTCCCTGTATTTTCAGGGGCTCCAAAGGATCAGACTACTATACCCCGGCAGCATTCCACATTTACAGGAAGACTCGGACAGCCTCCAAGGGGACCAATTTCCTTACACATGTACAGCAGGAAAAATGTTTTCCTTCATCATAATATACATACTGCAGAGCTGCAGACTTTAGGTCAACAAGATGGGTAACAAGATTCTCCTATTTTTCTCATGGAAGGAGTGGACAGAGTTGTTTAAAGGGGGAACATTGCTTGTCTAGAGCCTTAAGTTCTCATCTGCTGCTAGCTTTACATTTAAAAAAAACATTTTATGGGGTTCATATTTTCCCTTGTTGTGCGAGGGGAGGGGAAGGGTGGACTAGCATGTTAACTTAAATAACTAGATTGAATTGTCTTCGAGAAGTCACCATTTGTATAATATACATCTGGGACCATCTGGCTGGTGTCTCTAATCCAAATAGAGTCAATAATTTATGATCTTTTTGCCTCCATAAACCAGTGACACACTGAAGTTCCAGAGGGTGATCTCAGATAGCACTGTCTACATTTAATGGTGTTGCTGTAAAAGTAGATTGGGGATTGAGTAGATAAATAATCAGTAAACATTCCTGAATTTCATAGAGACTAGGGAAATAGAAGTCTTTGAGACCCTCTCTTGACATCTTTCTTTGTTTTACTTTAAACAAGACATTTTCATACATTTTAAACTAGAAATGTTGTGACGTCCTCTCCTACTGTGTGAATTTTGTGAATGCTTCATTACACCAGTAGAGGAAGACTGCTTTTGTTTTTTTGTTGTTGTTGGGGTTTTTTTGTTTTTTTACCCTAATGTTCAGTCCACACAGGTTTACCAAGGATTTCAGAATGAGTAATTTGGATCCAAACTGAGGTTGATAGCTTCAATTGTCCAAAAACTTTATTTTCACTATTTTTATTGTATTACAACACTTCACATTGTGGTGATATTTGTTGTGCTTTCATAGATGATACATCACTCATGGCACAATATGACATTCTGTGCCATTTGATGCAACTTGTAATGGCATCCTGTGCCATCTGATGCATCATGTAATGTCATGCCACACCCCAGTGTATGAAGCTATAAATGGATGAAAATCTAAAACAAATTGTGTTCTTTTATCATTCAAGCCACATTTCTTTTGTAAATTAGCATTTCTGCAAGACTATAGCTGTACTTGATCTGGAGTAGATTAACACAGCATGCTTGATAGTCTATTGTCATGGTACATACCTGATGAGACCCATCTATTAGTTGATATACAGCTTGCTCGTCTCACAGAAACTTGATATCATCTGACCAAACTTTAGAACAGTCAATGAAATAAGACCCTATTGGATCTCTCCACAGGACTAGGAATTGGGTAGCTCAACCAAGTTATAGTAAACGTGTGGCATATACTAAGCTTGACTCTTAGCTTAAAACCTCTGTGATGGCAGGCAATCTTTTTGAATAATAATTGGCATATAATCAGAAATTCACAAATAACTGGAATCTTCTGCACTTCAGTGAATATGAAGCAGACATAGGCAAGGTCACTTCTCTGTGTGTGACAAATAATGAAAGTGCACATCAGATTCTCACACAAAGATTTGAGCAGCTAACACAACTTATTTGCAGTACCACCCAACATATTTTGAAACTCCCATACTTGTTACACAGTGACTTCACTTTTAAAGGTAGTTCACAACAGTGCATGCAAAAAATATTTAGTAGGGTATACATTTTCCAAGCAGAACACACGGCCTTTCCCTAGCAGTCTACCTTTCAGCTTGACTGCTTGGGTTAGGAAAACATATATATTACAAGCCTCGGGAAAAGTGCTGCAAAGCCATGTTAGTAACCTTGATCTGCTAGGCTTCTGTTTACAGGAGACTTTAATTTGGTTAGGGTTAGTTTTAGGACATCATCTGCTGCTGAAGACACTAAGTTTTATCTGAATATGATATAGTGGTAATTTGGGGTTTTTAGAGCCAACCATATCAGAATCAAGACAAACATTTGCCAAACTCCTTCACTTCTTATTTAGTTTTGGGGGGGGGGAGGGGAGAAGAGGGGGGGTTATTACTGCCAAAACAGAACAATGCAAAACTGCAAATACAGGTTCTCTGAATTAACTGTGGGTGTTCCTAATGCTTCAAAACTCCTAGTTTACTTTATAGTCTACAAACTTAAAAAAAATTAGTAATATAATATCACTGTTCAGATTCATGTTTTTCTCTGAACAGTTTTTTTATGGTTATGGTAAACTGAAAAGGACAGCTGCTGATTATTAATCACATATTTTATCCTGGCTTATCTCAAGAGTTCACGTGTGCAACTATATTTCAGACCTGTAAATAAATTAGCATAATATTGTAATCAAGGGCTTTTTTCCAGGATACAAATGTACTATAATACATAGAACTCTTACATTTTACTTATGTACTATATCTATAGTTAATTTTTTCCTGGAAAAAATGGAATTTTGGATGATACTTTATATAAAAAAAATCTGTCTACAAAAATGTTTTAAATGCTACTATTTTCTTGGAAAATCTTTTTTTAAAGTGGGGAAAAAACCCCCAAACCTAAACAAACAAACAAACAAAACCCTGAAGAAAATAGATCAATTAAAGTGAGGGATATTTTTAAAAAAAAGTCATCTTAAAGCTGTTTTGTATCACCATTTTCAGCATTGTTATAACATTATTTCTAATACGATGTGTAAATCTGGCCCAGAGAAGGGCAATAACCACATGTTAATGTACAGTACAGCAGTAACTATAAAACAGGGTTCCTTTGTGTGAGCCTCTTGTGTATATAGTAACTCATAAAGCAACAGCATGTGGACATTCTTTCAGTGAATTGATTCCTTTGTACTAAAATCTCTAGTTTTCTAAGACTGTTCCATGTAAAAATGATTTATACATTTCTCCAAGGCTGTACATATCCAAAGACATGACACCAGGGGGGAAAAGGACTTATTATTTTTACCACAGATGTATCTTCTTCTTTTTTCTTTTCTGTATATATCTGTACAACAAAACATAACTCTTGTAAAATTTCTACTGTGAATTGTTTCTTGTGAGTTCCAAATTTGTTGATGTTTTAAAGGACATTTTAAGGAGAAGGAAATCCCCAAAGAAAAGCTGTTTCCATTTGAATCAATGTCCCATTTAAAAAAAAAAAATCACTTGGCACCGGAAGCATTGTTTCCATGCCCTAAATATTTTTATAATTTAATGAAACCACATTGGAAAAAAACTATTTAATCTCTGTAATCATTGTTATTCACTTAATTAGATTGTGTGCTTCCACAAGTGTTTCAAGAGATTATATTATACTATATAATGACACAAGGACCCCACGCATGTAGGGAGTGAAATCTGCCCCTGTGTGAGAGTGCCAGCACAATGTTTATCTACTCCTTTGTCCAGTTATAGCTTCCAGAATGATGGTGGGCCTCACAGTACATGGGTGAATTTCAACCAGAGAACATGAAGAAATGAACATGAGAACAGTGCACTAAAGCAATCCAGGGGCTAGATTTCCATGAGCAATTATTTTCATTCAGGCCACACGGTACAATGAAACTGTTTGAAAGACAATAACTAACACCAGCAAGTCTACTACCTTTTCCTTTGTTTATACTGAGTTTATATTGAGGCATGGCTGTATATTGAGGCATGGCCTACATGCCACATGCAGTCATCCCACCAGAATGTAGCCATGCACATGGAACCAATTGATTTTTTGAACTTCTTTCCCAGATCCCCTCCAGATTCAAGTTAACTCACAGTCCCCCAACATCCCAGGATGCTTTGTACCTCCCCCATAGCCTCCCTCACAAGGTATGTGGGCTAACCTTGGCCCAAGCTATCTCTTTCAGCTCAGTAGGGAGGTGTGTTCCCCCGAGCGCCCCCGAGCTTCTGGACTGAGCCACTGCAGGCTGTGGCTGCATTTCCAGAATCAAAAATGAATGCAAAGTGTTTGGAATGACTATGAACTCTGAGCACTCCACTGCTGAAACAAGGCAATGTCATCTGAGGTGATCCACATTTGTGTAGGAAGACAAAGTTTTCCTCTCTGTTAAGTTTAATTTAATTCCCTGACTCATTATCCTGTTACATCTGTATTAGGATCACTTAAAGGGCTTTCCTAACCTACCTTCTTCCCTGGAAAACTGAAAAAGAGAATGCTTGAGATTTCCAAGTTTATTTCCAGACCAGAGAGGTTCAAATGAAATTTGGATAAGCTTTGTGTAAGTTGTGAATGTTTGGCTCTTTACCCAAAACATTCATGTTCCTCTCTATGTTATGCTGGTGGTCATGTCATCTTTGGCATATAAAAAAAGAAGGATGCCTAAGCAATACATTTTTCTTTCCTTTTTTCCTTCCCTGGAAATGTTGACTCCTGGCTACTGTAATTTTATATGATACAAATTTATATAGTGTAATCTGTAACTTTTTGGATACAGGCTTCAGTTTAATTTAAACATTCTCTTATATGACATATTTGTTGTGCCATAACCTCAGCTGGTTACAGTGGTGTAGTATTGTTGGCTTTGGTGGCAGTATGTTGATTTATACCAGCTGAGAATCAAAACTGTGGTCTTTAATTTAAATAAGGGCTGTCCAGATGCCATAATCCTTCTTGGGATGGTCAGGATATTCAGGACACTCATGTTCAGAAGCACAGAAAGAATTTTAATCTGTCCTAGATAAATGCAAGTCTGTAGTTATCATGAACCACCTGTCAGTGCTTCCTCCATGTCAAGACCCCAGAATAAGGTATCTAGGAAACCTGTTTAGTCCTTAAATAAAAACAATTGATTTTACAGTAAAGTAGCATGATTTCCTTTGTTAATAATCTTGTATAAATAGAATGTAAGAACTAATATGCAAAATATAGTGGAACGTTTTTACTGGTAAGTACAGAGGCATCAGGAATGGGGGTAAGGAAACATAAGCTGCAATAGCTTCTATGTGGATGACACTCAGCTTTGTATTTCATTCTCCTTAGCTCAATCACTGTTGCTGGGTGAGTTATCCAACTTTCATAGGTTGGTGTGTGGATGATGACAAGGATTCATCTGTGGGATGCTTATACCTGGAGCCCTGTTCCTAGCCAGAGGACTGTTTCCATCTGAGTTCTATCAGCATAAGGTGTTGACTAACCTATTTAAATGCTATATGGTTTTGATGAGGTCTTCCTCAGTAACTGTTTGCTCTTTCATGTTAGCTAATCAACCAAGATACTCAGGATAATTACCTACTGAATTAAACAACAAGGGGCTGCCAGAGGGTATCCTCTGTGATGGGCTTTAGCTTTGCAATTTATTTCCTGGTTAGGCTCAACTGGCTAATTTTAATAATCTTGAGTTCATGCTGCAATGCCTTCATGTTGTTCCAGCAATGGAAGTGAAGAAAGTTCTTTTGTTAGCTTTTATAGAATTATCATATCATCTAAAAACTTTTGAATTAATTAGTATTGAAATATATTTTAATTGTCATGAAGCCAGCAGTCTAATAATTTAAATACAATGATTTTTTTCTCCACAACTTCATTGTCAACAAGAGGTTATAATAGAATTACAATTTACACATATGTTTATTTAACATTTTAATTATAAACAGTATTCATAATCTTTGTGGCTCAAAAGTTATGCTTGCAGCTTATTGTTCATTGCAGTTTATTGGGCAGCTTCAACTGCTGGTGGGTGCACAGGCAAAGAAAGCTCTTTAACAAAAATGTTCTGGTACTGGTTTTACACCTAAGCAACTCCATTGGTTTCAGTGGAGCTAGTTCTGATTTATTTCAAAGCCAAATGAGAATCAGGCTCAAGTTGTACCTGTTATTTTCCAACTGAGAAAGTTCCCAAACCTACCAGTTAGGCTTATATTTGCTCAGAGTCATTATAATTTGCAGCACTGCTCCCACAATGTCAACAGTGCAAGAAGAACTTTACTTTTCATTCTTTTTCATGATGTCAGTACTTTTTCAATACTAGTATGGGTTTTGTTTTTCAGTAGTGAAGCCTCAGTTCATTAAAGTACAAACTTCTGTCCTTAATCATATCAGTCCCAACAACTTAAACAAAAGCAACTTCTTCTCAGAGAAAGTACCAAGAAAAGAACAACATTTTTCTAATAATGGAACAGATATTTATGAAAAAATGAAAATCAGGATGTGTAAAGAATGGGTAAACATAACATTCGGGTAGAAAATGCACAAATAGACCTCTTTGCACAAGCTCCTTTGTCTCTGTACTGTCAGGTTTTGTTTTCCAGTCCATTGGGTTTTTTTGTTTGTTGTTTTTTTTTAATCTTCCACATTTTCTTTTCATGGTTAAGAGTGCAAAAATACCCATGCTGCACCTTGCAATGTCACTTTTTTCCCCCTTATTATTATATGGAGAAAATAAGGAAGAAATCAAAATGCTTAACTTTTGATGCAGCTGATGTTGTTTAAACAAGAGGATCAACAGCACGTAAAGATCCACATAAGTGGAGAGCAGCTGTTTTAGAAATAGAAAAAAATCTAATGGAAGGGAAAAAGAGTGACAGATTGATAACTCTTTTTCTATTCAGAGAGTGCTAGCGCATAGCTTTTCTTTGTACAACTAAAGTAATATTTATAAAACAAAACATTTGGAGAAAAAAAATAGAGCATAAGACAGAGAGACAATAATATGACCTTGCCATTATGGGAAAGGTCACAACAATATTTTCATTAAATGTTTTCTAACATTAATTTACATATGACTTGAGATGCAATGATATCTCAAATAGTTCATGGCAATTTGGGCAGCAGTGACCACAAAACGATTGAGTTCAGGATCTTGAGGAAAGGAAGTATGGAGAGCAGCAGAGTAAGGACCCTCAACTTCAGAAAAGCAGACTTGCATACTCAAGGAACTCATGGACAGAATCCACTGGGAAGCCAATCTGAGGGGGAGAAGACTCCAGGAGAGCTGGCTGTACTTTAAGGAATCCTTACTGAGAGTGCAGGAACAAACCATCATGATGCACAGGAAGACTAACAAGTATGGCAGAAGAGCAGCTTGGCTTAACAGGGAACTCTTCAATAAACTAAGTCACAAAAATGAAGCTTATAAAAAATGGAAGTTTGGACAAATAAATAGGGAGGAGTATAAAAGCATTGCTGGGTATGCAGGGATGAAGTCAGGAAGGCCAAAGCACAATTGGAGTTGTAGCTAGTAAGGGACACAACGGGTAACAGGAAGGGTTTCTTCAAATATGTTGGTAGCAAGAGGAGAATCAGGGAAAGTGTGGATCCCTTACTGAATGGGGGAGATAAACTTGTGACAGAGGATGCAGAAAAGGCTGAAGTGTTTGATGCCTTCTTCACCTCAGTCTTCCCAGGCAAGATCAGCTCCTGACTACTGCACCTGGCTGCACAGTTTAGGGAAGAGATGAGCACCCAACAGTGGAAAAAGAACAGGTTAGGGACTATTTAGAAAAGCTGGACAAATCTGCATGGGATGCACTCTGTGGGCACTGGATATATGACCCGGGTACCCTTTTCTGGGCAGACTCAAAACCCTCAGACTGACCATGACCTTTCCATTTGATAACTGGCAAATTTTATTGATACACAGTGAAAGCAGATAAAAACAATGCAAGCAATTCTGTCTCCAGTCCTAGATCTGTCATTAGAGGGAAGGTATGTCTGGCCAATATGCAGGCTTCACTCTCAGGTTCTCTCTTGAAGGTCAGATGACAGCAGCCTGGAGGTCAGAGGGTTAACCCCTCCCCCCCAGTGGGGTGGATGTTATTGGCTGGCGGTGTGCCTTCTGACCAGGTTCCCATCTCAGGGACACTTTGCTGCTCTGAAATCCCTCCTTTTGTATCTTTTTTCCCTTCTGTGATGAGTCTTCATTTTTGGGCATTATTGATTGGTCTTTCTGTGGTAGTCATACTGTTCATGTTCTATCCTGTCAGTATATTTTTTGCTTCACAAACCCATCATATGAGCACATCTTAATCTGGACCTTTTCTCATGTTATGGAATAGTGTGGTACATGTCATTAATTTTCCAGCCTGTGTGTCTGCTTGCTGCTTGCCTATCAGACACAGTGGGCCTTGATGAAACTTTGTCACAAACAGGCTTTTAGGAATCCATTAACCCTTGCCATTGCCCTGCACCATTGTTCTACTTTACCTACAAGCCAGTTCCCAAAAGTAAACCTCTAAATACCATTTTCTAGCCATTGCACCTGAGGGTGTTGAGGTAGTTGACTGATGTGATTGCAGAGTCATTGTCCATCATCTTTGCAAACTGATGGCAATCAGGAAAGAGGTCCCAGACAACTGGAAAAGGACCTTACCTCAGTTCCTTGAAAAAACATGGATGCTCAAGGAATCCATATCTAAGCACTTGGAGGAAAAGCAGGTGATTAGGAAAGTCAGCATGAATTCATCAAAAGCAAGTCATTCCTGACTAATATGATTGCCTTCTATGATGAGATGACTGGCTTTGTGGATGTGGGGAGACCAGTTGATGTGATATACCTTGATTTTAGCAAGGCTTTTGATATGCTCTCCTACAACAGTCCTGCAGGCAAGCTAAGGAAGTATGGGCTATCTGAATGGACTGTAAGGTGGAAAGAAAACTGGCTGGAGCACTGGGCTTCATGGGTAGTAATCAATGGCTTGATGTCTAGTTGGCAGCTGGTATCACGTGGAGTGCCCCAGGTGTCAGGCCTGGGGCCAGTTTTGTTCAATGTCTTCATCAACAACCTGGAAAATGGCATAGAGTGCACCCTCAGGAAGTTTGCAGATGACACAAAGCTGTGGGGAGTAGTAGATATGCTGAAGGGTAGGGCTAAGATTCAGAGTGACCTTGACAAATTGGAGGATTGGTCTAAAAGAAATTTCATGAGGTTCAACAAGGACATGTGCAAAGTCCTTCATTTATGATAGAACAATCCCGTGGATAAGTACAGGCTGGCGGCTGACTGGCTGGGCAGTAGGTCTGTAGAAAAGGACCTGGTGGTTACAGTGGACAATACGCTGAATATGAGCCAACAGTGTGCCCTTCTTGCAAAAAAGGCTAACTACATACTAGTAAGAGTGTTGCCATCAAGGCAAGGGTAGTGATTATTCCCCTCTATTCAGTACTGGTGAGGTCATATCTGGAATACTGTGTTTAGTTTTGGACCCTCCACTACAGAAAGGATGTGGACAAACTGAGAGAACTGGGCTTATTTAGTCTAGAGAAGAGGAGACTGATGGGATTTTATAGCAGCCTTCAATTACTTGAAGGGGGGTTCCAAAGAAGATGGAGCTAGCCGGGATGTTCTCAGTGGTGGCATATGACAGAACAAGGAGCAACAGTCTCAAGTTACAGCAAGGGAAGTTTAGGTTGGATATTTGGAAGAATTTTCTTAGTAGGAGGGTAGTAAGACCCTGGAACTGATTAGCCAGAGAGGTTGTTCTCCGTTCTTGGAAGATTTTAAGACCCAGCTAGACAAAGCTGTGGCTGGAATGATCTAGTTGGGGATGGTCCTGCCTTGAGGAGGGCATTAGACTAGATGACCTCCTGAGGTCCCTTCCAACCCTAATTTTCTATGATTCTATGATATTAAGAAATCACTATCTTGATGATAATAATAAATATAATTGGCTTTTTCTCTTTGTGGCCATGCCACAAATGAAAACAACAACCAATTTAGATCAAAGGACAAACGCAGTTACCTTACCAATTGTTAAGGCAGGTCTAGCTGTATAAAGGGGATAAAATGATAGCCATCTGATTTGGTGATAATGCTCTTCACTCATTTTGCACAGTATAAATGTAATTCCAGATGCAAGGCTGTGTTAAATCTGGCATTAAATCGATAGCTCTATTGTCTAAATACAGGGTGCATCTATATGAGAAGCTTCTTGCACATTGGCTTAATAACACTGCACAGTACAGCATCACAGCACAAATCATGCACCAGCACTAACTTTAGGTACTTTGCAGTTAGTCCTTTACTAAGGAAGTAGTAAACTGAATGCATTGTATCTAAGGTGCATTAATGAATGTGTAGACGTGCCCACAATTACATTTATTTGTCTTTTATTCTCCAATAGAAGGCTAAGAGTCTTGTGAAAAACATGTAATGTGGGATTTTTCAAAAGGGCTCACCATGGGGTTAACACCTCTCCCACATTCAATACCAAAACTCCCACTGACTTCAAAGCATGTAAGCCAAAGCACACCAGTTTTGAAAACTCCACTTTTGAGTAATAGCTGAACTAGAAAATTAGTATTAGAAAGGATAATGCTCTTTTTTTTTAAATGTGGAACCTTTTAATTTCTGTATTGAAAATTAGGTTGGTTATATATGATCATTTTCCCTGTGGATTTTTTTTACTGTATGTCTGTTAATATTTAGGATCTTCCTTTACTAGCTCAATTATATAAAAATTAGATGAGTTATATATTCGATTGACTTTTATATTCTGTGCTGCTAAAATTCTTTTTTATATCAGTGTTTTGTACAATTATATCCAATCAGGTCTGTTTTTGTTTACAAAAATGGTCACTCTGTTAACTGTTTTTTTCCTTAGTATCATTGAATGCAATGCATAGAAGCTTTGCATTAGGTGTTTTAGAACGATCACAAACATAAGAAATTAGAGAAAGCAATTAATCTAATATAAAGTTTGAATAAGTGCACTTTTTAACTATATTAGAGTGAGTTAAATGCTGGCCATATATGAGACAATTAAGGTTTTTGGAGGGTTTTTTTTTTGTTTTTAATGGTCTTCTGTGGGGGGCCTGGATTTTAGCCTAGCGATTTTTCAGTATCAGAAAAGAAACTGTAAAATATTTAACAATTGATGTCTTGAAAAAAGACACGTTTTAACTACTTGGGGGAAAAAAAGCAAAAGTTTTACATACACTGGGTGTGCCTACAAGTGCAATTAATGTGAAGCAATGAACACTGGAGCTTATTGCTCTGGAGTTTCTTGCTCCCAAGTGTGCTGTTTGAATGTGAGCCTGGGACCACAGCATATTGAGCTGGATTGGAATAGCCCTGGCTGACAGGGATCCCCAGGGGTCAACCTGCTAGCTCATGGCTGTTCCCCGCTGGTTCAACATGCTGTGGAGGGGCTGGCTGGGGGTGTTTCAGTGTGGGGCTAGCTGGCCAGTGGCCCCTGCACTGAAACACCGTCATGCCCCAGCCAGCTGGGGCATAGTCTACATATGTGGTTCGGTGGAGTAAAACAATCTGCTTCAGGACAGTACTTGTATTTAAAAGTACTATCGTGCTGCAGAGTTAATTAGTTTATTTATGCCAGCCTAATAGGTTGCACATGTAGACACACAACATTTACTGTGTAGCTAATTAGTCTACTCAGCAGTATATGTGTCATGTAGATGCGTCCAGTACTGTAAACTTATTCTTGGTAAAATTCCCAGTTGAAAGCTTTAAAATGTACCCCACATCTGATGGGACAAATCCTTTATTAATGCAAGTTTGTTCATGATACAGCACAGTAACAATCCTTTTTCCATTGTTAATTCAAGTCTTCATTAAAATATTACATATTAAATAGCTGAAGTTGTTGAAGATGCCTTCCAAACCTCTGGGTTATAGTGACAAAATACCCCCAAATTTTCTATTTTTTCAATTGGATTTAAAAATACCAAGAAAATGTAATACACTGTTTGTTTTGCAATTTATGTGCAATATGCCCTGATTGTTTCAGATTCAATATAGGTACACTGGCCACAGAAAAAATACAGCTTTAGATTATAAACACTGCTGTCTGAAGAATATCGAGCAGCATTGTATTGAACGTTTATTTATGCTTTTATCAAACTACTGGAATTATCAAGTTTTGGGGGTTATTTTGATGAATTATAAGTACACATAAAACTGCAACTCTGGATTCTTTATTTTTTATGGATCATTTACTTGTGCTTATTTGCAGTTGACAAGTTTTTGTAGATTTCATAGACATTAGGGCTGAAAGGGACCTTGGGAGATCATCGAGTCCAGCCCCCTGCCCAAAGGGCAGGAAGTCAGCTGGGGTCATAGGATCCCAATCTTTTTGCAAGATAAGCATCCAATTTACTCTTGAAGGCGTTCAATGTAGGTGCTTGAACCACCTCTACTGGCAGACTGTTCCAGACTTTGGGGGCTCGGACAGTAAAGAAATTCTTCCTTATGTCCAGCCTGAAACGGTCTTGCAGGAGTTTGTAACTATTCGAACTCGTCATCCCTTGGGGCACTCTGGTGAAGAAATGTTCCCCCAGATCCTGGTGGTCACCCTTGATAAATTTATAGGTGGCCATCAGATTAGCCCTGAGCCTACGCTTTTCCAGGCTAAAGAGTCCCATGTCTCTCAGCCTGTCATCGTAAGATCTGTTTTCCTGACCTCTGATCATGCGCGTGGCTCTCCTACTCTCTTAAGCTTCTCCACATCCTTTTTGAATTGTGGAGCCCAAAACTGGATGCAGTACTCCAGCTGCGGCCTCACCAAGGCCAAGTACAAGGGGAGAATGACGTCCCGGGATTTGATCGAGAAGCATCTATGGATGCAAGCCAGCGTTTTGGTCGCTTTACTAGCCGCAGCATCGCATTGCATTTTGGTCGCTTTACTAGCTGCAGCATCGCATTGCATTTTGGTCGCTTTACTAGCCGCAGCATCGCATTGCTGTAAATGATTATATTCCATTTTCCAGTTGACTTTTTTCTGTTGTTGTAAATGATTATATTCCATTTCATACCTTAAGAAGAGTGGAAGTGCTGCCTGGTAACATGTCTCAATCGCACTGCACCATACATTAAGTTACAGCCTGCTTTGGAGAGAACCATCTTTCTCAGGAAGCTAAGAAATGGCAGAGAAGAAGGAACAAGCACAAGATCCTCGCTAACAGTTGTGCCCCTGCCCAAGGCACCACTTGTCATATCTGTGGAAAAGGTTGCAGAGCAAGGATTGGACTCCCCAACTACCTTAAAACTCGCCAGTAGCTCCCACTTCCCCCCCGACAGTCATTATCCTTGTATTGAGGGATAGCTGCTGATGATTATTCAATTCATTATTATTATTATTTACATTTTTTGCTTAAAGGGAAAAATAATATACTTAAAATTACATTTTAGTTATTATATACTTTATTGTTGAATACATTCCCATGTATTCATGTTGAAACTTATTATAAATGGTTCTTAATTTTTTTCAAAAAGATAATTGTCTTATAAAACTCACACCCCACTTCTGTGTGTTATTTGTTTCTTTTTTTTCCCTTCAGTTATTTTAAATTATTAAAATATAGACACTTTTAAAAAATCATTCTATTCTTAGTCAGGGAACTCATGCCTCATAAATACACATATTGGAACAAACTAATTGTAGTTACAAGGATATATTATCACTTTAAATTAAATCTCAAAAGATTGTTGCACTAAAGTAATTTTTCTTTCTCTAAGAGGATAATGATATAATAGGTTAAAGCCAGTTGGATGTTATATCCCAAAGCAAGGAGTGCAACTTGGATAAAACGTTATGCAACCTGAATGTATGGACCTAAACAAAAAATCTACTCTGAATAGAAAGGACCAGTTGAAATTTTCAATACTGTGTGTTTCTGTCCCTGTTTTTCTCTCCTTATTTATCCCCCGAGGCGGGCATGGCAAGAGAGACCTAACTGTAGGTGTATACTACACACAACCAAACCAGGGGGAGAAACTTGATCTGGAGTTCATCTGAGAATTGATTGAGGCTGCACGTGTACATGAAATGGTTGTCATGGGCAATTTTAATTATCTAGACATCTCCTGGGACGAACACTCAGCCAAGTTGCATCAGTCGTGATCCTTCCTGACCTGTGTCAAGGAGCTCTGGGCAACAGTGACCATGAAACCATCAAGTTCACTGTCTGATGTAAGGCAGAGAAATCAGATAGCAGGGTTGAAGTCTTGGACTTCAAAAATGCAAATTTCAACAAGCTTAGATCACTAGTAGGGCAAGGGCTGTGGGACCAGGGACCAAAGGCAAAAGGTCTGCATGAAGAGCAGTTGTTCCTTAAGGACACAATTCTTGAAGCATAAAGGAAGTCCATTCCCATGTGGGAAAAAGGTAACAGAAGGCCTGGGAAGCACTTTTTGCTAAACAGGGAAATCACAGTCCTCTTAAGAAAGAAGAAAGAGACTTATAAACAATGGAGGCTCAGGGTGGGCCCCAAGGAGGACTATTCCATAGCAGCCCGCATTTGCAGGAAACAGATAAGACAAGCTAAAGTGGTGACCAAACTTAGATTAGCAACAGGAATCAAGGACAACAAGAAGGTTTTTTTTAGGTACATAGGGAACAGGAGGAAAACAAATGGGAGTTTGGAGCCATTGTTCAACAACTCAGTAGACCTGGTTACTGGCACCCAGAAGAAAGCTGAACTTCTGAATGACTACTTTGCCTTGGTCTTTCACCAGATGGGATAAACTACACCTGAGAATACCAAACGACCTGGCTGACATCATTGCACAACCAATGGCAAAACTATTTGAGAACTCATGGCTCTTGGCAGAGACCCCAGAGGACTAGAAGAGGGCCAATGTAGTTTCTATCTTCAATAAAGGAAAGAGAGAGCACCCAGGGAATTACAGACCAATCAGTCTGACCTCAATCCCTGGAAAAATCCAGGAAAAAAAAAATCACAGAATCTATCAGTGATAGGCTAACAGAAGACAGTATTCTAAATGACAGCCAATATGGCTTCATTGTGGGCAGGTCATGCCTGAATACTCACCTCTGAATAAGGGAGATGAGATTGATGTCATATATTTGGATTTCTTTAAAAGCCTTTGACTGGGTCTCCCGCAATGTCTTTATGGTTAAATTGGGAAATTGTGGCCTCAACAACTGAATGGTCCAGTGGCTAGGAAACTAGTTCTGAGGTTGTACGTAGAGAATGTGATAGACGAAACTGAGTCGACATGGCAAAAGGTGACCAGTGGTGTCCCTCAGTACTCAGACCAGTGCTTGTCAACATATTTGTCAGTGATTTAGACATAGCAAAGTTCATGGACAACACTAACTTATGGGCAGTCACACTGGAGGACAGGCTGAGGATACAGGCTGACCTGGACAGACTTGTAAGGTGGGCAGATCAAAACCTGATAATGTTTAACACTGAGAAATGTATAGTGCTCCACCTGAGGAGAAATAATCTGCAACGTACTTACAGGCTCAGCGGCGCTACACTAGCTAGGACCACAACTGAAAGAGACCTAGGGGTCATGATTGACCACAGAATAAACATGAGCTACCAGTGCAATGCTATAGCCAGCAGAGTGAACAATACACCAGCATGCATCAACTGATGCATCTCAATCAAAACTAAGGAAGCTATTCTACCACTCTACTCAGCACTGGTGAGGTTGCAGCTGGAGTACTGCGTCCAGTTCTGGGCACCACACTTCAAGAAGGATGTAGAAAACCATGAAAGAGTCCAAAGGAGGGTCACAGGGATTATTAGAGGTTTGGAGAACAGGCCATATGAGGAGAGGCTGAAGGACATGGGACTGTTCAGCCTGGAAAAGAGAAGACTTAGGGGGAACTTGGTGGCAACCTATAAGTATATAAGGGGTGAACATCAGGGGCTGGGAATCATCTGTTCACCAAGGCACCTCAGGGGAAAACAAGGAATAATGGACATAAACTGCTAGAAAATCACTTCAGATTGGATATAAGGAAAAACTTGTTTACAGTTGGAGTGTTCAGAGTCTGGAACAGACTCCCCCAGAGGTGATACAGTCACCTACCCTGGAGATCTTCAAAAGACAACTGAACACACAATTTGCTGGGGTCATTCCCCAGCAGTCTTTCCTGGCTAAGACCAGGAAGTCTGGACCTGATGATCTTGTGAGGTCCCTTCCAGCCCCTAACTTTTATGAATCTGTTAATCTAATAGGAAATAATAGGAAAAAACCTTGCCCAGATGTCTCAGCAGCTCTGCCTTTTCTTACCAGTTATTGCTGTTCTCCAACTAAAGCCTAACATTCCATTCTCCTTTAATGCTTCTTGTTCTATCTTCATCTTTGATCATATTGTAAGTCAATCCAGTTATTTTCCATGGGCAGCTGAAAGATTAAAGTGAAGGAGATAGCCTTTGCTATTTTTTATGAGCTTCCTAAATGAAAAAGTGAAACCTTAATCTTTAATGACATGAAAGTAATGAAGATTATTTTGACTCAAGAACAGACACAAAGGAAAGCAAATGTTTAAACCTGGAAGACCCTAACAGATTTTTGTGGTGACTAATAGTACACCATTAACAAAGGGAATATGGACCACAAAGATGAGTGGTTTTCATATCATAGGTGACAGCCTCATAAAGTGCCACTCCAGTGTAATGCTATATTAAAAGGAACTTCTGTTGATCATGTTAGGACAACAAGTTTGTTTCTTTTTACTTAGCATGAACAGCAATATGAAAGTTAGCCTCTGAAATTAAAAATGGTCTCAACTTGGCCTCGTATTCTGTGTCCAGAAGCAACTGCAGGCTGATTTCAGAGTACTTAGATGTCCAAGTGCTCTATCTGAAGGCCCAATCATCCACTTACACATTCAAGTGCCATAAAATGCATCTGAAATTACTTGAGAGTACAAAATCAGAGGTTGCTTCTGAAAATCAGGCCCTGAAATTAAATTTTTATAATTTAGTTGTCAAGTTAAGCATGTACATTTTACATTATACTGGTGATGGAATAAATCTCTTATTAAAGGGGAAAAGTCTCCTGAAAGTATCTTTAAGATCTAACATAACATTACACGTTTCTTTCTTTTCTTTTCTTTGGGGGTATGGCACATGCCAACTCTCCAGATTTGTTGGAAAGCTTGAGGTTTACTGAAATAACATTAATCCTATTCACAACAAGACCCAACTTTACAAGGTATTAATTTCTCCCCCAGCAGGGATACCGATGATATGATGCTGGATGACACCTCTAGGGCCACCCTCATCCTCCTGGGCCTGAAGCTCTGCTACCTCTGGGTCTGCCAGGCCTGGCAAGACTGGTGGCTGGAGGCATTCTGGATGACCCGAGCCACCTTCTTAGACCTCTTGTGGCAGCTCTGGCCACATCTGGAGTGGCAGGACACTAACATGTGATTGCCCCTCCTCGTGGACCCTCAGCTGGCCCCTGCACTTCTCAAGCTGGCCATGCCCACCAGCTTCCACTATGTGGGCCATCTCTTTGGGGTAGGCAAGGCCACTGCTGGGGAAGCCATTCTGTAGGTATGCAGTGCCCTTCAGGACATCGTGGGGCACACTATGCTCCAGGTGTATGACTTCCTGGAGGTGGTGGTGGTGGTGGTGGTGGGGTTCCATGCCCTGGGCTTCCCTCAGTGCGTCAGGGCCTTAGGTGGGACCCACATCCCTATCACCCCTCCTCCCCCATGGAGACCTCCCCTACTACAGCCGGAGGTGTTTCACTCGGCTGTGCTCCAAGCCAAGCTTGGATCGCCATGTCACCATGGCCTAGGGCAGCCTCAGGCTCCCTGCACATGTGCCCCAGGGCTCAAAATGCCTGCCGACTTTTAAGAGCCCGAGGCTGGGACTGCCTAGTGGCAGAGATGACTGGAAGCAAATCTGCTTCTGGTTGGTGTCTACGTGTCCATTACCACGCAGTAACTAATCACAAGTAAATTTGCTACTTGAATTTGCAGGTAGAACTTTTACTCATGAGTAGCATCATTTACTGTGCAATAACCATGTAGATGTGTACGCTTACTGCATGGTATGCTACACTACTGTGTAGTAAAGTGTCTCATGGAGATGTAACCGCTAAGGTTTAATTAGTTATTGTATATACAGTTCTTTGAGATCATCATATGAAAATATGTTACAAAAAGTGCTAAGCCAGATTAGTATATATATCACTAATATTTAATTTTCAGCCTACTTTTGTCCTATGCTATATGACATCTATACAGTAAAGACTGATGAGCTTTTTTGCTGTGAACTTTAAAGTTATAATATAATATAATAGCTCAATGAAGCTAAATGAGAACAGATGGAGATTTTGGATAAAGTGAATGAAAAAAGACCCCCTTAAAAATATGAACACTGCATAACTACCCTTGTCTCTATTTTAGAGCTGTAGTAAGTTCCATGCCAGGCAATGCTAGCATGCAATATGTGAAAATGTGACTTTTTAATGCTTTGCCAAAATGATAGGGAATTGATTCTTTAGCTTCTAGTAACATATGCTCAACTGAACTTTATGTCACCTGACACTTGTTTATTGTGTTACTGTATGTAGAATCTCCTACCATATGAATGCTCCCGTATCTATATATATAAAATGAAGTGTATGTCTGTATGTATGTAGGTGGGTTATTTTTCACTCGACCCTTTTGGGGGTCCAATGACTGGGATTACTTCACTTCTCAGATAACAAACTGGTACCACTCCGTTTTGGATGCAGTGAATTCAGTTCAGCTATCATGATTATAAAATGAAGTGCCTATCTGTCTGTATGTATGTTCACTTATAACTTGAGAATGGCTGGTTCTATCTATTCTAAACCTTCCAAAATCACTGAATATGTCCCAAAGAAAAATATAGGCTTCCAATGACTATTTAAGGGAACAATGCTTTTCATATAGATGGTGATATGTGACCTGCTCCAGAGTTGGTAGTTGAAGAGGGTCGTATATACTGGTGCCAACAGGAAACACTGTGAACATTCATGAATTCACAGATGCTCATGAGCTCATTAGGTCCAGCCCCCTGCTCTGGTCAGGAAAGAATGCTGGGGTCAAATAAGCCAAGCAAGGTGTGAGTCCAGTCTCCTTCTGAAAATATCCAGGGTAGGTACCTGCACTATCTCTGCTGGTAGTCTATTCCAGAGTCTGGTCACACGAACTATGAAGAATTTTTTCTTTATATCCAGTCTGAAACCTTCTTCTAAGAGTTTATGACCATTGCTCCTGTTTTTCCCCTGGGTCGTTTTGGTGAATAATTGTTTGCCTAGCCCTTGATGTTCACCCCTGATATATTTGTAAGTTGCCACCAAATTCCCACAAAATCTTCTCTTTTCTAGGCTGTCAGCCTTTCCTTGTATGGCTTGCTCTTCAGGCCTCTAATTATATGAGTGGGTCTTCTCTGGACTCTATCAAGCTTCTCCACATCCTTCTTGAAATGTGGTGCCCAGAACTGGATGCAGTACTCCAGCTGTGGCCTCACCAACACTGAGTAGAGTGGAAGAATAGCTTCCTTAGATTTGCTTGAGATACATTGGTTGATGCTTGCCAGCATATTGTTTGCTCTGCTAACTGTAGCATCACACTGGTGGCTCATATTCATTTTATGGTCAATTATGACCTCCAGGTTCTTTTTGGATGTGGTGCTAGCTAGCATAGCACCACCAAGCCTGTAAGTTTGCTGTGGATTTTTCCTCCCCAGATGGAGCACTTTTACACTTCCCAGTGTTGAACAGTATGTGGTTCTGGTCCACCCATCTACCTCATTTATCTAGGTCCACCTAAATCATCAGCCTACCCTGATGCGTGGTTGCACTTTCCCACAGCTTAGTGTCATCAGAGAACTTTACCAGTGTGCTTTTCACCCCCACATCCAGATCATTGATCAAGATGTTGAAAAGCACTCCAAGTATCAAGCCCTGGGGCACCCTACTAGCTATCTTGACACAGATCCATCTTTTAGTACTCCCTGCATCCGACCACACAGCCGTTACTTATAAAGAAGTTCTACAATAAAGATCATTCATATGGATGTCATTTGAAATGTCACTCAAAAAACAATATTTTTATCTAAATATATTGTAATAAGTTCTTTGAAAATAAACAAACAGTTTAATTACCATTATGATTTTCTGAAACAGCATTGTAAGACTTTATTCCCTATTACATAACTTTCTCAGAAGCTACTGATTATTTAGAGAAAAATAATGTTCAACAATCCAAAAACAAACAAAAAAAAATTATCTTCAGCTGCCTAGCTCTCACTAAAATACAAGTGAGGATATGTGTGATTATTGAGGAAAATACATGAAGATCTTACTTCAATTCCATGTGGGCACAACAGCTGTTCAGCAAAATTTCAGCCATAACAGTCAGCTTTTCTATATGAGGAAATTAAAAAATGAAGTATAAAGAAAGGGCATTAGCAAACAGAAGTGGAAATCAGTCAGAAATTAGCATACATGTGTCACTCTGCTTTGGTAGACAACAGTTATTTATTCAGAAGTACACAAGTACAAACTAGACTCCTTCCAATAGTTTTAGGTGCTTTTGACATAAGTTAAAATATAAGTATACAAAATTATGTTAATTGCACTAACTAACACCAGTCCCATCCAATATGACCACAGTCATTCAGTAAACCTGATGAGTTAAAGACTGAGGCAATCCACCTTTCCAAGTCCTGAATATCCTCATAATTCTGATATTTCAGGCTATCGTCTCAAGCAAGTAAAGTATTTGTATGAATACTTCACTCTAATTTTTAATTGAATTTTATTATTCTTTTCTTCCTCCCCTCTAGTCTTTGCTCCTGACAAAGCACCTTGATTGACTTACCCAGACTGCCTCTGGTCAGCTTGTGTTTCCCTCCAGCACAATGTGGGGATTGTTAACAAGGCATGTTCTGCTTGCTGCTGGGGCAGTGGAGTCCAGCAAATGACACTGTTCCTCAGGTGAGGGAGATGGGGCAGGGAGAGGGGAATTCTGGAGGACTATGTTCTCTTCTGAGAAAAGCCACAGCATATACAAGCATTTATTCTTCCAGGAGACAGTCTTGCAGGAGTGATTTGGCTCTGGTAGTTTCAAAGTTATTTTTCTCCTGGAGTAGCCATTTTTACCTTAAAAAAAACTCATGAACATCTGTGCACTCATGGTTTCATTGGGAGAACAGCAACTATCCCAGGAAAAACTGAATGTCTGCATGAGGCCTCTGTTTGTTATGCCTCTGGGCAGAAGTGAAAATACAATCTATATGTGGTCCACAGGGTGCAGAACAATGAGCAGGCTCAATTCCATAGCTGCCACTACTCAGTTACTTACTACATGGAAAGATATATTTTTTTCTTCTGCCTTTTAAGATCAAGGTGACTATCTTATTCTGAGGTTCACTGTATACAAGAAAATATGGTAATTGAAATTGGCTCTAATTAGCTTTGAGTATAGGCAAGTAATTAGGAGCATCTATACATGTTCTCCGGCGTGAAGAGGGGGCACTTTAATTAAAGTGGCTCTGAGAGCTGCTCTAATTAAAGTGCCGGCAGCACCACATATATTCAGCATCCCATAATTCAAAAGAGCAGCAGGGGCACTTTAACTAAAGTTTGTTCAACGAGATTTAATTAAAGTGCCCCTGCCACCATTTTGAAACATGGGGATGCTAATACTGTGACATAGAGGCTGCTGGTGTATGCTAATTAGCATGTTTCAGCAGACTTACAGCAGACTCGATTGAGCAGTCTCCTTCCCCCTGCTGCCTGGGTGACCAAGAGCACATTGCTCTCAGTTGGCTGTCTGCATGTGTTATACTGCGCGGTAGAAAACTGAGAGTAAATTTGCTACTTGTATTTATAGGTAGCAAATCTACTTGTGATTTGAGCAAATTACTGTGCAGTAAGCATCTGCACATGTAGATGGTGATGCTTACTGCACAATAATTAGCGCTAAGCTTGAGTAAAGTATCTTGTGTAGACGTACCCTATTATAACAGTATTTTTATTGCTGTTATTGTTCTATGAAGCCTATTAGGAGGCATTTATGTATAGTCTAAACTTTTGCCTATGTCATAGGGAGTGGGTATGATCAATGTCAGGCCAGTCAAAGTTGCAAGTTAGCAAGAATGTATCCTACTGGTACTTTTCTTCCCCCTCCTTTGGATACAGAATTCTTCTTAATGTCACTGAATCAAAGGTGAGATTGTTGTCCTGATCCATGCAGATGCCAAAAACCCTAATGATCCACTCCAGTAAAGAGACTGTTTTAGTATAAATATTAGATGCAGAATTTCCTATTTATTATGCTTTACTAGACTTATAATTAAGACCTATGTAATATCACTCCCACACAGAGCAAGGAAGAGTTCAGTTTTGAAGATACCTGATTTTCATATGGGTGTGGAGATCAGCTGTTATATGACATGGGGTAGGAAATTACCATATAGGTCTACAGGAAATATCTTGCACTCTGTCACTGGCCACAGCTGTGACTACACTATAATGTGTAATGGAAAAACTAGTATTTATGCAAATAGCTTTCCTTAATTATTTACAACTAAAATGAGCTCTGTGAACTAAACTCTGTCTTGGTATAAAGATATGTAGTTCCTATTCATTTTACTGGAATTTACACTTGATAACTCAAGCCCAAATACAGGCATGAGAGGAGCACATTAGCAAAATATGTATCAGTACCATATTAGCACTCAGCAGCTATTGGTATTGTGCTGTTTAGTAATCATTCAGAGTTATGGATTCTGACAGGGATCTTCATTCAGTGTCTGAGTTGACTTGATTGATGTTGTATTGTGCAGAGGCTCATTTTTACACAAGGACTGGTTCCAGCTGGCTTTTGTGAGAGCCTCTTAAAAGTACAGTTCCCCACAGGTATAATGAATTACAATACTGTCTTTAAACAGCCAGATTATAATGGATGTTGTCGAGAAGGGTCCGGGCAGCTGGCTGAGCCAAGCTCACGGTCTCCTCAGTCATGACGGGTTGGCTGGGTAGGGGCAAATTGGATGCGAACAGGTTGGGATTAGTGGCGGTTGAGTCGGGGTGGCACAAAAGCTTGATGGTTGTAAACAAGCAGATTTATTGACTTATGCTTTGGTGGCACATGTACAGATGCTTCTTCTTGTTACAGTTATACAAAAACAAGGGGGTCTGTCCACTAACAAGGTTCAGCAAACAAGCCCTTGCTTTCTACCCCTGGGACTTGCCCAGGGATAGATGCGGCAGCCTGATGCCTAGTCCCAGAGTTGGGAGACAGCTCATGAAAAGGGATAATGAACAAACAAAACTGTAACTGAACACGGAGAGAGTTGGTGGTCCAGTGGGTAGCCGAAGTCGGTAGCCAGTTGAGAGATACCGGGAGTCTGATGAGGTGATCCGAAGTCATGACCAGGTCAAGCAGGCCGAAGGTCGAATGCCAATGGGTTGAAATGGAGAAACGGTATCGATGCGAAGCCAGAGGCAGGCGAGGAGGAGACCAGTAGGCCTAAGGGCCTAGCTAAGATACAGCACTGTGACGAGCAGTCACTATCTCTAGCCACACGGGTTGTCTCTGAGACAGTCTCTGGCAAGCCAGTCTCTGTCACAGAGTTCCTGGGTCTCTCCCCCCTCAGGGAGGGGCTCAACAACTTTTAAAGTAGTCCTGTGGCCAATCAGGCTGCTTCACTGAGTGAATTTTCCAGAAGGGTGACCTCATTCCAGTTAGTCTCTAAGCATGCCCAGTTGCAAGGTCTGTGAGGCAACTGAGTCTGCGCCAGAGAAAAACTAGGTCAGGCCTGAGTGACAGGCCGACAGGTCATGAAAAGGGCATCTGCAAGGCCCGTCGCCATGGCGCATGCCTGGTAGCTTGTCTTGGCAGCATACTCAGAGCAAATTTCTCTGACAGATGTATTCCTATGCTGCAGTTGTGGGTCTTCATGGCATACCATAAATTGTTGCCTTGTGGAGCTGAGCCCAATTCTCTGCAATATGAACATACCCCACCGTGTAGATGAGAGGAACGGAGAGTTCTTAGCACCTCTGCAATATCAGAGCAATTGGACTAGACAAGCATCAGATAAGGTGCATGTGAAGAAGTAACTTAGTTCCTTTTACCAGTCCCCATGGTAACAGAGGCCGCTATATAAAACTAAGAAGGAAATACATTTTGTAAGATGCAAGGTCTATCAACCCTGTGAACACTCACTATGAGGCATGCAAAGCAGTCAAATAACTAAAATGTAATTAGTCAGACCCACCCAGTAAGAAAACATTAAAAGCTTTAATTTGGCAACAAAAATATTTCTCATTGATTTGTATTGCCATAGTGATTTTCATTGGCCAGGGCTCCATTGTGTTAGTTACAGACCAACAGGGATTGGAAAGATGACCCCATCTTAAAGAGTTTATTAGCTTAATTAGCTGTTGTAGTGCCTGTGACAAAACCAGTAACTTTGTTGAAGGAGAAGCCTTTGCACCTTTATGAATAATAAATTAATATCTTTATGATAAAATAAATTACACAACCTGCAGTTCTTCAACAGTCTTCAAACATCTGAGTTGCTTCATTTGGGTTCCTCAAAAGACTTGTTCCCTCTTGGCTTTTCCAGGAATTTCTGAGCTGATCTTCCAGCTCTGAGAACAAACAGCTTGTCGAAATATTCTCTGCTGATTCTGTGTCTGCAATAACCTTAAACCCTTTCAGGCTCTGCTTTGGAAAGGAAAAAAACATCACCTTAACTTTCAGTTCTGGGAATAGATGGACTTGAAGCATGGATAAGTTGGCACTTACATCTAAGACACCAGGAACCATCCTGCCAATAGAGGCCTGTTGCTTCTGCAGCTGTTCCATTGCCCTGTTCATGTGGCTTCTGTTTCTTTGTTCATCTGTTGTTATCTTGTTTCTTTAGCTAGCATGTAGATTTTAATTGCCACAAAAGTCATGGAGAGCTTTTATCATAAACTATATATTTCTTGGATTTCATTTCATCTCATTGAGGTGAAGCACAGGACCCTATCAACCCATGTTACACTCAATTTGAAAGTGTGCATTGTACCCCAATCCTCATCCCAGTCAAAGGATCTCTCTTACTTGATAATTCATAAAATTTGGATTTAAAAGGTAGATCTATGTTAATCTTTAATCTCAATGATGATGGATAGTTCATATGTGCTTTTGCTAGATGACGAAAGGGTATGAGATTACTCTTTACACTTGCATGATGTCATTGCATTGCCTCCCTTTTTAGGTACTGTTTTCACTCTTGTTTACAGATAGAATGGGAATTTGTGGAAATGGAAGTTCTTCATAAGCAGTGCTCCCCACCCTCTGAGGATCTGGTTCAGAAATCAGATGCATGGATAAAACCTTTCTAAAATATGAGGATGTTTGGAATACATATGTTTTGTTCAAATACCATGTCACTTAGCCCTTCAGTATCCCTGCTACTGGTCTGAATGTCACCAACACCATAGAACTCATAAGAGTAACTGGAGGGGGAGGGAGGCAACTAGGGCAGCAAACTCGAGTGCCATTTATGTTGGGGCAGAGGGGTGGGGGAGGCTGAAAAAACAGCCTTCACCACAGCAGTGGCTGATTGCACTGCAGCAATCAGTTCTGCAGCAGCTGGCACTGCCCCCTGTGTCATAACTGTCTAAGGCATAGGATTGCCCTGGTATACCTGGTGTTTGCAGTGAAAAGAATATTTTGCATGATTTCCATTTTTTTTAAACAGTGTCACAACATCCCAATTTACCTAGGCAACTGTTTACATAACAAAAAAAAAAAAATCATCAATGACCATAAATCTTTATATTTTCAAGTGTGGAATTCTAAGCTAAATTCTTTATTTCTCTTGTCCTGAAATGAAATTTATCATGGCATGTGCAATTCAGTTATTCCTGTTTTAAGCTAGGTCAGAGACATTTCTCTGAGGAAGGCTTTTTTAAAAATCTTATCCATAGCAGTGAATGAAAATAAGTAGTTTAATACTGCTGTACATTAAAAAAATATTTTTTAATTTGGATATGGAAAGTTCACACACCCCTTCTTCTCTCTGTACTTTTAGTATGTTTTCAAACTTGGTGCATGACTTCAGTGAAAAGTTATACAAAGTTTTTCAAGTATGTTTTGCTTCAAAGCCAAAGTGAACAGGCAAGACTTACATGATTTTTAAAACATAACTATACAGTGACCCAAGTTTAGTCAGAGGGGCAGAGAGTTGGTGATACGAACTAAAACAAGGCTTTCCACAAAGCTTGGAGGCACTGAGATTTGAGATTTAATTTTGGGTTCAGGATCACTTGAATGTCTGCAAAACTTCACTATTTTTTAGGAATTTGCATTGAATTTTAAGTTCCATGTGAATTAATGCAGTTCTGTCTCTGCTTCCTGTCTTGATCTCTATCAAGGGAGGGTAAAAAAAATGTGAGTGGGTGGTGAGGAAGTACTGCTGGGAGGAATTCGGGTTGCACTCTGTTTTAGCCTTGCTTGATTTTATATTTTATATATGAATATTGTTTAGCTACTTTCAGCTATTATTAAAGGGTAAAGTGTGGTTTAGATCAAATTATATTTGCCTAAAAGATTTTGAGAGCCATCTTAAAAGGAGCAGAATCTGTACCCCCATGGAATCCTACTGCCCTCAGCCAGAGCCAAGAGTCTGTCCTATGGAAAAGTTTGTCAGAGCATTGACTCACAGGACAGGAATAAATGTAAAAATATAGTGCCATGGATTAGTGAAGATCTACGCTTGCAAAATTATCCTAGTTAATGGGCATACTAAAAAAAAAGGTGTGTGTGTGTGGGGGGGGGGAATGTATTAAAATATATACAGCAGTAGATTTCATATTATTTAAAGCTCATTTTCTGTAAAAAAAAGATCATATTTGGATTTTTTTTAATATGCCCAGTAGTCTGGATAAATGCTAAACTTTAAAACTATCCAAGTTCTCTTAAATGGATAAGCCAATTCAGTGTTCTGTGGGTAAATGCTTGTACCAGGCTTAGCTGTCTGGCTGGACTTTCAGAACTGCCTTGGAGCACTTTTAAATTAACATTCCAGGCTGCCTTGTTTGTTTGCTTGCTTATGGAAGAGAATTGGGTAGATGGTTACTTCAAGAACCCTTGAAGGAAAGCTAGTTCTTTATTGGGATAACTGCTTCAGAATCCCTGACTAGGTCTCTAAACATAGTTAAGCTACTTTGTGACGGTCCCTTCCTTGCACCAATATAACAGTGTTGCCTTTGATTAATATCTGTGGACATATCTACATGAGATGTTTATTGTGGAGCTGCCTAATAGCGCTGCAGTAAAAAATCACCATCTACACATACAATTCTATTAGGCTGCAGTAGACTAATAAACTCTACCACCAGGTAGTCTGCGGGAGTGTTATTTCATGCACTGTAGCACACATGTAGATGGTGACAGTGCTTGCTGAGGCACAAGGGTCCTTCTGTGCAAGGGCACCCTTGCTCTGCAGCACATGGAGCCCAGTTAGACAGCTCTGGGTTGGCAGGCTGACCCTCAGGTCCCCTGTCAGCCTTGGCCGCTCCAACTGAGCTCCATGTGCTATGCATGAATAATCACAGAGCAATATGCTCTGGAGTTTTATTCTCCTGGGTGCATGTTCAAACTGTGTGCCTGGGAGCAAAAACCTCTGTAGCAGTAAACTCCAGAGTTTATTTGTGTGCATCAGTCACATGTGTAGATGCACCCTGTGTGGACTTCGTTTAAAAGGACCAGGAAGAAACTGGATTGAAGGTAATTGCCAACCTGTGTCTAAATAATTAGAACAACCCATTTTAAGATAGGCCTGAATGGAGGTCATATCAGCTTTAATTTGTTCAGGTTAGACCAATCTATTGAACTTCTATTCCAGCCCCACCCCTTCGTATCAAGGTAGGTCACAGTCCCCCAGCATCCCAGGATATTTTGTGGTCTCCACTAACACCCCCCCCACAGGAAGGTGGGCTAGCCTCTGCCAGTGCTCCTCTGCTCTGGTTGAGCTGGGGCAGCCCTGCCCTGCCCCTAAGTTGTCATAGAGCTGAGGCAGGAAAGCCTCTACTTCCAACCCGGTGTCAGCTGGACAAGGCAGTTGGCAAGGAAGTGGGGGAATGGAGCCCACCACCCTGGCCACAGCCCCCTCTGAGTTGGGGTCTGCCCAGCTGTGGGGGACCACAGGATAGGAGCTTTTCCCTTACTGCTGTGCCTGCCTGGCTGGGCTGACTGCCAGCTTGAATGGATAGCTGGACAGACACAGAGGTGGGGGAAAATCCCCCACCACGTAGGTCTCCCAGCAGACCCCAGCTTGGCAGAGGGCCAGAGCTATGGTGGGGGGCTCTGTTCTCCTGCCACCACTCAGCAGCAATGATTTGCAGGCTAGGGAAGGGCAGGGCAGATCAGGGCAGGGCAGCTGGGCAGGCACAGCAGTGGAGGAAAAAACCCTGCTGAATACCCTCCCCCTCCCCATCCCTGGGGGTGGGGAGGGGGGGTTGTGTGTCAGGGGCCTCTACTTTCTTTTCTCTGCCCCCCCTGACCACAGCAGAGCTGGGGACAACTTCTGTGCTGGCTCCCGGCTCCCTGCAACTAACAGCAGGAGACTGGGGGAGTGAGTAGGGCAGCCAATCAGGGATGGTCCCCACTTGGCTAGGTTCAGCTGCCCATGACAATGTCTGGGAGGCTGGGAGGCATGTGGCAGCATCCCCTGCTTTCTGGCCTCAGCCATGCAAGCAAATGCCTGCCTCCCCAACCCAAAAGTGAACATGAGTTTCATTTGCTTATGATCCAATCTATGCAGCTTAAAGAAAGCTACATATATTGAATCAATTCTGCCCCAAGCATTTTGAATGTCTGTACTTAGCCCCAGTCATTCTTTCTTTTCTTTTAAGTCCCACACTTCTGCACTGGGGTGTGATGATATCATTTAACAGGGTAAGAACCTGCTATTTTCAAGGAAGTAGTCTGCTGTGGGAGCTCTTTGGAAGCCGGGGGGTGGAGGTGGGGAGGGAAGGGGCTTTGCTTGCCCAAACTGTCATTCTAACAAGAGTATAAAACATTATTTTTCTTCCCCTGATCTTCCCCCATGCTGTTTTCTCAGTGGCAGTATTTTTTCCCCTTTTTGTCAGTGTCTCATTGCCAGCAAGCAAACTTATTCAAGACTTGCAATATTCCATAATCACAAAGGCCTTGTGTAGCATTTAAACAGCACTTTGTTGCATTTTCTCTTAATTTCTCAAAGTGTGCTATAAATGTGATGGTGACTGTGCTAATTTTAACACTCTAAGATCTTATTAGGCCTCACTGAGCCCTGGCTTGGCTCAGCATAGTGTACAAGCAGACCACGATAGATGAGGTGCAGAGGGGATCTGTGTTCCCTGGAACCTGGTTCAAACAAACCCAGACATTTCTTTTTCTTTGGTAAAGCAGACTGTTTTTTAAAAAAAACATATAGTTGGTCAATGGTTTCCAGAACAAGCCTGCACACAAACAAGCTATTTTCTAAAATTTTCATCCCTGCAAACAAACCAAATGTCAAGCAACTGTTGTTTCTGGCATACGTACAACCAAGGATCTGCAAACAGACTTAAATTTGTCAAAAATGCAGGAGCCTGAATACTACTCAGTAGACATTACTGTGAATACACTTTCAACACAGCTATAGAATAAGAAGTCCCATGCATCTTTTTATTCATAGAACAGACCCACTTTTTAAGAGCCTGTACTTCCCTCAGTAGCTGTTAAACTGTTCATCCCTGACTGTTGTTGAAGCTGTGAAGGAAGGGCTATGATTCTGCCTCTTCTCCATCCTCTCTGGAATGATTAGCTGTCTCTCTCCATGTAGTTATTACATGCAGCTGAGTGCATGTTCCTTGGCCCTGCATGGAGGCACAGCGTGAGATAAAAAGCTCTTGATTTCAGCAATGTAGCCTTTCACTAGTGAGCAAGTATCTCAGCACTATGAGTGGGATTACTGAGGCCACTCTCAAACCTATTTCCATTTTGATTTAGGCCTTGAGATTGTTTTTAAAAAGGACTAGGCTCCTTTCTCAGAAGGTAATCCCAGTGGATTTTGTATCAAGGTGAAAAGAGTGGGGATGCCAATAATTTAGCAAACCAGTAGAGGGCTTTTCTACAGACAATACCTTCTGGGTAGTTTGTAGTGGAATGATATTTTGTGTCACTTTAAGGACAGAGGGCTCTGAAGCGAATACCGAGGAGCAAGTTGTTGTGCACAGATTTGTCCCACTTAAGAACTTCAATTCTCATCATTTGTTGGTAAATTATGAACTGTTTGCAGTATCACTGAATTGGTTGAGGGTTTTCCCCTGCTCTGTCTTGATAGTTGCTACCCTCTAAAAACATTTACATATTTTGTCTCATTTGGGAAGGTTCTCATGAGGATCTCATTCTGTCACTCTCACCTGACAAGTACTCCCACTGCAAATAAGGACTAGGGACATTGTAGCTGAACCTCTGTTCTGAGATTCCCCACTTTTGTGTTTTATTATTCTTGACTGGAAATAACCACCAAGGGAAGGGAAAAGATTGTTTGCAATGGTGGCTGGTACATAGAACAAATGAAGAGGATAAAAATGTCCCCTTAAGTTCAACATCCTTCAGTCCTGCAAGCATACAGAACTTTCGCTGTGGAAAACCTGGAGCGGGTGTTGTTGCTGAGAAACTTTCTGCTAGGTGTTCTGGCAGGTGGGAGACAAATAGGGAGCGAAAAGACTACCCACCTCATTTCAGGATGGAAAAACTGACTCACTATAAAGGTCAAGACGGGAGACCATAGGACTTGGGCTCAATCTGTCCCTCTTCCAATCTTTTAAAAATTACTTTGCTCTCCCACCCCACCCGATTACTACAGAACCACTGTGAGCAGAATCAGCTACACACCTCCCCACTCCCCCCACTTTTTTTTCTGCCTTCTATTTGTGCAACCCTCTAGGATCAGAAAACCTACCTTGCATGAAGAAAACTCTCCAACTCCTTTCTGACCGTATTGTTAGCTTTGAAAAAATGGGGGTAGAGGCAACAAGTAATCATCTTCATACAGCTTTGCTTTCTGCCTCCAGGGGCCAAATTTAAAAACAATCAAAATGTCCTTTTCCTGGTTGGTTTCCTCTGTCTCTGGTGCCTACAAATGCCCCAAATCTCTCAATGGTAGCCTTCAGGTAGAGGAAGCAGCCTGTTCTACCTGCAGTCCCTAGAGGCAGCTGGTGATGCTTCAGTCTGAGTTATATAGACCCTATATCAGGGCTTTCCTGCAGAGACCCTCCAGCTGCTCATTCAGCAAACCACCGCCCTTATTATTTTGGCTACAGCAGCAGCTGGGGTCTCAAAGTTTCGTTTCACTCCCCCAGGTTCTGCTATATGACCCAACCCCAGGGGGCACAAGGTAGATGAAGGTGAAGCAAGGGAGATGAAGTTGGGCTGTGCAGGACAGTGCCCATCTGTATGTGCAGTAGGGAGCACCCATGCACACACTTGTGCTTAGGGCATGCAGCCTGGGGGGACTTTTGCCCCCACTAGTGCTTTTCCCACTGTGTGTCACCTCTGCTAGTGTGGCTGGTGGGGCATGTGGCCCCCAGCCTATTTGAAGCTGGGCAGCCACCCCTGACCTGTGTAACTATAAACTAGGTTACAGACAGTATTACATTTTTTATGTATTATGGGGTTAAATGGCTGAATAGTCAACACAGACTTCATATTTTACTTTCAGCAGTCAACTGCAATTTTAGCACTAAGCAGCTAGCTGCTTAGGTTATTTATTTCTGCTTCTTGAAATAATTGTTCTGTGGCAAGATGGGCAGATTACCAAAAGGTAGCTCCAGACTATTCAGAGATCCCATATGGATGGTTAATTTATCCAGGTGGTCTTGGCCATTTTATCTTATAGCATAATGAAACAAGATTAAAGACTTGGAGGTGAAGTATGGCTATGGTAGAGTGGATAACATAACTTTGCATCTGAAAAACTAAATTCCTGATAGGATAGGTCATTGACATTGTCATCCATTGCCAAAGCCTACTGCCTTCCAGTGACAGGAATGTCCAAGAGCCTGTCATGTTGTTTTAATTTATTTTTATTTCTAATAAAGCACATCTGGAAAAGAAGATTCTCTATAACTTCCAATGCAGGAATCTTGTTAGCAGAGAACAATTTGGCATTCATCCTTTTGTCTATGCAAATTGTAACTCTCTGTATACTGGCAAGAGTAAATTTCTCAAGAGAGATTTATAGAGAAGTGATCTTATGCTGATACAGGTTGATTTATGTTAGACACCTTAGTGCCATAACAGGCGGATCATGTTGAAAAGGACACAAATGATTTCCTAAAGAGCTGTAAATTTACTACTTGAACCTGAGAGCTCCCTGAAGAGTGAAAAGGTTATTTTACTTGTGGACTGCTCCTTCCATTCAAATGTTTACTTAATGAAATAAGCAAGTCACCAACATGAAATGGGTTTTAGAAACCAAGATCGCTGTAAGTAATGGTCACTCAAACCAGAATCAATCACACTGATTCCTTAAGTAATTGTCAAGCTAATTTGGTTTCCTTTATTAGTTCCCATTCTTGCAGAACAGGGAAATAAGGATACATATTAACAAAAATCTTACCTATAGCAAAATGGTGGTGTCACAGAATTAATTGATTTCCCACCATTTCCCGTTACACTAAATCAGTATATTCATTATCAGTGGTAAGCGATGGTATGGGAAAGGTTCCTGAAGTTTTCTAATTTTTTAGAGATATTAGGGAACTGCAAAGAAGAGATCATTTATTTAAATTAGGCCCCACTTGAGGCTTCCATCACTATACATATATAGTGAGAGACATTCTCCTCCCTGAAAAAAGTCACTCAGTCACTCACTCATACACACACAGAGGAAAATAATTTCTTATTTTTCAAATGGGTAACAGATATGTGAAGACATCAAGATTTATTATGTTTTAGGTGCTAAAACCTAGTTTCCATGGGTGTATCTATGATTTTTGAAGTGCTAAAAAGTGAAATAAGAGGAGAGAAACCAGGAGCAGCTAGCACACAGCAAAAATATCCTAAGAAAGGTTATCTTGATTAGTGGAACATCAAGACTGTTAAAAAGGAGAGGCTTAAAGGTAGCACATTTCTGAATCTGGACTAGTGATATTATGGGCCAGAGCTGGCTCCAGCCCTGTCAAGAGTAGGGTAAGAGCATAGTAAGCATTACCATGCAACTGCTAGTATTTTGACTTTTAATGTGAATGCTTACTATGAATTAAATTAAAACATGTGCTAACTGTCCTGGCAACAAGGCCCTAAAAACAGTTTGTTTTACAGGAAGCTTGAAATGAGACCAACATACAGCCCTTAAATTACATTAGCTTCTGAGAGGAAAAAAATATGTTTGCAACTCCTTTATGTCTAAGACCATGATCACTATAGTTTCATAGATGTTAAGAGCGAAAGGGACTGTACAGATCATCAGGTCCAGCCCCCTGCTCTTGGGCAGGAAAGACTGCTGGGGCTAGATGACCCCGTTAAGATGAGCATCAAGACGCTTTTTGAAGATCACCAGCACGGGTGACATTACCACCTCCGAGTGGAGCCTGTTCCAAATCCTCAGTACTCAACTTGTAAAAAAGTTTTTCTTATGTCTAGTCTGAAGTTATCTTCAGTCAGCTTATGCCCATTATTTCTTGTCCTTCCCTGGGGGGCCTTGGTGAATAGTTGCTCCCCCAGGCCCTGGTTTACTCCCCTGATATAAGTATTTTTTTTTGCTTAGTTTGCTGAAGTATTTCAGGGGAGTACATCAGGGCCCCGGGGAGCAACTATTCACCAAGGCCCCCCAGGGGAGGACAAAACTGCTAGCTATTTTGACTGCTAACTATGATGACTGACCTCAGGTCAGTCTTGCACACAGCCACACTCAGTTTTGTGTCCTAAAATAAATGAAATCACCTCCTCAAGACACAGATTTACTTTATTAGCTGTCTTGTTGCATGCAATGTTTATCTATACTGCTACAAGCAATCCTTCATCTGCATTGTTTCTATGTTCCTGTCCCCTCAAAGTATAACTTCAGGGAGATTCAAAGGAGTTCAAGAATGGCAGCCCCAAGTGCCTCTGCTGCTCCATGCTGGGGGAGCTTATGATGCGGCAGCAGCAGCTCATGCTGCGACTGCCACAACCCCTGGTCTTGCTCCTGCTCCCAGAGAACTAAAATCTAAAGTTACACCTCTGCTATCCCCCCTTAAGTCACTGCTCTTGTAGCATTTTTTAAAACTTTGCTGCAATGCCAATAGGGCCAGAGTGTCTATACTTTTCCTCCTGTTTCCTTTCAAGTTCCCAGTGTATCTTGAAATAGCAGAATAAGAAGCATCTTTATCTTTCAAGTGGACTGTTTTATATCTCCAGGTAAAGCTACAGCTAAATATTGTGCTGCAGACTGCTCCCAGAAACGTGTCCTTTTTTGTCTTCCTTCACATTCCTGACACCCTCCTCCCTCAACCATCCAGATACTATTATCAGTCTTCCCCTGCCCTCTCTCCCCTCCTCACAGAAGAAAAAAGATGGAAGGAAGGAAGGATGGATTGTGGTGGTGCATGAGTAAAGGAAACGTAAAAATTATGTTTGGAAATAGTCTAGTTGTTTTCACAGTCTAACTGCACTGGAAAAACAAACAAGCAGCAGAATAAGCTTTTCACTAAATGCACAATCCTTTAAGGCACTTTAAGTGGACAAAAAATAGGTAGAAAAAATATAGAAGAATATAAGGTAAATCAACACATTTAAATCTAAGCAAAAAAAAAAGACAGTAAACATAATACTGTCTGAACATTAAATTAAATATATTGCAAATGGACCCCTGTGTTTCCAGACAGTACAGCTAACAGGGTTTTGTAGAATGTTGTGGCAAACTTATTTGATATAGGTTTTCTATTCCAAAATACTTTAAGGAATGAAGTCCAGGTATAAAATATATATAAAAAACTAAACTAAAACAAAAACACTCCCTGACACCCACCAAAAACAAACAAACAAAAAAAGCCCCTTGCATATTGTTTTCAGATGTAGGGGAAAGAAGGTAGAAAGTTACGCACCTAACGCATAGGCCTGGTCAGCTACTGGAATTCTTCTCTGCTTAAAGGGCCTCCATCCTCTTGTCTTCTGAACTAATTCTGCAATGAGCTATGTGACATCAATCTGTGAAGAGGCCAGCAGTTTGGGTGACCTCAAGCTGTCATTAGTCAGTCTCATTTTTGGGGTTCTTTGGCACCTATATGATTTATATAAAAGTTGTGTGTGTCTGTATCTCAGCCAGGATCATCTACATTTTAATAAGTTTAGTATCATTTATTATACTAACCCATTTCCTATATTTTCATAGGGTATGAGCATGGATAATCTCTATCTGTTACAGCTAGAATATCTAGAAAAGCAACCCTCCTTATAATCATCATGTTTTTCTTGTTACATGACCCTAAAGTTGATAGTGAGCATGACTTTTATACAAATGTGTATAGGGGAAAAGTGTTTAAGAACAGTGGTGATTGTCTAACCCATGAAGCCACACATAACTGGCTACCTGGAGGCAGCCATAGCCCAAATAGTGGCAGCCTTGCAGGCTACGCTATCTACACCTGCTGAAAGGCTACAAGAACACGGAGGAAAAATAAATGCATGTGAAAAGTAACCTGTAACCAGGGTATGGAGAACTTATGCTTCTAGAAAAGCAGAAAGTTCAAGAAGTACATTGAAGTATATGAGTGATGTCAGATAACAAACTTGAATGTTCTAAGGTGTTATGGGAAATAAAAATCCGTTAAAAAACCTACTTCCTAGCAGCCTTTGTGTGCACTTTTTTTTAATGGGGTTAGGGGCATAATGCACCTCCTTTCAAAGAGATGTAATGTTTGGCAACAGTATCCTTTCCACTCAATTGAAATGGACAAAAAACTCACACAACAGCCTGTGATATAGCATACAGTAGCCAACACATTGTGCTTTCCTCTTGGAGTGTGTTCTTAACGTGTTCCAGAGACATCTTTGACCACTTGTACTCTGCCGTATTTCCCTCCCAACAGATATCACACTAATTAAAAGCTTCCACAGTTTGCTTTATTATTGTATAAATAATTTTTATTTTTTGGAAATCATTATTCTCTTTGACTTGCAATACAGGGGTGTAAAACCTTTTAATCTATACACGTCCTAAATGATCAAAATGTGCACAGACTTTTGGGGAAAATTCCTTCCTGGATCTGGAGTTAGCAATGCCAGTCAGCTAGTTAAATTCACAAATTGGATCACTGAGATTCACAATTTGGTCCCATTCACAGCTCTTCCAGAAATCCTATTGGCAAATCACCTAGGGCACCTATACACATGCATCAAGGCTGCTCCAATGCACTATTAAAGCATGTTGAAGCAGACTCAATTAATCAAGTCTGCTGAAGCACGGTAATTAGTGCACTCCAGCAGACTCCAGTGTCACATGTATCATCATCCACATGCTAAAAAATGGTAGTGGGGGTGCTTTAATAAAGCTCTTTCAATAAGCTTTGTTTAAAGTGCCCTACACCTCCATTTTTCAGTGTGGGGATGCTGATACATGTGATACTCTGGGTGCTTTAATTAAAGTGGATCTCAGAGTAGCTCAAATAAAGTGTCCCCTGCCCTCCTGCACATGTATAAACAACCTTAAACTGTTTGTATCTCTTCTTCACCTTGTTTGTATGCCTACTTCCTTCTCTTTTTTTCTTCTGCAGACCTAACTACCTCAAATAAACCCTTTGGTATAGGGACTACTTCTGTGTAAATTCAGGGCCCAGCACCAGGCAATCCTAATCTCAGCTATGGCATTTAGGTGTTACTGAAATAATTACCATTGCATTTTGCCTATTATTTTAACTCAGTGTTATTGTTTTAAATATAACGGAATAATTTGGAGATTGGAAAGTAACTTTGAGCATTTTTGAGCTAGGTTTGTATATATTCCAGGTCACCTATGACAGCACCACCCACAAGTTTCCCACTGAGAGGTTGTTGAGTGTCATGTTCTCAACCAGCTGGGTGTGAGGAGCAGGCATATCTTTTTGTGAGGTCTGTGTTTGACTGGCAGAATGGTATTGCAATGTATACTCCTATCTAGGTCAGGAAATAAGGCTGCATTCTTGCAGCAAAAAGCAGACTATTAAAAGCCTTAATATGTCATGAAAGAGGTAGACCTAAGGGTCACCAGCTCAAGGTATACATACATTGCCTGAAAGGCTGAAAGCAGATGTCTTCTTTGGAGTGAGATCAGCCATGCCACAATATATCATAGTACACATGATCTGCTTCATGGATATCTACAGACATCACTGGGGCTGTCATCCCACAGAGTTGGTCCCCTGCCCCTCCCAGGGCTTCAGGGGCCTGAGCCTATAGGAAAAGTGGAAACCCCCCCACTTGCAGACACACCCTCATGTTGGGGAGCAGGGGAATCCCACTGCAGGGAATTCAAGCGTGCGGGGGGGGGGGACTTTCATAGGGGTCCCCTGTCTGTGCTTGCTCACTGTATCCCATCACAGGGCAGAGCAGCCTAAGAAGCCTGGCTGCTACACATGCCTATGCTCACCAACCCAAGTCAGAGCTGTGCAGGCAAGAAATGGTATTACTGCTTAATGTTCAACTGGTCACAGCACTTTCTAACTTTAACATTATTTAACATTCCACAGATGTAGGATGGTCTAAGTGTAACATGTAAATTCACCCTTATTAGTTTGTGGTGCAAGGACTGAGTTTTGTATTTTAAGAATGGACTGAGGAGCTTCCAATGGAGCAAATCTAGCCTCCAAGGTTGCAGGCTCACCAACCCACTTACAGCGATATAGAACCATATTACTAACTAAACAAACCCCAGACAAAACTCATTAAAGCACATAAATCCATTGATATCGAGATCTCATTATTGCATCCTTTCTCTCAATAGATAAAAATCATTGTCTTACATTTCTGTAATTGTTAGTCTCTTCCAAAAATACCCAGCACTATCAGGAAGCATTTTTCCATTGATATTATTGGAGGCACCAACTATCCATTACTATCATGGTTCTAGCTAATAATAAAGAGCCAGTTTATCCTTCCTCCCATAAAAGAACAAACAAAAAAGCACCCTACGGGCTGCCCTGAAGAAAGTAAATCTTGGTGAGCTGATCTTTATGTTTTTTCTCTTTGCTGCATCAGCAGGTCACTGGTGCTAGCAAGGGAATGGATTCAGTGCCCAGATCCCCAAAGAAGCATTAGGAGATGAAGCTCACTGCATGGAAGTTTTATGCTAGCTCTGAGAACCACTTCCCCATCCTGGGACCTGGGAAGTGTGATTCTAATAGTATCCCATTTATCACTGCCATGTGGGATCACATCAAACAGAAAGAGCTGAACCCTAAAAGCAGCATTTCCCAAGATTTTGGGGTTTCCCCTCACCACAGTGAAATCAGGTTTCAGCTCCTGAGAGAGGGGGACCAATGGAATAGCTTTGGGGGTGGGGGGCAGGGGGGGTTCAGGTGGATTGGACAGAGAGTGACTGAGTAACTTTGGGGTACTCAAGGCTGTATGGGCTGGTTTGGCGACAGAGGCACTGCTCAACCTTTCAGAGGAGTAAGAGAACCTCTAGCTGGGTGGGCTTTATTGCCTTTATTGCTTTAAAGTAAATGCCTTTATTGAGATGAACTGCCTGCTTTGTTATTTGTATCTTTGTGTTGCACTTGTTCTTGCCAACAAGAGATAATGGACCCTCTCTCAGGAGCTGAACTGGAAGCTGGTTCCTTAAGTCAGGGCCACAGAACAACCAGAGAAGGTTGGGGACTGAAAAGCCAGGGTTTCAGAGTGGGAAGGAGGCAGGGATCCCCCTCCATACCCACCTTGCTCTAGAGGCCATGCCTGTGCTGACTTGAGGGGGCAATCTCAGAGACCACACAAGGCCACAGTGGTCCCAAGCAAGTGCTACCCCCAGCAATTCAAATTAAGGTTGCTTGGCCTTGGGCAGCACATTCATGATAATACTTTTCTCTTGGTCCCAATTCTCTCCCACACCCTCATAGGAACTTCCTACACCCCAGAGGAGGCATGCCCCACAGTTTAGCAAATGCTGTGGTAAATACTCCTCTTGCCAAAAATGTAGGGAATGATGAACTCAGTATACCCATTCACCTCACTGTACATGGATTCCCAATACAAAGAAATCTTTATGGTGCGGGGTTGAAGGGAGTGTTTCTGCTCAAGTAATAGCTTTTATCCCTTCTGCCCTTGTTGGGTTCTGGGTACAGATTTCCCTCTACAAAATGTTGCAAAGGAAAAAGTTCTGATATTCCTTTTAAGCCTCAAGAGGGTTTCCCCCCCTGCACTGAATTTCAATTCAGTGAAGACATAGTTTTAAATGTGTCCTGGTTTTGCTTTGCTTTTTATTAGAAATGAAGAAAAAAATATAGGGATGGTTTCAGAAAAAAAGGATCAAAGATCAGAAGAGATTTATTTTTGTCAGTGACACATTCATGTAAAAGAGACATTCCAAGATGTGCTGTACTTCATTTTTTTTAAATGAGCAGTATATAAATGACAGATGCTTTAAGCTACTAAAATAGCAGGAGCAAGACCTTCAGTTAGGCTATTACTAGATATTATTTTTCTCAAACAGAACAACAGTATGATCTTGCAGACACTTGGCTCTAAATCCTATCACCATTTGTGCCTAAATGGCACACATGCAGCTATGTAACTCCAGTATTTGGCACTTATACACAATTTAGGATTTTATTTTTCTCTGAATATATGCCTGCCAGATGTAAAAAGGAAAAGGCTTCAACCATAGACTGTTTTAGTCTTAGTAGTTAGGGCATTCACTCAAGGGGCATAGCTACATGTGGCTACATTAGACTAATCTAATGCTCAGTAAAGCATCACCATCTACATGTGCACCTCTATTAGTGCTCAGTAGATTAATGTAAAGTGCTGTTGAGTAGTACCAGCAGATACAGATACTACCTGACAATGCTTTACATTAATGCACCTAAATACACATATAGATCCTGCCCCAGGAGCAAATTGCTCCTGGTCAGCCCAGGCAGCCACAAATCCTGCTAGGGTTAGTCCTGAACTCTAGGGACGCTGAGGAGGAGCTCCAGGTTGCATAGCTTCAGTGTCCCAAGCTCTGCACCATCCAGAACTGCCCCTGGAACTGATGCCAGCTTTCCCTCAACCCCCTGGAGCCCAGGCCTAATCTTTTGTGGCCCTGCAAGCCTGAGCTGCCCCCAGTGCCCCTTGCCAGCCCAAGGCTCTGACCATAGCTGCACAGGTAGCTACATCCAGAGCTTGGAGCTCTCCCTGGCTGCTGCAGAGGGACACAGCATGGCAAGAGAAGCCCTAGATTAAACTGCTTTCATCAGGTGCATCCAGATGAGAACAATTGTGCTGTATGTGGTGCTGCAAACCACATGTTTGCAGCACCACATACGGCACAACTCCACATATTGAACAGTATGGTGTTTTCCATGTTGCAAGGGCATGCTGCCCGAGCTCCATTTTTTTTTCCTGTATGTTTTTTTGCCCTCTGGATATCCAGCGGTCAAAAAAAAAAGTTAAAAAAAAAATGGAGCAGCCCTGGGAGGCCCCCACAACCACAGGTAAGGCTTCTGGGGCCAGCACAATGTTGGTCCCAGCCTCCTCTACCACCCCTGGGGTAACTTGCCATGCGCCAAAGTACACATGGCACGGGTGTTCCCTGGGGACAAATAACTGTGGCACATGGTGCACTGGTGCTAGTTGTCCCCAGGGAACCAAACATCCACACATATCTGGACGTGCCCATTGGGGGGCAATTTGCTCCTGCCCTGGATGCATGTGTAAATGCACACCTGGAAGTAGTTTACTGTACGTGAATTTACTATGCAGTAAATTCATGTTCATGTATTGCAATGTAGATGTGCCTAAGGAGTAGAAAAGTGTGGGTCTCTTACTAAATGTGTGGGGGGAGGCAACCTAGTGACAGATGATGTGGAAAAGGCTGACGTGCTCAATGCCTTTTTTACCTCAGTCTTCATTGGCAAGGTCAGCTCCCAGACTACTGTACCTGGCAGCAAAGTTTGGGGAGGAGGGGAGCAGCTAACAGTGGTGAAAGAACAGGCTAGGGACTATTTAGAAAAGCTGAACATGTACAAGTTCTGGAGCTGGATGGGATGCACCCAAGGGTGCTGAGGCAGTTGGCTGATGTGATTGCAGAGTTGCTGGCCATCATCTTTGAAAACCCATGGCAATCTGGAGAAGTCCTAGATGATTGGAAAAGGGTAAATATAGTGCCCATCTTTAAGAAAGGGAAGAAGAAGGATCCAGGAAACTACAGACTGGTCAGCCTCACTTCAGTCCCTGAAAAAATCATGAAGCGGGTCCTCAAGGAATCCATTTATAAGAATCTGGAGGAGAAGAAAATGATTAGGAACATTCAGAATGGATTCACCAAGGGCAAATCATGCCTGACTAACCTTATTGCCTTCTATGATGAAATTACTAGCTCTGTGGATGCGGGTGTTGGGAGCAACAACGCAATTAAACTAATTAAGTAAATGCTCCTTTTTATTTGGTGGGGCTTATTCCAGTGCCAACCATTAGCTTACCGCCCAGCTCCAGTTAGCCAAATATTAATTAGTTATTACCAATAAAAACTACAGACTCTCATAAACTATTTAGCAACTGGATTATATTAAACCAATTCACAGAAATACAAAGACAACAACAGATGAATATGGAAGGTAATTAATACAGTTATATACAATGGCAATATACACATATTTTAGGGAGAAACGGAGCTGATTTTGTTCAGTATCTTCATCAATGACCTGGAAGATGGGAGGAGTACACCCTCAACAAGTTTGCAAATGACATCAAACTGTGGGGAGTAGTAAATATGCTGGAGAATAGAGCTAGAATTCAGAGAGACCTCAGCAAATTGGAGGATTTGACCAAAAGAAATCTCATGAGGTTTAATAAGGACAAGTGCAAAGTCTTGCACTTAGGGCAGAACAATCCCATGCACCAATACAGGCTGTGGACCAACTGGCTAAGCAGCAGCTCTGTAGAAAAGGACTTGGGGATCACAATGGACAATAAACTGAATATAAGCCAACAATGTGCCCTTTTTGCAAAGAAGGTTAATGGCAAACTGGGCTGCATTAGTAGGAACATTGCCAGCAGATTGTGGGAAGTGATTATTTTCCTCTATTTAGCAGTGGTGGGGCCACATCTGGAGTCCAGTTTTGGGTCCTCCACTATAGAAAGGATGTGAACAAATTGGAAAGAGTCCAGCAGAGATTAAAGGAAATGGTTAGGGGACTGGGGTATATGACTTCTGAGGAGATGCTGAGGGAATTGGGCTTATTTTGTTTGGAAAGCAGAAGATTGAGAGAGCACTTAATAGTAGCCTTCAGAAGGGTGGTTGCAACAAGGATGGAGCTAGACTGTTCTCAGTGGTGGCAGATGACAACAAGGAGCAATGGTCTTCAGTTGAAGCAAGGAAAGTTTAGGTTGGATATTAGGAAGAATTTTCTCATGAGGAGTGTTGTAAAGCACTGGAACAAGTTACACAGAGAGGTGGTAGAAGCTCCATCCTTGGAGGTTTTGAATACCCAGCTAGACGAAGTCTTGGCTGGGTGATATAGTTGTAGATGGTCCTGCTTTGAGCAGGGGGTTGAACTAGATGACCTCCTGAAGTCCCTTCCAACCCTAATTTTCTATGATTCTATGACCCATGTTTTAGGGCCTGGTTTAATTACCAGGCCATGGACTAGGCCTCACCCAGAGCCTTCTCCAGCCCTCCTTTTGAGGCTTACTCACTGTATATTGGATAAAATAGACAAATAGCATGCCACACTCCTTTTGGCTTGTTCTCTTTATCCTAAGCCTACATATCTCCCTCTCTTCTTTTTTGCCCTGTTCCAATTCTGGAATATTCTTGGTATTATATGTGTGCACCTTGGCAATCCTACTCCACTATGTACCTGCACAGCCTGGGCACATTCAGTGAGCGTATGCCTGTTTGTACACCCAGAGCTGAATCTCAAACTGTGCACATGTGCCAGAAATTGCTACATGCAGCTGCATAACTACTAGCTTGGCATATAAAATGAAACAGGACTTAACCCTTCCTGTCAGGGACATGGGAATTGATAGAGTGGTCATAGCTGTAGACTGCATTGTCTCCATCCTTCACTGGGCACTTTGTGAATGAAGAGGACCAATGATATGGTTTATTTATGGTCCACCGATGGGTTGCATCAATTCTTGGAAACAACTTTTTGAAGTTTTGGGTCTAAATCCATGTAAATATGGTGTTCAATTTTATATAGCCTATCAAGGGTTGTTTGTTTGGTTTTTGTTTTGTTTTTTTGTTCCTTACTTAAACAAAAAGCTGTTTTCTGGTTCCCTACTAAGCCCCAAATCATTAAGTGAATTACCTAGCAACATAACTTGGGGGGAAAGGAAGGGGAGCCAATTTAAAGGTGGCTCTAGAATGGCAGCCCACAGGGAGCCTCCACGACAGCGCATGTTGGAGGAGCTTGAGGCAAGACAGGAACAGCTTGTGCTACTGCAGCATGTACAAGGAGGTAAGTACTCTGCTCCCCATCCCTTCCCTGGCTGTTCTCCATCCCTTCCCCTGGTGAGAAAGGGATTTTACTAACAGAAACATAGCTACAAGACTGCTCGGTCACAGGAATACAGTGAAACACTAAAGTGCTCTCTGCCTCCATTTTCCTGAATCTAATGTCACATGAAATCATTGCAGCTTCGATGTATTTTAACTTGATTGCACTGGAGAGACATGCCACTGTCATAGGGTGAGTGACAAAACAAGTGCCGAAGTACTGGGCACTTAATTTTGACTTGGAAACAGGCATCACAAACTGCTTCCTTCCCCAGCTTGAGCTCTGTCTGGGTGCCACTTGCTGATTTGACTCTGCTATTCAAAAGCATTAGACAGCCTTACCTGAACCCAATAAGAGAGCAGGAAATTCCTGCTGTGCCTCACACAGACAAATTATACTACCTGCCACAACACTTTCAAAACTGTCCAATATTTTTTCTTATTCTGATGTGGTAGGTAATTTTGTGTTTAATGGACAGTGACCAGTAGAGATCATGACATAAGCTAAATAACACCATCATGGCAAAGTGATGGAACCACTTACTGATCCACCCTCCTATCTATTGCTTCGTCAAGCTAAGAGAATGAGCCGGAGTCTTGACTAACCTTCTCTACCACACAGTTTTGTACTGTGTGGAGTCAGCTTTCAGGATTCAGTTTAATAGAGGAATGAATGGAGCTGTTCTAAAGGTTTGGATGCATTTTGTTTTCCCTCCTGAGGGAATAATTTTTCATGGAAATGGTGGAATGTATTAAACTGAAGCATTTTGCTGGAATGCATCTGCTTTGTCAAAATTTCCACAAGGGGATTTATTGAAAATTTTCATTTCAAGTTTGGGAGCAGGAAATGAACTTTGGGTGCATTACAGTTTGCTTGGACTTCATCTTAGGACTGGCTACTCCTAAACTGTTTTGAAGAAAGTACCTTTGCTCAGGCCATAAATCAAAGAGTAACACACACTTTCCCACAGACAGATGTGTTAAGAGTTACCTGCCTCTAAATTGGCAGAACGCACTTAATCCTCCCTCAGCAGGCTCAATACCTACTAACAAGGTGAATTGATTTTAGCAAACCCTATTAACTTGCTTCAAGTGTTTCTCTAACCAGCTTAGAGAGAAAAAACACCTAAGGGTTCATTATTGCATTACAAAGATATGACATGGGTTTCTGTGCAATAACTTTGGTGACTATAACAGGCCAGTTTAATGTGCTTTCTCTCTCACCTCTTAGAATATGCTCTGCTATATGCTGCTAAAAAGCCTGTGCAGCACTTTCAAAGGGAGGCTCACTTCATTTCTCAAGTTCCTTTGACTTCCCATAAAAAGCACTGAGGCCTTTAGAAACATTGGTCAGGACCCACTTAGCATTGTCCTCACTTGTCATCATGCAAGCCAAACTCTGTCTGGGCGCTAATTGATAGCCGCTGTGAACTTTTAATCACAGACTGTTTTCCTGAGACCCAACAGGACAGCTGGGAAGTCCTTCCATATATCACTCACAAGAGCACTCCTGTTGCTATTTCCAGGCTGCCGCTTCTGCTCACTTTTATTGCTTCTGGAATGACTTGCATGATAAAGGTGTACTTGTTAACAACTGGCAGCTTCCATGTAAAAGTATGAGGTATTGTTAAACATACTTGTTGACTTTCTACATATTTTTATTATTTATTTCTTATTTTTTCAGTAATAATAGGAAGGAAAAGATGGCTAAGACACAAAGCCAATTGTGAACTGCTCCACATGGTTTCAAACAGACACTCAGAAAGCTTGAAGTAGCATAGATATTCTAAGAAGATGTCTGATACTTGAAAAATACAGTTTTGCCTTATGAAAATGTCTTATGAAAAAATTACTAGTATGTCACTGAGCTTTGTGCCTCTTGTGAGCCGATAGTCTCAAACACCAACTTGCCTGGCAGCAGCCACAGCGAGGTCACATGGAAGCACCCCTGCTCATCCTGATCCATCACAGAAACATTTACAGTGTCCCAGGTGATGACTCTAAACACTAGAATGTTGTTTATTCTTGGGTGGATCTCACTCCAGTACCAGAAATAACATCCCTGACTTAAGAGTTTCCGCAAAGCTTGTGCTTCTTTAAAAATGCTCTGGTTTCTATGAAAAGATTTTTTTTATTTTTTTTTTAGTCAAAAACTTTCCAAGTAGCTTATTTAATGAACTCAAATTGGACCTTTTGAGACAGTCAGCCAGATTACTTTAAAATGCTCATTATTTAGTTGAAAATAGATGTGGAACCTGATCCAGAACCTAATGAAGTCAATTGAGAGAGTCTTTATCAACTCCACTGGACTTTGAATTAGGACTCTGTTAGTTGAGATTTCACAGACCCAGCAGAGTTGTATATGGAAGTAATTTAATTAAAGTCTTAGGACCTATTATTAAGCATGTATGGGGTGACATTAGTAAAAAAAGATGCAAACTCTTATTAATTGGCTGGTCTACATGGAATATGCAGCTTCTGTGGTGCTGTAAAATTAGTTGCTCTCTACTTTTTTCCAGTAATCTTTTCAAGTTTTTTTTTTCTGTATTAGCTAGATTTATATACTACACATTATATAAATTGTGGCCCTAATTTAACCCCATACATTGGGGTGCAGTAGTTACAGGACAGAGGGCAAGGAAGGATTGAACGAAAAAACAAGATGGTAAAACAAGAGTAGAGAACAACAGCAATGGACTCAGACATGAAATAAATATATAAACTTGTTTAAAATTACATTTCTTTTTACTAGCCTTTTGTTTCTAATATCAGATGACATTTGGAGCAGCTCAGGCAACAAAGAAAAGCAAATAGTGAAATTCAAAGGACATATGGTCTATGCTAATAAACATAAAACAGCAAAGTCAAGGAATGAAACTGCAAAATGTTGTCTAATTCTACACAAATATATGTAATAATCATGGCTTTAGCAACAAGAAAATTAATTTTCTGGGATAAGTTCTTTGAAATCTGTTAGCCCAAGCCATATTATAATAAAATGAAAGGTGTGTGTGCGCGTGTGTAGCAGACCCTGTGCCTGTCACCCCAGCACCTGCTGAACCCCTGTGGTCCAACCCATCAGCTGGCTCTTTCTGGGTACCACCTCACCTGCAGTCTCCCACCTCTCATGACTTTGATGTTCTCTTTTGGGTTGTTAGGGAGGCGGTCCCTGGGGCCAGAAGCAGCTTCACTGGGTCCCTTGACAGTCACTTCTGTCTTTGTGGCTGGGTTCACCTTACCTGGTATCTGTGCTCCTCACCTTGAGCACTTCCCCATTTAAGGGCTGCTCCTTCAGGCTTCTGAACACCTGTCAAGGCATCAGCTGTCCTAGCTTTGGCCCCCTTTTTCTCTGGCTGCACCCTCACTGTCTAAGACCTTAGCTCCCAGGCATCAGCCTTGACCTGGCAGCAGCCCCTCCTGGTGCTCCAGTTTTACCCAGCCAGCCTCAGCCCCACTAGCTTGGGGCTAGCTTCTGTTGCTGATAGCAGGGGGTGCCCTCTGTGTCTTCATCCTCCCCTGTAGCCACAACCAAGTCCTCCAGCAGAAAAACTCCAACACAAAACAGTGCCTTAACCTATTTTAACTTAAATATAAATCATTCTGGGCCTCTGGGGCTTGAGCCCTGCTTCTCAGGCTAGCTTCCATCCCTCTCAGGCTCGGCTTCCTGCTGCAGGCAGCTATCTCCTAAAAGCTCCTTGTCCTCCCACAGCTAAGGCCAGACTGACCCTTACACTGTCATGGATTGGATTTAGTTGCCTAAACCCAGCCTTCTTCTAATCATGTGACTAGATGTCCTGCACTGAGGGGCCAGGTGCTGCTAAGTGCATCATTAACAGCCTGGCCTTTTTTTTGGTCCTCAGCTCAATCCACCCGCGCAGCTACTACTTGTTGTCATTTCTATCTGTAAGTTTCCTGTCCTCCCCCATCTTCCTAGTAACGGAAGCAGGGCTCCCTGTTACAGTGTGATATATTTTTTAGTTTAAAATAAGGTTTGTAATTAATTTTCATAGATTCCATAGACATCAGGGCTGGAAGGGACCCCAGAAAATCATCGAGTCTAGCACCCTGCCCAAAGGGCAGGAAGTCAGCAGGGATTGTAGGATTCCAGCAAGATAGACATCCAAATGTCTCTTGAGGGTGTTCAAAGTAGGTGCTTGAACTACCTCTGGTGGCAGTCTATTCCAGGTCTTGAGGGCACAGACAGTAAAGAAGTTCTTCCTTACGTCCAGCCTGAAACAGTCACGGAGAAGTTTTAACATAACTCCAGTGAGGGTTAGTCCATTAATCCAATTTAAACAGTCATAGGCTAAGTACAGACAGTAAAAGAGCCCAAGGCAGGATCGAGCCAATCTATGCAGGTTTCTCTAACCTGTGTAGATTGCACTATTAGTGAGCAGAACTCACATTTGCTCCTTGGTCAGGGGAGGCAGGCAAATGCCATCACTGGAGAAGGCCAGAAGGCAGGATGCACTCCCACATGCTTCAGAGCAGCTGCATATTACTGAAGGCAGTGGAGAGCCAGCCATCCCTGGTGACTGCCTGGCACAAGCCTCCCACTGCTGCCCTGTCATCTGTCAGGCAGTTGGCAACTGCAGGCAGCCAGCAGAGTGAGGCATGCTCGCTCCACTTGGTGGCACAGGGGGCTGTGGGCTTTATCCAGGATGGGGGCACAGGGCTCCACCCCAGGCAGGACAGAGGTGGGGAAGAGCAGGGCTTGTGAGCTGCTGGGGGGAGCAGTGGCAGTGGTGCACTCCACATTTCTGGCCAGGTTGGCAGAGCAGAGTGTCCCCCCCTGTCCCATCTGAGCATCAGAACCCTGCACCAGAGCAGCTCCAGGAAGGGCTCTCAGGACTTTTCCCCCCAAAGCCAGAGCTGATTTCCTGGCTGAAGTCACTTCTCTGCAGCTGCAAGAACATGGCTACTTACATCCCCCATCCTATCTCCCAAAGAACCAGAGCCCCATGGCTGCAGAGAAGTGGTTTCAGCCAGGAATTTGGTGCTGGCTCTGGGGGGTAAATCCTATGACCTTTTTGCAGAGCCGCTACAGCACATGGTCCAGAGTGTCTGAGCCATGGGATGCTGTGCTGCAGTGGCTCCAGAGACCTGGAGCAGAGCAGAATTTGCGAGGCCACCAGGGGGCATCATGGCCACCCCTTGGGCTCCATCCTGCTACAGGCATGTTTTCCTATGTCCTAAGTATTTGTGAAAGATGCTGAACATGCACAACATTCTTTCTCAAAAATGGTGTCTAATACCATAGTTGCCTGTTAGACCCTGACTCCATAACTGCCCAATGACTAGGAAGACAACGGTCTAATTACCCATGGATCCTGTTACTCATTAGCTAGAGCAGAGCAGGGAGCTAGAGCTAGAGTAGTGCCAGGACACATTGCTCGCAACAGTTTTTTTTTAGAATGGAGAAAGCTTTGGGTGAGCTCCCATACCGACAGAATATGGGGATGAACAGCAATGAACAATAGTTTTTTTCCCATGTTTATACACTTTGGTTTATACTTATTAACATTTATTCTACTTCCATCCCACCTTCTGTTCCACTCATTTCTCCTCCCATCTCAAGCTCTGCCTCTGTTTACTGTTTGCTTCATTAGCATGGGATTGCCTATGCATTTTACTCATTTACATGTCTTTTTGCTATGAGTGCACGTCTAAGACCTTGACTCCTGTTCTTCAGTCAATGGGTGGACTTTGACCAAAACCTGGAAGCTTCTGGAGCCTTCTTCACAAATCACCATTCACCTTTTTGCATATATTCATCTTGGATTCTGTTACCAATTACGTGTTGTTTTTCACATTCCAGTCTGTTTTTCCATCTTAAGTTGTACCATCTTCCACCTTTTTGGTCTCCTGTATCTTATCTCGTTCCTCGCTGTAGCTGGTTCACAGCACACAGACTCACATAGATTTACTTTTCCCTCAGAAAATGGTTGACACAGTTAAAATGGTTACTTAGCATAAGCAAATGGCTGGCTTAGATATCATTCTGCCTTGTGGTCAGCAGCTTTTGCTAGGCCACAGGTAAAGCCTTTGTATTCAGCTGCAAATCCAGTGCTCCTAATAATCCAAATTACTGTCACCCTAACATTGCCCACAGCAAATCACTCATAGTGGCACATCACAGCATTTGGTAGTAAAAATATAGTGCAGCTCTTATCCAGCAGTGGAGCATGTATCCAGTTTCACACTGAAGCCCAAGCTATGCTTTGCTGTCTCAGACTGAAATTGTACTTAAAGTATTTTTTTTCCCTTCAGTAATATAACTTCAAAGGTAGGAAATTTAATACCAGAAAGAAGTTCAAGAAATGCCTTAGCTGAATATAGAAAAAAAATCCTTAGTAAGAAGGTTATAACGAGGAGAAATGTAAGGTCACCTTTTAATATAAATCAGAAAAATATTTCCAAGATGCAACCTGCATATGTAGCCAGCCAGCTGGGAAATCAGAGCTACCTGCAATAGCAGACGGGACCACTTAGGGATTTGGAGAGCAAACTACTTTCTTATTAATTTCAATGCCTTTAGGGTATGTTTCGTTGCGTCTCTAGAGAGGATACAGACTCGCATCCTGCAAGGTGTTATTTGCATCCTGATTTCAGTGAAGTTTAAGGGTGCTTATAACTTCACTGTCTGACACGTTATGTGTCAGGATTAGCCATAATTATAGTTCAGGGGGTTGGCAGTGTTTTTGGGCAAGTGCCAAAAACACTCACAACCTCAACTTGTAAGATGTTGTGCCAGAGGTGAACGGCGGGGCAGCTGCAGAGGGCCTGATCCTTGTTGTGGCAGTGCAGCACAGGCCCCTTCCCTACTGTCTGCCCAGAGGCACATGTGCCAAGAAAAATGCCTTTGTGTACCACAGTCTGACATGTTTGCCAGGGGTTGCCTACCTCTGTTATAGTTAGTTACACCCAGCCTAAGAGGCTCTTTTCCTGGTAGGTCCTAAAAGATGTTCAGTAGGTACAGAATCAGTACTCAAGTGAGATGGCTACTACAGTTGTACAGAATTGTTCCTTTTCAGTGCTTAATAACAAAATAGAAAGGAAAGAACTTTTTTTTTTATCCATTACACTTTGCTAAAAGCAAATAGTAATGTTTGACACTAAAAGCTGCTTTTTCACTTCGAGAAAATTAAATGTGTATCAAACTTGAGAGTCTAGAGCTAACTTCTGATTCAATGTGACAAGTTCTCAGTCAGTTACAATACCCTTTGGAGGGCTAAAGTGTCAAGGTTAGGATCAGGGTCACAGACTTGTGGCTTGGAATGTGTAATCATGGTTACCAACTAACTTGTCAAACAATAAAAGAAAATTTTAACAGCAGCAGCAGCAATGTTATCTGAGTTATGCTTCAGCTGTTCGACAGATCTGTGGTAGCAAAAGTGATCTTGCTTTGTTTGACATTGTAAAGATCAGTTTGTCATAAAAGTGGATTTTGGGATGAGAAGGTCAGACAGGACAAATCATATCTGTATCATTTTAAAATATAAGTAAATAATAAATGAAGTTTAAGTGTGCTCCATAATGTACACAACATTCAAGAGGCCTCTAATTTTACTCCCTCTTTCCCATTCATAGTAATTTAAAAACCAGAATAGAAAAGTAGAAAGCAATCTCAGCAGATGCTATAGAATAACCAAGGCACAGGCTGTCCTTCACCTTACACATGTGTTCCCTCTGTGTTCTTAGTTTGGACTGTACTCTGTTACAGGCCTCTTTTTTGTATTTTTGGAAATGACAAGAAAGCTAATGTTATGCAACCAAACTGAGATCCATTTTTAGAAATCAGGTCTTTGCTTTCCTTCTGTAAAATAGAGGTAGCTCTTGTAAATACTGTGTGTATTCTTTTACTTGAGGCACCTCATATTGTTAATTAGATAGAAGGTGTCATTTTAAGTAAAATGTACTGTTTTGCACTTCCTATTTTCTCTAGTTTTCCTTTCTACCATAGAATGAAATAGGAGAAAGACACCATTGGGAAAGGAATCCATAACTAGAAGCAGCATTCTGATAAAATTCTTCTGTTTTTAATATTTCATAGCAAAGTTGCTGCTTCATGTTTTTGTCAGTTGTTGAACATGTTAGAGGTCCCTCTTTTCCTACATCATATTTTAAAGAAAAATGTTGAAATCTGACATAAAACTCAGTTATAAACACTAAGGCTAGGGACAAAAGTTACACACAAACTGGTTTAAGTGTTCAGAAACTGGTTTAAACCGGTAACATAACAGAAGTTCAGTACACTTAAACCACTTTCAAAATGGCCTAAACTGGTTTAAGATAAACCTGGTTGGATGTAGTATCAGAGATTTAGCTGATTTAGGTCAAACTAGTTTATAGAACTTCTGTAACAGGTCCTCTCCTCGTTCAAGTTAACTCACAGTCCCCCAGCATCCTATGATGCTTTGCAGCCCTGGCTTGTGCTGTCTCATCTAGTGATCAGTGTCTGCCCCCCCCCCCCCCGCTCCCTAGCTGGACCACTGTCATTCCAAATGAGGATGGGGTGGGGGGAAAAACTTCACCCCTCTGGCCTAGCACCAGACTGGGTGCTGCTGGTTGGAGTGGCATGGTGGCATGGGAGAAGAGGAAACCAGACCCCCAACTGCACGCTGCCAGCCTGGGGAAGGGAGAAGGACTCTGCAGCAGGTGTTTGACTCTGCCCCTCATATCCATGATCTGGGAGCCATGCCCCCTTCTGCAGCCTGCACTGGGGCTTGACTCTGCCCTGAGAGCCCATTGCTGGGAACCACAACCCCTTCTCAGCCTCTGGATGGCTGCGGAAGGAAGCCACACTGGAGCTTGGCTCTGCCCCAAGATCTGGGAAACAGAAGCCATGGCTTCTTCTCAGAAGCCTTGGGGCTGGCAGAGGGGAAGGGGGTGGGGGGCAAGGAGGGAGAGGAGAAGCCTGCACTGGGGCTTGGTCAGGGGTCACACCCCCTTCTCAGCCACCCTGCTGCCTGGAAAGAGGCAGAAGGCTGGGACTCAGTTCCACCGCCACTAACCCAGTCTTTGGGTTGGCTGAGGGCAGGCCAGAGGCAGAAGCCTGGAGCATGGCTTGGTTCTTCCCTCCCAGAACTGGGAGCTATGTTCCCCTCTCAGGGGATGCAGGATTCTTCTCTCTTCTCAAAATCAAGCTTCTTCTGTCCCTCCTTCCCCCCACTCCCCTCTCCCCTCAGCCAGCCCCAAGGCTGAGAAGGGGGCAGGTCTAGAATATACCGCCCCATTCCCAGCTGGGAGGTAGTAAAGACTGCAGTTTCAGCTTCCCCTCCCCTCTTCCCAGGCTGTTCCCAGCTGGGGATCCAGTGCTAGGCAGGCTGGGTGGGTTTTTTCCTGACCTCTTGCTCAGTGTTAGGGAGTCAGAGGAGGGGGCATGGCTTGGGGAATCAGAGGGCTCCAGTGCTCTACAGAGGCTAGCAGGCTGGGGGGTGGTGTCTAGTACCCCCAGGCTAGTAGTATGGGCCACTGCAGGGATCTGGCTGCCTTTCCTGTTTGAAAAGTGAACTTCAGTTCACTTGCTTATTGGTTCAACTTATGGAGTTTAAAAGAACCTGCAAAGATTAATTTGATTCAGCCTCAGACTTTCTGACTATCTGTACTTACCCCATGAAACACTGGATCATTTATTAATAAAAACAAATATCCTTGAAGTCATTTTACTCAAACTAGTAAATGTCTATGTCCATGTATATGAAAGGGTAAATTTTCAGCATATTGCATGGAAAATTTTGTTCATGGTTTCTGTTTACAATAAAGGGAATTTGGAGCCCAATTCACACACACCATACTAGAAGTGTTGCCCTAAATCTCATTTGTGATCTGCTGGTTGTGACAACCATCTGCTAAGGCCTCAAATCTTTCTCCCATTCATCCCTGATGAAATTAATATTGACAGAAATAACTTTAGCAGATAGAGTGGAATAGATAACTGGGGAGTTGCATACAAAACATGATTTTCCTTAAATATACTCCACTCTCATATGTGAATGCTAAGAATTTTAGGGTGTTTTAGGGTATTTCTCAAGGGAACAAATAATTTTGTTAAGTATCAATTTGCAATGTAAAGAAATGTTGCCTTTGAAAGGCAAGATTTCAGGGTTGGGTGTGGGATAATTGGGTGTCATTAAAAGTCATATGTTTAAAGATACAGCAACAGGCTGACATGCTATAACTATTAGTTGAAAATAAGAGCAGGGTGTGCATGGCCCCCTCTACACATTACAGCTATTATGCAATTATCTGGCTAGTGGTTCAATTAAACTGAGACCAGCTTCTAGGGATGTGCGAAACAGCATCATTGTGTTTCAACTTCTATTTCACCATTTCTATGGGACAGTGTTTCATTTTGAGTTTCATTTTATTTTGAAAGTACTGTTCCATTTTGTTTTGTTGAAACTGTTTTGCTGTTTCGACTCTGTTTCTACATTTTGCCAATAGGCTATAATGGGGAAGCATAAAACTGCTTATAACTTTGTCATTTCCTGCCTGATTAAGATGAAACCTTCATAGGTGGCCCCTGATGAGGCCATGATCAAGGAGTTAGGTGCAGTGGTTTCTGGAAAACTGCACCTCAGGCTGCTGACAAGCAAAACTTGTGACATGTGATTGTGTGTGTCTTAAGGTGCAGCAGGGTGAAAACTGCAGGCATGGTAGCCCCTGCTGAGTCCATGAAGCCTTCCAGCTGTCAAGCAGGTAGAAAATGGAAATGGAGGCATCGGAGTTGAAGGGCAGACTGGGGTGGGGGGGAAGAGGGATGTAGCAGCATGGGTAAAAGTGGAGAGGTACCTGGGGAGTCAGATGTATGGCAAGTTGTAGTGTGTCAGAATTCCAGTGGCAACATGTAGGGGGTGCATGGGGGTGCTCGTTCACCCCCTGAAAGTTCTGGTGTACCCCCTGACAGCCAGCTCTCCCTACTTAGGCAACGGGCAGGGGGGCAAGCGGGAGCGCTGGTGCCCCCCCCACCGTGAGCACCGGCTGGGGGTGGGGGCACCAGGAGAAGTGCTGCTGGCTTGTGCTTCCCAGTCAGCATGACCAGCCATGGGCCCCTTAGCCTTGGTTGGCAAGATCAGCCACAGGGTCCCCACCCCCAGTTGCTGACTGGCTGCTTGGGTGGGGGAGGCACTTGCCTCCCCTGACACAGGAGGCACCAGTTGCCCATGCAGAATTCCAGTGTCTATATTGAGTCCATGAGTTTCTGTACCTGGGAGGTTGATGAAGCGCAGTTCATAGGCTTGTCTGTGAAAAGTGGTTTGTAAATTCTCTTTGAGGGTCAGGCCTGAGAGATTGGAGATGAGTGGTGTTCTGTTGCTGTCTTTGAAAGATTTTTCATGCATGCTCATTCTGATATGCATTTATTGCTTGGTGTCTCCATGTATTTTCCATCAGGGCACTTGGTACCCTGATGGAGATACATATTGTATTGTGAAGATATCTCCATACTACAGATATTGTTGGCAGATTTTGCGTGTCTTGTCCTGGCATAGCTTGGATCCATTCAGTGTGTTTTGAGCTGTAGGAAGTTGGTTTCTGGTGATGAGGTTAGCAAGATTCAGTGCTTGCTTGAATTTACAAACTACTTTTCACAGATGAGCCTATGAAGTGCACTTCATCAACCTCCTAGGTACAGAAACTCATGGACTCAAAAGACATTGGAATTCTGACACACTACAACCTGCAGGACATCTGACTCCACAGGTACCTCTCCAATTTTACCTGTGCTGCTCCTCCCCCTGCTCCCCCCCAGCCTGTCCTTCACCCCCTGACTCTTCCATTTCCATTTCCATTTCCACTGACTGGATTTCTTGCCTGCATTGCATACCACCCTCCTGCTTCTTTACTCTTCCTTCCATTCAGTAACAGCACACACACAAACTTTAGATGCTTCCTCAGCCTCACAAAGAATTTTTTCAACCTGAAACATTGCTAAGATATATTTCTGTAACTATTCAGTTGGTCTGCTAAAGATACCAGATTAGATCGACCCAAAAAACTGTGTCTGTCAGTGCCATGTCCTTAGACCAACACCCCTAGCAACTGACCAGAGGATGCAGGAACCTGGACACACCTAAGCCTCATGGCTGGGGCTGGGGCTGGGGCTGGGGCTGGGGCTGGGGCTGGTAGGGAGAAATTTCTGGCAGCTGCTGGAGAAGAAGCTCCTGCAGGAGTGGAAAGAAAGGCTCTGTCACAGTTTGGCTGCCTGAGATGCTGCTGGTGCTACTGTGCTGCTGCTCACTAAGTTATTATTAGTATTACCTGTTGTTATTCAAAGTGGTGGACTGGACTGAGGCTGTAGGGGAAAAGACTTCATTGGGGCTCATTACTATGTTGTGTAGAGGCCCCAGCACCAGTGAAGGCCTGTCTTAACACACATACAAAGTCACACACATCATGAGTTTTGCTTGTCAGCAGCATGATGCACAGTTTCCCAGAAACCCCTGTATTTTGAAACTTGGCAGGCTTTTGTCGCCTCATCAGGGGCTATCAAGCCTGCTGTGCCTTAACACACAGGTGACATGAGTTTTGCTTGTCAGCAGCTTGAGGTGCAGTTTCCCAGAAATCCCTCCATCTATCTCCTTGAAACCTGACAGGATTTGTGGCCTCAGCATGGGCTACCATCCCTGCAAGTTTCATCCAAATCAGGCAAGAAATGACAAAATTATAGGCAGTTTTGTGCTTCCCCATTATAGCCTATGGGAAGCACAAAACTGCTATGGGAGAAAAGTAGAAACAGCATCGAAACTGTGAAACAGTTTCAACAGAACAAAATTGAACAGTACTTTTGAAATTAAATGAAACTCAAAATGAAACATTGTCCCATTGAAACAGTGAAACAGAAGTCAAAACGAAATGGTGCTGTTTCATACAGCCCTAGTTCTTAGTTCCTACACAGAGCTTTTACACAAAGCCGGTTCAATGTGTCATTCATCAGCTATAAAGCATTCCTAATAAGATCAAGATTTTGTTTACAGCTATTCACAAAAAAAGACCATCAGTTGTAATTCTGTCATTTGTATGACATCTTTCTACTAATTTTTTTATTGTGTATTGTATTAACTCTCATCTTCACCATTCACCTATTTCAATGATTTTAGCTCTGACTAAACTGTTCTTATTAGGACTCACTCTTTTCTCTTACCATGGTCATGTCTCTGGGAATAAAATTGAAAATATAATTCAGGGGGGAAAAAAAGCAAACTGTGGTGTTTTGGGATTAAAAAAATATTTATATACCCAGTCCTCTTACCAGCATTAGCATTTTGCCAGCAGTATTGTTTTGACACTGTTTTGACTCATTTCAAGCTCAAAACAGCTAAACAATGAAACAGAGAGCTTTGAAACAACCTTGAAACAAAATGAGGCAAGTCATAGTTTCATAGTTTCTAGGGTCGGAAGGGACCTGAGCAGATCATCTAGTCCGACCCCCTGCCATGGCAGGAAAGAGTACTGGGGTCAAATGACCCCAGCAAGATGTTCATCTAACCTCCTCTTAAACACCCCCAGGGTAGGGGCCAGCACCACTTCTCTTGGAAGCTGGTTCCAGACCCTAGCCGCCCTGACTGTGAAGTAGCGCCTCCTGATATCTAACTTAAACCTACCCTCTGCCAGCTTGTGACCATTATTCCTGGTCACTCCTGGCAGTGCTCAGGGGAACAGGGACTCCCCCAATGCCTGCTGATCCCCCCTGACTAGTTTATACCAGGCCACTAGATCCCCCCTCAGCCTTCTCTTTTGGAGGCTGAACAGGTTCAGGTCCCGTAGCCTCTCCTCATAGTGCCTGCCCTGCTGTCCCCTGATCATACGAGTGGCCCTCCTCTGGACCCTCTCCATGCTGTCCACATCCCTCCTGAAGTGCGGCGCCCAGAACTGGATGCAATACTCCAGCTGCGGCCTGACCAGTGCCGCATAGAAGGGGAGGATCACCTCCTTGAACCTACTCGAGATGCATCTGTGGATGCATGCCAAGGTGCGGTTGGCCTTCCTAACTGCCTCTCCACACTGCCGGCCCATGTTTATCTTGGAGTCAATGATGACCCCCAGATCCCTTTCCGCCTCCGTACTGACAAGTCGAAACGTTTTGAAATTCTTTAAATTTTTGGAGTTTCGAAGCTCAAGCTGGGCTTGCCTACAGGGAAACAGAAACTAAAGTAAGGAGAGGGAAGGGGAAGAGGGGGGAGGAGTGTGGGGAAGGAGTGCTCTCATTATTGACTGTGTAGCTGGCCAGTGACTGTCACTCTTTCCTGAAGTCCCTTCCAACCCCAGTGCTCTGGGGGAGGGATGAAAAAACTGCATAAAAGGCAGCATTATTTGAACTGCCCTGCTTTCTGCCTTAGTGTCAGTTGAGTAAGGGCACACCTTCACACGCACACAGTGTCACCCACCCATGTCACAAGTTTTGCCTGTCAGCAGCTAGGGGTGCAGGGCCTCAGAACCCTGCTGCACCTATCTCCTTGACAGCTAGCAGGCTTCATGGCCACAGTGGGGCCTAGCATGCTTGCAGTTTTCATACCCCCACCCGTACCTCAAGATGGACACATTCCCACAAGCACCCATGTCACAAGTTTTGCCTATCAGCAGCCAGCGTTTCAGGGCCCCAAAATCCAGAACCACTGCACCTATTTCCTTGACAGCTGGCAGTCTTTGTGGCCTCAGCAGGGGCTACCATCCATGCAGCTTTCATCCTGCTGCACCTTAACACACAGTGTCACCCATGTCATGAGTTTTGCTTGTCAGCGGCTTGAGGTGAAATTTCCTTGAAATCCCTATACCTATCTCCTTGAAGGTTGGCAGGCTTTGTTGCCTCAGCAGGGGCTAGCATGCCTGCAGTTCTGACCCTGCTGTGACTTAACACGCACATGACATGAGTTTTGCTTTTAAGAATTTGAGGTACAGTTTCCCCCAAAATCCCTGGACCTATCTCCCTAAAACTTGAAAGGCTTCATGCTCTAAGAAGGGGCTACCATTTCCACAAGTTTCATCCAAATCAAGCCAGAAATGACAAAACTATAGGCTGTTTAAAGCTTCCCCATTATAGCCTATGGGCAAAACATCAAAACGGCGTCGAAACAACAAAACTGTTTGGATGAAATGAAATGGAACAGAGGTTTTGAATCAAAACAAAATTCGAAATGAAACACTGTTCCATCGAAATGTCGAAACACAAGTCGAAACTGAACGGTGCTGTTTCCCACAGCTCTAGTTTTTAAATCTTATGCCAGATCATTGGGTTGAATATGTCAGTGTACTTTTATTGAGTTCAAAGGAATTCTACTGGAACTTTATTTTTAATGAAGAAACAAAGTTCTGTAGCTATTTGGGCTTCTGCTGAATACTTTCCCCCCCTAAACTATAACAGTATGTTAGATACAAGGAGTACTACAGTAAACACAAAGTTCAGTACAAACCTTGGTCTAAAATCTGCTCTAAATTACCCCCAAATAAATAAGGAGTAACTCTACAGAACTCAATGGAGTTGATCCATAATGTCCCTGTTGTAACTGAAAGCCAAATGTGGACCTTAATCACACCTAACCTCCTGCAATGACAATATAATAACCATAACAATGGGGAGATTTCAAATTGTGGTTCCTGGTAACAAAAAATTCTAAAAAAAGTTGCCAGACATTGAGTCAAAATGCTTGGTACAAAACACTTTGGACAGTATGTAATGTAGAAGGAATTATGTAAATTAAAAAAAAAAATCACCTGATAGGATGAATTTATATTTCCTTTATATAACAGAAGAATGGGTTTGTTTTTTTTGGCACATCCTCTAACCTCTCTCCAGTCTATTCATCCACTTCGTAAAAACCTTCCTTTGACCCCATTATCCACCAGTAGAATTCAATTTTATAGCCTATCCATCTGTCAAATCTCAACTGAAAACACAACTTCTTTCTTATGCCTATTACTTTTATTATCTCTCTCACTGTTGTAGTTTGCTGTTTAGCTCTACATACTTCAGCATATGTAAATATATTTTTTTACCACCCATTTACCTACTTCTCTCCCAAGATTTTTGTCTCTTTGTACTTTTCTTCTATGTTAAGCATGGAAACAACTCACTATTCATGCTAACAAAGCTATCTTTTCTGTCTTTAAATTGTTCCTTAAGACTTGTGAAAATTAGTGGGAGATCAACAGATGAAAAGTGCTATATATAAAGCAGGTACTGTTGTTATTATTTCTGCTAATGCCCCAAAGCACCACTTTTGAGCTTAAAAAGTGGGAAGATGAGGCAACTGTTTAAGAAGAAGGAACCTATTCTAGTATTAACCTGTCCTTCCCATTTGTCCATTCCAACCCCCTTTTACCTTCCTTTGTCTAGTCCTAGGTTGTGAAAAAACACTGAGAAAGGGACTGCCTTTTTAAAAACTGAACCTCACTGTATGGTCTAACATAGAAGCCATTAATCTTTGCTTTAAAAAACCCAGGCACTACAATAATATATAGTTGTATAGTTGGTATGAAAGCCATAAACACACAGGACATGGAACAAGCAGCTCACTAGATAATTTGACAAGGTTAAGGTTTCAATTTTTGTATTATTTTTTACACTTTGAGCAGTATGTATATATGAAAATGTTGGGGGAAAAGTGAAATTGCAGACTATATGGATCTAGCTTACAAGTGGGCTCCCAGTGCCTCAAGTGGTAGAACTGGAATTCCTGGGTTAGGTCTCCAGGTACTCAAACTTTTGAGAAGACCACATGAAGGGGATCTCTGGGTACTACTGGCTCAACTCTTTTGTGAGTTTTAGTGTGAATATCAGGTATTCTGAGGAGCATATCTTTGGTTTTTTGGGGGGTTTTATGCCATGTATGGGTGCTGCAAAAACAATTTGGGAAAGGATTGTGGTTTTGGAATTTTTTTTGAAATATTAGTTTTTGGTCCAGATAAGAATTAAACCTAATATCAAACTGAATTTTCTTTTAAATAGGAAATCACAAGTTTTGGCAGCACTAGTTATTCTATTAAAAATTCAAATGTCTTACCTCAGTAATGAATGTCAATTCATTGAGAGTGTTCAAAGTGTAATGGGTCCCTTCTTTCCAGAAGCAACCTAGTTAATAATTCTATTTTATAGGAGTTGAGTAATTGTGTTTTGTATTATGTTGCAAGTAAATGTGACACGGATACGATAAATACTTTCTCATTCACACATCACTTACTTTGGAGGTCTATGATTGCTTGTACTGTCCAGCCTGAACTTGAGTCTTATGAATTGTTTCTAGAGTTGTTCCCTAAAGAGCAATGAAATAAATCAAGTCAACACACTACCAGACTGACTATCAACGCAGCCTTTTTATTTTGTAAATACATTCCCAACACCTTTACAAACCTACTAGTGTATCTGAACAGCCCATGTAGAAATAAAGTTTAATGGGGCTGACCTACATGAGATGTTTAATTCAGAGTTGACTGCTTAGTTCCATAGTAAATCCAATAAATGCAAGTACTATCCTCCTGTGGAGTTTTTTACTTCATAGCTATGCATGTGTAGATGCTGCCCAGATGAAGGTGCTTCAGTGTGGGGATGCCTGTTGACTAGCCCCATGCTGAAGCACTTTCATGCCCCAGTCAAGTCCCTTGGCAGCACATTGAGTAGGGAGGAGCAGCTCCAAGCTGGCAGGCTGAACTGTGGGACCCCCTGCTACCTGGGAATGCTCTGTCCTGGCTCAACATGGTCCAAAGTGCACATTCAAACAGTGTGCCCAGGAGTAATAACCTTCAGAGTAATATGGTCCAGAGTTTATTACTTCACATTAATAGTACATGTAGATGTGACCATGGAGGGCTCTGCTTTTCTCAGTGTGCTGGAGTATTTTTTTTTTATAAGTAATGCACAAAAAATGGAGACATGCATAAGGTTTTAAGAGATTAGGTCTTATGGAAGGCAAATAATCCAAAGAGTGATGGAAGTAGGCTAGAGGAAGTGCATTTTCAATAAGCAGAGTCTTTGCTGTCTTGGTAAGTTTTATGTGAGCAAAGTCAGCCTGTTAATCTGGGAAAATGGTAAAGTGTCCAAAATGCTGCAACTGGAATGAATGTGTCCACAACCTCCAACCTGAATGTTAATATTATATGCAGAATGTTGTTGAGTACTTGAACTCATAAATTATAAATTAAATCTCTCTACTGTGTAAGAGCTCACATGTTTGGATTTGTCTGCAAGATGATTTCCTCTCCCATCAAGATGTAGGGCTACTATACATCTGGGCTTTCCCAGACATGTCCTCTTTTATGGCCCCCTGTTCTCATGTCCAGGTCGGTTTTTAAAATGCAATTAAATGTCTGGGTTTTTGCTTTGCCTCCATTTTTCCTGGGCATGAGCAGCGTGGAGGCTTGGGGATGGAAGCAGCAGGCAAGGTAATTGGCTGCCATGGGTCACATGCTCTATGCATGGGCCCTGACAAGAAGCGTGTGTGTGTGTGTGTATGGCAGTTGTGTGGGCAGCAGGGCTGGGTGTACAGAGGGCTCTGGGTCAGGAGTGAGGGGCACCAGCAGGGATGGGGGGGCAGTGTGCTGTGGGGCAGGGTGCTATGGGGCAGGAGTGAGGGGCACCACAGGTCTGATGGGGCAGGGGGCTCCAGGTCATGAGTAAGGGGCGCCAGCAGGGGTGAGGCAGGGGACTGCAGCCTGGGAGTGAGGGGCATTGGCAGGGCTGGGGGGGGGGCAGAGGCTTAGGAGTGAGGGACAGAGGCAGGGCACAGGCATATCATTGCCCCCCCCAATCATATACCTCTCCCCTGTCCTTCCTTCCTGCCAGCTCCCTACCCCCTTATCCCCCGCATCCCTCATTGGTTCTCTGCCCCCTCCCCACCAGGTGTCTTTTTGATTTTTTTTGGTCCTGGAAATATAACTCTAAGATTCATAAGTAGCTAACATCATTGCCAAGAACTTCAGACACATAGGGAGACATTCATTAGATTCACAGTAGTTTTATGACATTTGGGCCACTGAGATTGGGACTGCTGTAATAGCACGGTCCCTTGGGAAAAGTGAAGCCTCAAAGTATTCTGCAGAGAGGGCTTTCAAATGCTTATTAACAGTATTGACTTTGGGTGTTTATACACGTGCTTCAGGAGGCAGGGATGGAGGAGGGAAAGGGGCTTTAATTAAAGCAGCTCCAAGAACCACTATCATCCTCATCCATTCTCATGAAACTGTAACTGTTGTTGGTCTCATGGGGTAACTTGTTACTCCACCCACATGAACAAAATGGAACTAGTGACAACAGTATAAATGTACCAAGAACCATTTATTATACATGCAAATTGTTTGAAAGAGTATTTATGATCATTTGAACCCAAAATATTATTTAACTAGGACTATGAACAAAATTTAAACTTATTTTACAGTTTCAAAATGTGAATGAACAATTTGCAAGATCTGCAATTCACACTGTTTTCAAACTAACAGTTATTTCTAAAAATATTTCCTGTTTTAACTAAATATTGCAGTTCTCACAAAGCAGCAGTGATGTACTGTGGTGCACACAAGCAAATCACTTACAATCTTTGCATTGTTTCTGGGTTTTATGGTTCATCTGTCCTTGGACAAAAAGCACCATGTCCACTCATGCTTGCAGAAGGTTCTACTGCAGTGCGTTGTGGCAATTTGTAATTTAGGGCAGTCATACCAAACTTGACGGACTTAGACAGATTACGTGTATCCATCATTCTTTGTTTTATTTGTCCATCTATCAACTGTTCTCTAAGCTCCTGCAAAAAAAAGCACCATCTTCTTAAATGTGATCTTTGCTTCCAGTTTGCATTGTGGCCTAGCCAAATGATGAGACTGGCAATGGCAGCCACATCCAGCATATTGAAAAATAATTTTATTGGCCACCTGTTGATTTTCTGTCTGTAGGTGGTCGTATGGATTGAGTGGTCAGGGTTATCCACCCCGGTCTTGTTATTATTGTAGTCATGGATGATGTCCGACTTTCTTTGCTTTCCACACACTGACAGGTCACGGTGCGTACTTAACAGCACCAGCACAACTCTGGATTTCTCTGGAACATAGGAAACTAGGGAAAGTTCCCCATCAAAAGCAAAAATGGATGAAAAAGTTTCCCTTCTTCAATTTGTTTGCAAATTGTCTGGGATATTGGCCTTGTTTTTCTGAATCATACCCACATAAATCAAGTCCTGCTGTAGCAGTCTTTCTGCCAAGTCAGTACTTGTGGAGAAGTTATCACCCACAATATTCCTTCCCATCTTGTACCATGGATGAACCAGTTTTTCAATGACCCGGGTAGCAAGGTTACCTTGGTATGGAGCTTCTGGTTGCTTGCCCAGGTAGATGTCTCCAGACAGGGGAAATGATGTTGCTGCATCACAGAACCACTGAATTGTCAAGCAATATTTGGCATGCTTGCTGGGCATACAGTGTCTGAGGACAACAACCCTTAAACGCAATGAGCTGCCCATCAACCATTAGGTGTATTCCTAGAATATACCATTTCCTGAGCTGTTCCAAAAATTGTGGACAAATATTTTGAAGGTAGCAAGCTTGTCCACAGCTCTCCTTTTCTCATTTGCCAGTTTGTTGTCAAATCTCAGATAGTTGGTGATTTGGCAGAATTATTTTAAGCTCACGGTGGAATGGAAGCAAGGATGCCTGGTGCATTGCTCCCACAACTCCACCAGTGCCTTGTGACCACCATGGTAGAGACCACCCAGCTGTAGGAGGCCAATGTAAGCTTATAGCTCTGTTTCATCCAGCTTTTTCCAGTCCTTTCAATTTTCAGGATAGCTGTCATTCCATTCCCTGAATCTTTTTGCCTCTCTGTTTGTTTCTCTTATGATAACAGTCAAGATATCTTGTGAGAGAAATAGGTGGAATATTTTCACCACTGTATCTTAATTACTTTCTCTTGTTGTCCCAGCACTTCCATCCTTGGATCTGTTCTATTTAACATCTTTATCAACAATGTGGAGACTGGTGAACCAGGATGACTTGGATAGGCTCAAAAAGTGGGCAGATATAAACTTGATGATATTCAATACTGACAAATGCAAGGTACTCCACCTTGGGGGAAACCCTGCCCCCCCCCCAGCATGCTTACAGGCTCAGTAGTGCTACGCTCACTAGCACCATGGCTGAAAGAGATTTGGGGGTCATGATTGACCACAAGATGAACATGCACCACTAATGTGATGTTGCAGCTGGTAGAGCAAATTAAACTTTGGCTTGCATCCATAGATGCTTCTAAAGTAAATCAGGATGTCATCCTCCTGCTGTACTTGGCCTTGGTGAGGCCACAGCTGGAGTAATGTATCCAATTCTGGTGTCCACAATTCAAGAAGGATGTCAAGAAGCTTGAGAGAGTCCAGAGGAGAGCCATGCACATGATCAGAGGGCAAGAGAATAGGTTCATGAAGAGAGGCTGAGAACCATGGGACTTTTCAACCTGGAAAAGCATAGGCTCAGGGGGGACCTGGTGGCTGATTATAAGTACATAAGGTGTGTATATCAGGACCTGGGAGAGCGTCTGGTCACCAGAGCGCCTCAAGGAAAAACAAGGACCAACAGTCATACACTCCTCCAAGACTGTTTTATGCTGGACATAAGAAAAAATGTCCTTACTGTCAGAGCTCCCAAGACCTGGAATAGACTCCCTCCAGAAGAGGTGCAGGCACCTACCCTAGTTTCATTCAAGAAATATTTGGATGCTTATCTTGTTAGGATCTTTTGACACTAGCTGACTTCCTGCCCCTGGGGCAGGGGGCTGGACTTGATGATCTTTGAGAGGTCTTTTCCAGCCCTAATGTATATGAAATCTATAAAATCATGAACTATGTCCTTGGCTGTTCCCCAATGATATATTAGCTGTGGACTTTTTCCCCACACTCTGCCATTCATTCCTCTAAAGGTGTCATCATCTGCAATGTTTTCTCGGGGTGATGGCAGTGTTTCTGCTCCATGTCTTCCTTTAGTTCTGCTAGGTCTTCCACGGCAGCCCTGGGCTGGTCCTCTTCCCTTTCCCACTGGAAGTGTTGGCATCACTTCTGCTTGTGGCACCAACTCCTCCTCATCTGATCTGGATGAAGCCTCCATAGACACATCTTTCTCTGAACAATCTCCCATGTCTGGAACAAAGTCAGCATCCTTACTGACTCGGTATAAGATTTCATCAGTGGACATGTTGCTGTCATCCCTGGTTACCTGCGCAAGACAGGCTTCAGCACTGAATATGCACTGCCTTCTCATCCTGGACTGCAAAAAAAAATTATTACTGCTGAATGCATATAAATAACAATCAAAGACAAACCTTTCCACCTATGTTGTCACAGAAGCAATTCCACGCTTCCCTCTGGCAGCACAGGTACCACCCTCTCCCCCTGGGCACAGAAGTCAGAGACCAGCATCCACCCTTTGCAGGTAAGCCACATGTGGGTGGATGCTGTTTGGAAACCACACCTGCAGGTGCTTATTAGGAGCAGGTAAAAGAGGCTTGGGGAGGTGTCAAGCCCTTACCGTTGAAGGGGACTCCATAATGCATGCTGTATTGCAGTATGATGCAGTATTTCTTTTCTGCTGTCTCTTTGCTCCTTGTCCTCACTTGCAACAAAGGCAGGTTAGATTAGCAAACTACCTTGTATGTAATGAAAGGGGCAGGTGAGGCAGAGCTTTGCCTTGAGAAAAGAGAGCAGAGGTGGATTTGGGTGTGACAAAGGGGTGTTTTTTGGCAAAGGGCAGGATGTTTTGATAGCCTTGAAGCCTGTAAACAAAGTGGTTAGCAAAAGGGATTACCACATCTTCTGGAAAAGCAGAGTGGAGGATGTCCATCCATTAGTTACCATGGAAATCTGAAGTGGACATGAATGAGGTGTGAATGAAAGCTGACCTTTCAGATGCATCCACCCAAAATGGCCAAACGGGTCTAGGCCTGTCATTTATACAGAAATTGCATTAAGGTAACAAGGTAACAAGTTACCCCAATCCATTAACATGGGCTTGGGGTAAGTTGTTACCCCATGTGGAAAAAAACCCACCTTCATGCCTGGGATAACATGTTACTCTGGGAAGTTTTTCATGCACAGAGAGCAAACCATTCATGTAATCTGGCTGTTCTTGGGGATATTGTGCACTGCAGTGCCAGTGGCAATGTCCTAAAAAGATTTTTTTTTTTAGAATTAATTAACTTTAAGATACTGCGCAAAATATGTATCTGGCATAGGAAATTACCCCATGAGAATGTATGAAGGTTAAAGCACCCAAAGCGTCATGTGTATCAGCATCCCTTTGCTGAAAAATGGCAGCAGGAGTGGTTTAACTAAAGCTTGTCAAATGAGCTTTAGTTAAAGCACCCCCACCACCATTTTTCAGCTCAGTGAGTTGTGATGCTGGAGTCTGCAGAAGTGTGATAATTACCATGCTTCAATAATTACATGTTAGAACAGCCTCAATGTACATGTATAGGTGACTAAGGTATAGATATTTGTATGCTGAATCCTTCTATGATGTACAGAGGTTCTAAGAAGGGGCCTTTTAAAGGGGCTTAAACTGAATAAAGTAAGTGGATACTCAGGACTTCAATAATTATAGTTGACTTCTCCTTTGCAACTTTCATGGCTGCACAAACATCACTTAAGTTATCTCTTTATTAGCTGTCTTAATTTAAGATTTGTGGTTTTACATAAAACTATAAGAACAGAAAAATCTTATCTAGATAACCAGACAGCATTCTAGCTCTCTCCAAATCCTATATAAAATCATGCATTTTCTCTTTCACTTCTGTGCAAAGATTTCTTTCATGCTGCTCCTATTTTATGACCAAGTGTCTTTTGTTTCATTTGGATAGAAGGCAGGGTGGGCTTGCAATTTAGATTACATATAGAATATAGCATAAGCTTTTATGAGCCCAAGCTCACTTTATCAGATATTGTGAAAGGACATACACAGAGCAAAATATAAAACCAGGAGAGTTTTTTTAAATACAAAAGGAAGGAAAGGAGGGAGTGAGGGGAATGGAGAGGGGTCAGTGTTAGGAAAGATGAACAAGCAAACTATAAAGCAACAAGCATCCATAGTCCCTGTTTAAACCATACTTAACATGATCCAGTTTGTTCTTGTCCTGCAACTTACCATTCAAGTTAGTTTTCAAAAGTTTTGCTACCTAAGAACAGCTACCCTAATGTCAATGATAGAATGTCCGGGGGGGGGGGAGTTAAACTATCCTGCAACAGGCCTGTGTGTCTTTTGGGTGCAGGGTTGCCAGCTATAGATTTACTGACTAGCAGTAAAAAATAAGGCTAAAATGGTGGTCAGTAAAGTCCATAAAAAACTTTAAAAATCAGTAAAAACACTAAGCAACTGCAGCTTGACTGAAGATCTGACAGATGGCACAGCAGTGATACCTGCTATCTGAATAGAAATGCTGTGCCCTGCACATTCTCTCACCCATGTGCTGTTGCTGCTGCATCACAACCTGTTGATAGTAGTGTTGGGTCACAGGTAGGCTTCTTTAGGAGTCTGTGCTGAGACAGGGAGAGCAGGGCTGGTGGGGGTAGGGGTCGCATTCAGAGAGTGGTGGTGAATTGGCTTAGGGATTATACCCAGAGAATGGTGGTGAGTGGGTTGATATCAACCTGGAAAGATGTGACCAGTGGAGTCCTGCAAGGCTCAGTCCTTGGACCGGTGCTATTCCATGTCTTCATCAGTGACTTGGACAAGGGAATGGAGAACACCCTGTCCAAGATCGCAGATGATACCAAATTATGGGGAAAGTTAATACACAAGAGGGTAGGGAACAGATCCAGATGGATCTGGACAGGTTGGAAAAATGGGCAGAATGAAATAGGATGCAGTTCAACAAAGACAAGTGCAAAGTGCTGCAACCGGACAAAAAGAACCACCAACACACAGGCTGGGGGATGACTTTCTCAGCAGCACAGCAGTGGAAAGGGATTTTGGAGTCATAGTTGACTCCAAGATGAATATGAATCATCAATGTGACAAAGTGATCAACAAGGCTAACCACACTTGCATCATGCATTAGCAGATGTATGATGAACAGGTTCAGGGAGGTGATGCTTCCCCTCTATTCAGCACTGGTCAGGCTGCAGTTAGATTACTGCATCCAGTTTTGGGCATAGCACTTCAAGAAGGATGAGGAGCATCTTCAGAGGGTTCGGAGGAGGGCCATTCCTATGGTCAGAGGGCTGCAGGCAAGGCCCTACAAGTCAAAACTGAGGGACCCAGATATCTCCAGCCTTCACAGGAAAAGGCTGAGAAGTGATCTTGTGGCTGCCTATAAATTCATCAGGGGAGGGCAGCATGGAATAAGAGATGCTCTATTTACTAGGGCACCCCCTGGAGTAGGTAGGAACAATGCCAACAAATTGACAGAGGGCAGATTTGGGTTGGACATGAGAAAGAACTTACAGTAAGGGCTGCCAGAATCTGGAATGGATTCCAAGGGAGATGGTACTCTCCCCTACTTTCAGGGTCTTCGAGAGGAGACTGGACAAGCACCTAGCTGGGGTCATCTGACCAGAGCGCTCTTTCCTGCCCAGGGCAGGGGGTCAGACTCAATGACCTACTGAGGTCCCTTCCAACCCTAACATCTATGAATCTATGAAGACATTTTATAAACTGCAAACTTTTTTACTGAAAACCAAACTTTTAAACTTTTTTACCATAATTGGGCACATCTACACATGTAGGCAAGTGCACTTGCAGCTGCTCAAATAGGAGCAGTACAAATTTGAGCTGGGGATATTTGCCTCAGTGCATATGCCCAGACATGCATTTTGGTGTGGGGCAAGTTGTGTCAGTTGGGGCAAAATAACCCTGCTCAGCTCCTCCTGCATCTGGAGCTAGGGGGACCTAGAGTCTGGGGCCAGCACCTGTCATCATAATAAAACAAATTCTAAATATCTGTATGTTTTTGATGTTTGCTTTTGCTTTTCTTATCATAGAACAATTAGAGCTTCCCCTGACCCCTTTCACTAATTAAGATGTGAGGACAGCTTCCCCATAAGCCACAGCTCCTGCCGGCAGGTCTCATTTTGTTTGGTAACTGGGTATGCTGGATGTGTGATGGGAGGATGTAGGGGTTGCATTAGGGGGGTGGCAAGAGGTGTGGGGGATGTGGGGTGTGTGGGGAGGTGTGGGGAGATTGTGTGGTATCTGTGGGTCTGGGGTACTGTGGGTCTGGGGGACTGTGGGGGGGCTGCTCAGGAGGAGTGGGTCCCCTGACCCCCACAGGGCACAGCCCCCCCACCACATGGACTTCCCTCTTCACAGGACCACAGCTCACCCCCCCACATGGCCCCCTGCAGGGCACCAGCCACCCCGGCAGGGCCCACATGTCAACTGTGCAAGTGAAGATTAGAGCCATGCCCTCTGTGCATGGCTCCAACCCCCCATGAACAACCCTCATGCCCCCTAACAAACCTACAGCCCCATCCCCAGCATCCCCTGCATAGCCCCAGCCCACCCTGCAGGGCCCATATGCCCATCTTCATGGCCCCAGTCCCTATGCATGATCCACATGTACTCCTGTGCAGTCCCAGCCCCTGCCGGCAGGGCCTTAGCCTCTCCCCATGGCCATATGTCCCTTCACATAGCCCTGGATCTTCCACCTGGCCTCAGCCCCACTGCACAATCCACAGCTCACCAGCAGCAGCAGTGGCCCACAAGTGGCATGGGACAGTGTGGCTCGGCTCCACCTGCCTGGTACCCGGCACTGCCTGTGCCACATCACAGGGGCCTGGGCCACCTCAGCGCAGTGCTGTGCACTTTTGGGCAGATCCAGGCCATTCAGGATGTCACCTGGGGCCCCATGCCACTCGTGGGGATGGCTTTTTGCATCGGGCTGTGTCCTGCATGCATGTGCCTTGTATGCCATCAGGCTGGGCCACTTCCATGTATGCAGGACCCAGCCCAGCATGACAGGTGGTCCCTGCAAGTTTGCAGGGGCCTGGGCACCAGGCTGGGCCCACACAATGTGGCACAGGCACCACCAGTTGCCAGGTGGCTGGGCCCAGCTGCACTGTCCCATGCTGCCCTGTGCTGCACTGGGGGGGCTGTACCAGGAGGCCCTGAGAACCCAGATAGCTGCTGCTGCAGCTGGTGAACTGTGGGCCATGCAGGGAAGCTGGGACTGTGTGAGGGGGGGCATGTGGGCCACACGGGTGGCGGGCAGGGGATACACCCCTCCCGAGCTGACCCCTATAGTCTTCCACACCCTCACAGCCCTCCTTCCATCCATCCCCACTGCCTACTTACTTGGAACAGAGTCCCTGTCCAGGTCACTGAAGCCTGAACTGCTGTTTGGCCTACGCAGGCAGGCAGTGTTCTGCAGCATCAGGGCAAGACGCAGACATAGAGATGCTCTGCCTGGCTATCAGAGTGGCTCTTTGGAGGCCCTGAGCCTCTGGTTGCCTCTGGACATGGTCCTGGATCAAGCCCTGCCCCACTTTTTTCTGTTTTGTTTTTTTTTATATCTTGATATCCAAGTATCAACTTTTGAGCCTGCACTGTACATATGCAACGTGGGGAACATTTTTTTGGTCCCAGTATGCCTCTTGTTGCATCTCAAAACCACTTTGAGATGCAGCAAGAGGCACATGCGGGCTCATCTGGACGCACCCATTGATGTTAAACCTCTCATTTTGAACCCAGGCCTTCTAACTAAGTTAGAAGGACACAGCCTAGAAGCCATTTTATATTTTACATTATTTATATAATGTAAAACATATCAGTAAAATATTGTCAGTAAAAAAATTTGGCTGTCAGGAAAAAGCTTGCTGATTGTCAATAAAACAAAAAAATTATTGGTTTGGCAACCCTGTTTAGGAGCTGATGCCATATTGGTTACCATTCATTCTTACATGTGTGGATTGCCTTGTCTGACCAATGTAGACTGCAGAGGGGCACTTTAAGCAGCTGATGACATATATGATATTGAAACAGTTTCAGGTATATGACTCTTAAATGTTATATTCTATGTTATTCAGTCCACTGATGATGTGATCTGTATTGCTTAGGGGGCAGAATTGAAAGGCCTAGTGTATCAATTAGAATGGGTGTTAGGTAACTTGTTGCTTAGGAGACACTTAGGTTGCAAAGCTGTTGTTAAAAAAAACCCAAAGTGGAAAAAAGTGGGGTGGTGCATGTGGTGGCAGCATGCACTGCCCAAAACCAGAGCCTGGCCAACCAGAGCCATATTCCAGCTGCTAGTTAGGTTCCGTGCACTCAGAGGTACTGGCCCTATCTTCCCTTACCCCAGGTGGGGCAACTTGCCACACTCCAGAGTGTGCATGCAGGGGTATTCATTAGGGACAAGTAGTAGCGACACAGTTATGTGCCACTGCTATTTGTCCCTGGGGAAACACACACGTGTGTTCATTTGGATTTGGATGCACCCCTTGAAGCACCTTAAAAGAGCTTGTTATTTTGTTTTCCCATCATTGCTTAGTATAATGAGGCCAGAGCAGAGCTCCAGACCCAGTCAGCCTCAATCAGGGAGGCAGGACCTTTGAATCCCCTAAATTGGTGCCACCTGCAACAAGCCCAGAGTACTGCTTTGGTCCCAGCTAAAGCCATGGGCAACAGGCTCCACCTGCTTTAGCTCTTAAAAACCAGAGCACCCTGCAATATCCTTGTCTGGGCAAAACCAGTTCTTGCTGGCTCTCTGGTTTGACCCCTAGCTCAGGTTCCTGCTTCTGATTGTAATAGGAGCTTTGGTATATCCTGATTCTGGTTTGACCTCTCACTCTAGCTTCTGGCTTCTCATCAGGGTTTAACCATCAGCCTATCCTGTTTTAGGCTGTGGGTCCTGACTCTGGTTTGGCTTTCATAAAGAAAGGCTTTGTTCTATAATTCATTTTTCCCCCCAAAAAACTTTCCCCCTCAATTTCTTTCTTTCCTACTTTCTCATTTTTATCTTTTTCCCATTTTTGTTTCGTTTTATTTCTAACACTAAAATCTGCCTTCAATTACTATAAAGAGTTTACTTTTCCCCAGGCTGCACAGCAGGCAGCATATTCATCCTGCCTGCTTAGTTCTTATACTGGCCTAGAATTATATTAATCTGTGTCAACAAACCAAAAGAGAAAAGGATAGTAGTCATTATACTGAACAAAAAGTCATAACCTAACCACTGCTTAACAAAAAAAAAGAGGCTGGAACTGAGTGCCAAGGGGCAATGGGATGATGAGCTACAGTAAGGAGGCCTCCTAGGCCTTGCCACCACTGGCATCCCATCTAAAACACAGGACTTGTATGGGAGATGTGACCTAGATACAATTCCTATACTGAAAGCAAGTTGTACTCCAAGAGTGTGTCCAGATGAGTGGGAATGTGTTTCCCTGGCACGTGGCAGGTTACTGGGTGGCTGGGGCTAGCTTTATCTGGGGTCTTAGAGGCCTCTGGGAACCACAGCCCTCTTGAAGCAGAAAGTCTGGCTAGCTGCTGGAGCATGGCTTCAGTCAGCCAGGCTCCAGTTTTGAGCTGTGCATGCTGTTGCCACATGTGCCATCCCACTTTATTTTTTGGCATGGCTTTTCCTGGGATTTACCCAACCCTCACCCCCCGTACTGCAATATAGCAGCATGGGGAATGACTGCATGTGTGGTGTGTGGTGCTGTAGAAAAATGTGATCTGTGGTGCTTTATGTCTGTGCTCATCTGGATACATCCCAAGAGGGTAAACTAGCTTAAAAGGGAAGGGAGTAGAAAAATAAACTAAGACAATTTTAAAATGAAAATGAGTTGGTAAAAAGGAGTTTAAAAATGAAGATAGTAATAGAGGGAAATCTGAGGGACAAGAATAAGAAATGTGTCAGTCAAAACAGACAGTAGAAAGCAAAACTGACAGAGGATGATAAAATTAAATGCCAAGGAGAAGATAAAGGAGGAGATGGAAAGCAAAGTAAATAGAAATTATAAGAAAGGAAGAATGTAAAACCAGATGCAAAGCCAGAATAAGGACATTAAAGCAGTAGGGAATGTTCCTGACTCTACTTGCAGATCTCTTCATCCAGATTAGTTACAAATTCCCCAGGCAGCTTAGTGCAAGTGATTCCTGAATGTTGTCTTTTGTGTTAAGTTGTTTAATTTTGTTCCTTTTATCATATGTTCTGAAAGAACTCTGTTATTCCTTTGACTAAATTAGTGTATTGTTTGTTTGGTTTCTTAGGTATACAGAACATTTCATATTTAATAGTAGTTTTATTTTCTGACATAATCTTTTAAGAGGATTTTTCTGTTTTCTGGAATGGCATAAATTGATGCTCAATAGATATTTGATTAACAAGTTTAATCATTCACTGTTTGGGAAGAAATGCTTATTACTGTATACTTGACCAACTGCTATGGAAGGACTTTAATTAGAGGTACTGGTTGCTTAACTAACCAAACGTAATCTGTAATAATCTCAAATGTGCTCAATTACTCCCAAGTGATACCAATCATTTACTGGGAAATTTGAGACAACATGTTACCTGTTCATGACTAGTGGGAATGAGGAAAACTACATTTATAGTGTAATTTAAAGACAATGTCCCTCAGTAAAAAAAATGGCACTTTTGAATGATAAAATACAAAAGCAGGCAATACAACCATTTCTCCAAGTTTTTAGATTTTATTATTGGCTTACCTAAACCAATTTGCAAAATAATTGAGTGCTAATCCTGCACATCATTAACTGGCTGAATAATATTTAAATACTTTTCATGTTGTCTCTATAAGTTAGATTGTGGTTCTGGGAATGCGTAGGTACATGTGAAACTCCATTTAGGTAAATGATCCCACTCAATTTATAGGGCTGCTTACATATGTAATCTTAAATAAATATATACATAGAGGTTCAGCTACACACAATTTTTTTTAACTTGAGAATATCTGTTTAAAAACAGATGCAATGAAAGCAGTAAGATCACTTATTGTAGATGTTGTCATAATCTTTTGAAGGTTTTTATATCCATATGACTATAATAATTACTCGCCAATTGCCCATCAAGAATGCCAAGGGAGTGGGAAGTGGGTGGAAACAGAGCCCCAGATCTCCTCCCCAGGGCCCACTCCCTCTTCCCTCCTGATTCTTGGGGTCCAAGCCTACTTCCCCGGCCTGCTTTCCCCCCACCCCCTACTCCCCCACCATGGTAGGCTGGCTTTTCCTGCACTCAGGCCTGCCCTTTCCCCCCCACCATGTTGGGCTCAGGCTCACTCTCCCCCACCATGGAGAGCATGCAAGGAGCAGGGTGGGGGATGGGCAAGACCAGCCCTGCTGGCCTTGCCCCCTCTTCTGTCCAATCTGTTGCCGCTGCCTCCAGGGAGCAGGGTGAGGGGGCCAAGGTCAGCTGTGCTGGCCTTGCTGCTCTCGCTCTGTCCCCTGTCTCTGCACCATCAAGGCGGTGGGCTGTCTTCTGTCAGAACACTTCTTCATGCTTTGATTGGCTGTTTGTCAGCCAGTCAGAGTGTGAATAAAGCATTACAGATGGACAGACAGACAGACTTAGGCTTTTATAATAATAGAATGTTGTAATGAACTATGATAATAATAATAATAATAGTAACTACTTTTAGACAAGTAGAACTGTCTGCTCTAAGGAGATCTGCCTGTTTAGGTACCCCTCTTTGAATCCATTTCTAGACCAATTCAGAAAATGGTATATTATAAAACTATAGTATATCAATCAATGCACTATAAAAATATAATATATCAACCATCTCTAAATGTTTCTAGGACTATGGGTTGGGTAAAAGTAAGAGGAAAGTTTTATATATGGTTTCTGATTATGCTTCTAGAATTTTGAAGAAGAGCTACTTCAAGGTCTGCACATACCAGCTGAAAAGATGGAATTACTGAACAGATAGCTCAAGCAGTGTAAAAGTCATTATATTGTTTTCTATCATACTCTTGGACTGGTGCAGTAGTTAAAGACATATTATCTCCTTCCAGCTACATCAGAGAATAGCTAGATCACTACCAAATTGCTCATTATCTGTAATACTCACTAGAACCTTTAAATTGTCTGCCTAACGTTAGACATATATAGGTACCTAAATAAATGGACTTCTTTTCAAAAGTATTGCACAAGCACATCTCTAATCTCTTATTAACCCCATTGGAAGGGACAAGTGACCAGTAGCTTGAAAAAAAGGCTGTTTATTTAGGTTCCTAAATATGGCTATAAATGTCATTGGCCGTATCTACATATTCATTAATACAGCATAATTATGACACATTAAGCTTAGTACCTGTAATGACAGGTACTAACAGTGCACTGTAATTGGTGCTACTGCATATTAGCTCATAGGAATGGGGTTTTTTTTTAGTAATGTTAATGAGCATTAGACTAAATCTACTGTACGTTAATGCATTAGTCCACCATGCTAAACCACAGTAGTCTTCTGCACATTAAGTATTTTGTGTTTGGTATTCACCTATGCAAGTGTTGGCTTGTGACTATAAAATAAAGTCATGTGTACGAACATGGCCAAATTTCAGGAAAAGGACTGTCTAGTACTTGTATCTCAAAAAACACTGATCTTAGCAAGAAACCAGGTGAAAGCAGGAATGTAGGGTGTCATAACCCCATGAAGTTTTGTGGTGTTCATGGGATGTCATGCATGTTTTCTTGAATGTATTGATATGCCGTGTGTAGTATCTATGTATAGAGAGCACCAACCTATATTTAGCCTTATTATTATGTCTATGTGAATTGTGGTATTTGATATTAATGTAATTTTTATGTTTTATATTTTTCCCTAAGTAGGGAAATGATCAATATAATGTTCCTTCCATCTTCACACTTGATAGATATAATCACTGAAAAATAGTATGTGACAATTGGGAATGCACATTTTAAAAGGAGAGACATGTAGAGAGAACTGCACCTGACAAATGAGGCTATTTAGGGAAGGGTATTTCTCACAGTGGGAAAATTGACGGACAGACAGTATCCTTAGGATGAGTCTGAAAGTATGTAAATATTTTCCCAATCATAATTAGGTCAGGAAGGACTTCTGGTCTGGTAAACAGAGCCTTGGGAGGCAATCATAATAGTATGGGATCCCCAAGAATACAATGGATAATGTATGTAAATGGGCACATAAGAAACCATACTTAAGTTTTGCCATAAGAGCAAGGATTTCATAGTTTCATAGTTTCTAGGGTCAGAAGGGACCTCAGCAGATCATCGAGTCCGACCCCCTGCCATGGCAGGAAAGAGTACTGGGGTCAAACGACCCCAGCAAGGTGTACATCTAGCCTAGTTTCATAGTTGTTAGGGTTGGAAGGGACCTGAGCAGATTATCAAGTCTGACCCTCTGCCATGGGCAGGAATGAATGCTGGGATCAAATGACCCCAGCTATGTGATTATCTAGTGTCCTTTTGAAGACCCCCAAGGTAGGAGCGAGCACCATTTCCCTTGGAAGTTGGTTCCTGATCTTAGCCCCCCTGACTGTGTAGTAGTGTCTCCTGATGTCTAGCCTGAACCTACTCTCAATCAACTTGTGGCCATTATTCCTAGTTACTCTGAGTAGTGCTTGGGGGAACAGGGCTTCTCCCATTCCCCACTGGTTCCCCCTGGTAAGTTAATAGATGGCCACCACATCCCCTCTCTGCCTTCTCTTGTGGAGGCTGAACGGTTCAGGTCCCATAGCCTCTATTCATAGGGCCTGCCCTACTGCCCCCTGACCATGCAAGCGGCCCTCCCCTGGACCCATTCAATGCTGGCCACATCCATCCTGAAATGTGGCACCCAGAACAGGATGCAGTACTCCAACTGTGGCCTGATCAATGTCACATAGAGGGGGAGGATAGCCTCCTTGGAACTGCCTGTGATGCATCTGTGGATGCATGACAAGGTGCGGTTAGCCTTACTGACCGCATTCTCACATTGGCGATCCATGTTCATCTTGGAATCAATAATGACTCCAAGATCCCTTTCTGCCTCTGTGCTGATGAGAAGGGAGTTCCCCAGCCTATAAGCATGCTGCTGGTTCTTTCTCCCAAGAAACAGTACCCTGCACTTGTCAGTATTGAATCCCATCCTATTCTCATCTGCCCACTCCTGTAACTTGTCCAGATCTAGTTGTAGCTTGTTCCTCTCTTCCAGCATGCCCACTTCTCCCCACATCTTAGTGTCATCTGCGAATTTAAACAAGGTGCTTTTCACCCCCTCGTCCAAGTCACTGATAAAGGTGTTGAACAGTATGGGTCCGAGGACTGAACCCATATCCCTCCAGGTCAAAAATGACCGATCCACCACCACTCTCTGGGTGCAGCCCTCTAGCCAATTTGCTACCCACCTGACTGTATAGGCATCAGTTCCACAGTCGCCTAGTTTTTTAATGAAAATGGGGTGAGAGACAGTGTCAAAGGCCTTCCTAAAGTCCAGGAAGACTACATCCACTGCAACACCTGTGTCCAAGGATTTTGTGACCTGATCGTAAAAGGCAACCAGGTTGGTTTGACAGGACCTGCTCCTAATGAACCATGTTGTTTGCCCCTGAGCATAATCTCCCTTGCTAGTCCCTCACAGATGTGCTCCTGGATAATTTTCTCAAAAAGCTTCCCTAGGACTGAGGTAAGACTAATGGTCCTATAGTTACCTGGGTCCTCCTTCCTCCTTTTTTTCAAAATGGGGACCACAATGGTCTTTTTCTAGTTCTCTGGCACCTGGCCAGAGCACCACAAATGCTTGTAAAGCCATGCCAGGGGCCCCACAATGACCTCTGACAATTCTCAAAGCATCCTGGGATGGAGAGCATTAGGACCTGCTGATTTAAACACATCCAGCACCATCATAAGTTCCCTAACTAGGTCCTCCCTGACCCTAGGCCTGGTGGCGCCTCTCCTGAGTCTGTCCGGAATCCCAGTGCCTGGAGGCCCCTGCTCAGAAAAATGGAGGCAAAGAATTTGTTAAAGAGGTCAGCTTTTTCATCTTGTGCAACCACCAGATTGCCAAGTGTGTCCTGCAGGGGCCCCACGTTACCCAATGCCTTCTTTCTACACCTATCTATTTAAAAAAGGACTTCTTGTTATCTTTGACCCTGGTCACTAGTCCTAGTTCTGTCTCCACCTTGGCCTTCCTAACAGCCCCCCTATAGCTTTGAGCAACGGAGGTATAATCCTTCTTGGTGAAAGTCCCCCTCTTCCGCCAGATGTATGCCTCCTTTTTAACTTTCAGATGTTCCTAAATGCATTTGGTGAGCCATGGGGGCTTTTGAGCACTCTTGCCCCCTTTGATTTGCATTGGGACTGTCACCCTTTGGGCTTGGAGGATTATCTCCTTAAGGAACAACCACTCGTCTTAGACTCCGAACTCCCCTACCCTCCAGGAACTCAGTGCCTCTCCTACTAATCTCCTTAACTCATTGAAATTGGCCCTCCTGAAGTCAAGAGCTACTGCCTTGCTGCAGGTCTTTGACACTCTGGTACAGCTCCCGGTGGTTGGAAGAGGGCCAATGTCATGCCTATCTTTAAGAAAGAGAGGAAAGTAGATTCGGCTAACTACAGGCCCATCAGCCCGACCTCGATCCTGGGTAAGGTCCGGGAAAAGACTATCAAGGAGGACATCCTTAACAGACTAGCTGAAGGCAGTATCCTGAGGGATACCCAGCATGGATTTGTTGTGGGTAGGTCTTGCCTGACCAACCTCATTTCCTTTTATGACCAGGTAACTTATCGCCTGGACAAGGGGGAAGAGATCAACATTGTATATCGTGACTTTAAAAAAGCCTTCAATCTGGTATCCCACAATCACCTCTTGGCTAAACTGGCTAACTGTGGCCTCGACCTCACCACGATTTGCTGGCTGGGGAATTGGCTCCTCACAAGGACCCAGAGGGTGGTGGTCTATGGGAGCCAATCGTCTTGGTGCCCTGTGACCAGTGGGGTCCCTCAAGGCTCTGTCCTAGGGCCTATACTATTTAACATCTTCATCAATGATGTGGACATTGGTATCAGAAGCAGACTGGCCCAGTTTGTCAATGACACCAAACTCTGGGGTAAAGCATCCACACCTGAGAACAGGAGGGTGATCAAGGTGGATCTTGACAGGCTCAGGAAATGGGAGGACGAGAACTTGATGGTGTTCAACACCGAAAAATGCAAGGTTCTCCACCTTGGGAGGAAAAACCTGCAGCATGCTTATAGGCTTGACAGTGCTACACTGGCTAGCGCTACAGATGAAAGGGACTTGGGGGGTCATGATTGACCACAAGATGAACACGAGCCTTCAGTGTGATGCTGCAGTTAGTAAAGTGAGCAAAACACTGGCTTGCATCCATAAATGCTTGTCAAGTAAATCCAGGGACATCATTCTCCTGTTGTACTCAGCCTTGGTGAGGCCACAGCTGGAATACTGCATCCAGTTTTGGGCTCTGCAATTCAAAAAGGAAGCTTGTGAGGGTGCAGAGGAGAGCCATGCACATGATCAGAGGTCAGGAAAACAGACCGTATGATGAGAGGCTGAGAGCAATGGGGCTATTCAGCATGGAATAGTGCAGACTCAGGGGTGATCTGGTGGCCACCTATAAATTTATCAGGGGTGCTCATCAGGATCTGGGGGAATGTCTGTTCATCAGAGCACCCAAAAGGGAGGGCAAGATATAATGGTCACAAACTCCACCGCGACTGATTCAGGCTGGACATAAAAAAGAACTTCTTCACTGTCCGAGCTCCCAAGGTTTGGAAAGACTGCCACTGGAGGTGGCTCAAGCACCCACTTTGAATGCCTTCAAGACACATTTAGATGCATATTCTGCTGGGATCATATGATTCCTGCTGACTTCCTGCCCCTGGGGTAGGGGGCTGGACTCAATGATCCTCCAGGGTCCCTTCCAGTCCAAATGCCTATGAAACCTATGACACCCTGCAGTAGATAGTGAATTCCAGTGGGTGATGATCACTATTACCCTGGTGGTCGAGAACCCACAGCCTCCTCACCAAGTCATTGCCTATGTCCAGGACCAGGTCCAGCAAAGCATTTCTCCTGGTGGGACTGTGCACCTCCTGGGTTAGGTGGAGGTCCTGTATCTTGGCTTGGAACCTACAAGCAAATGTCCAGGTAGTTTAGGTTGCTCATGAGGACCTCAATCCTTGACTTAACTGCTTCCGCAAGCTGACCTGAGAATTCCTGGTCCAGCTCTTCCTCCTGGTTGGGTGGTCAGTAGTAGAAACGCACCATTAAGTCCCTTTCCCTAGGACCCTCTTGTATTCTGTTCAGCTGAGAAGGTGCATTTTGGGGATTAAGATGCAGGGTAAGAGCAGATTAATGTTCTGGTATTTCCTTTAGTTTGTTTATTCCGATATTTCTGTCAGTATCTTAACATGAGGTTACTGATTTATTATGTTTGCTTTTGAATTTGTAATAAATCCCCTTGTTATCTTTTATAATATACTTATTGTCAGTGATAACTTTGATTTTTGATTCTGGCAACCCTCTTCTATGGAAAGAGGGGTCTAAAATTTCTGAGCATATGACTGCTTCGCTTCTTGCTGGCAAGATCCATGACCTCGGCAGTCTTTCCTGCCCCTTGGGAAGGGGGCTGGACCCAAGGTCACTTCTGGCCCTGAACTTCTGTGAATCTCCGCTAGGAGCCTGCAAGACTTAGGTGAGGTGCCATAAATCAGGGAGGTGATCTTTGGAGCATCTCAATATTTTCTCAGTGGTCAAACAGCAGACAGCAGGAAGGCATTTGGGGTTGAAGGGAACCCCTGAACATGTCAGAACACTCTGAGAGTGTCTCACAGATCCATCAGACCTCATATGAGGTCATGATATTTGGAAAAAATTAAATGGGGCTATGACTGGAAGTGAGTGTACTTGAGTATATGGGAACTGATTCAATTATACATACAACATGCAATTTCAGTAATATGTAGGAGAGAAAGGAAAATTGATTTTTGATAAGGAAAAAATTGTCACATAAAGCAGGGTTCCTAGGTTTTACTGGGCTTTCTCCCAAGCCCACTTTTCTCATATGCTCAACAAACAACTCCTTCTCTCCAATCAGTGAAATGCAAAATGTAGATATGTTACAGTAAAGGGTAGAATGAGAACAAACTGTAGTTACTTCTCTGCATCTTTGCTATTTTTTTCCAGTGATAGCAACTTTGCTGTGTTTTCCTTCATATCCCTGTACAGCCAAATTCTTTTAAATTTCCCCTCATTGCACTCCTCCTCTGTAAAGGGGAACTGAAGATTAATGGGACTGCAAAGGTATCTCTGAGGGCATAATTTGGCCTGCAATATCCTTACTATTGGTGACAATGCAAAAGAAAGAAAGAATTTAACTTGGGTTTTAGGACTTGGATTGAATTGTGAGAGTGTCATTAAAAGAAAACCAAACAATTAACAGTAGCAAGTTGGGTATGAATACCTGCAGGACAATAAATAAAGTATTAATTGTATACATCCTCTCACAATGCCATTTTAATGGTGCTTTTTAGAATAAAGCTATCTTTTAATTTTTGTTAAATTTATTCAATAAAACAGATAATGCTTTAAAACAGTGTTTTCCCAGGCTAAGTCTGACACATTCAGCCTCATATTAAATTTTAATAAATATAGCGTTAGCATCTAGCTGCAGATTTGAAGCAATTTAATCAAAGTGCTTTGGTGTATTACTCCTGGCCTATTCACCTAGAGATATACCTCAATCAATTAATTTACTGTATGAAACACTGCATTCAAGGAATATCTACAACTTCAGAAGTGCTTTATAGTGCTGTATAATACAATTTGTATAAGAAAGTCAATGTACATGCACTGTACCAAATGTTCTTTCAATGAATTCAGTTAATAATTCAATGAATAATGCACTACAGAAGATGATTACAAATGCAGAACATTTGCTAATTTTACTTACTGTCACCCATTGTTTTTTTCTTTAAATACTACAGTAAACTCTGGTAACTGGCACCTCACAAGCTGGCATGCTAGTTAACAGAGCATGCCAGGTTCTAAGGAAAAGTGAAACTGGAAGTGCCCACCGTGGCACTTCTGGTTTCTCTGAGCCCCCATGACAGGGGCATAACAGGCTGCACAGGGCTGTGCGGGGCCCACAGGACCTGGAGGGAGGTGCAGTGATGCTGTTGGAGGGGTGACAATGCTGCAGGAGGGGTGGAGGGAGTCCCAGACGTGGTGGGAGAACTTTATATTGGATATAGCTAACATACCCAATTGCCACCTATCGTGGATCTGTCTGGTCTGAATAAGCTGCTGATTGCTTTAGTATGAATGAAACATGACATGAACCCTTGCAAGTACTATACATCAAATAGTACATCAAGTACTGCACATCAATTAGCACAATTTATATATAATACATAGGATCTTTTTTACTAATAAATATTAATATGGTGCTTTTATGGTGATCCAACTGCAGTAAATAGCTCCCAGGGGAAGTGGAAATGCATGCTGTATAACTCCTCCAATGGTTTCTATTAAATAAAAACAGATAAATCTTTTTTTTGGAAGATTAATATATTATTTCATCTCCTATAGATCTCATTCAGATCACTTTTTATCATCAGATGATGCAGACTGCGTGAAACATCCTGAACTGAAACAATTAATTTATTGTAGGCAAAACCTAATAATGAAAAAGTGACAGTACTTTGAGGGGTTGGACTCTTTTGCTTCTTTCACACTAATACTGTTTGTCAAGGATGTTATTCTCCCTAGAACACTTGTGCCTTTGTAAACTCTAGGCATGACTGCAGACTAGCTGGTTTTCCACATAAAGGAAACACAGCTTCCTCTAATGCAAATGAAATTTGTTCATTATAATGAACAGTAAAAGTGAAGGTCAAATAGTAAATTTCACTCACTGATGCTGGTAATTTAAATTAACTACAAAGCTGAGAAAAGCATAAAAGCAAAGAAAACAGTGTTGACAAACTAAAATCCAAAAGTTTTACTTGACTTAATTTATATCTGTGGAAAATAAAAGGAGCATGATTCATCATGAGTAGGTTATGCACAATGCTTTACTTTTAAAAATGAGATTTCAACTGCAGAAAAATGGACTTCCATTTTTTTCAGTCCTTATTCTATGCAATTATTGACTAGCTGATCATCCGAATTGCATTTAGTGAGTTATGCTCCCATATAAAAGACAGGAAAGGGAAATTCAGTGTGTGGCTATAAAGGTGCCTCAAAAGACAAGTACAGGAAACCTGGGGATAGAGTTGTGCAAAATAGAGTTGATTTGTTTATGAACTGAAGATGGGTATCACTTTTATCTCCAAAAGTGGAGGAAGAGACTAGGACCAACTTCTGACCCCTTTACTCTCCCTGGGTGTATCTATACATAAGATTTACTGAGGAACTGGCTAATTAGCTCTGCAGTAAAGCATCACCTTCTACACATGTGCCCATATTAGAGTGCAGTAAATTATTTAACTGTGCTATAGGATAGTACTGTCTGGGACAAGTACTGTCCTATGGTAGAGTTATTTAGTGAGCTGAAATACACGTGTAGATAGTGACTTGGGCTGGCTGGGGAATGAGGGTGCTGCAGTGCAGAGGTTTGTCTGCTGGCTAGTCCTGCAGTAAAGCACCCTCTGCACCAGGTGAGCTGAGGTAGAGTAGCTCTGGGCTGGCAGGCTGATTCCCTGGGCTCTTTGCTAGCTGGGGCTACCCCAGCCCGGCTCAATGTGCTACATTCCCAGGCACATGTGTAAATGCTGCACCCAGTAGCAAGAAACTCCAACCGTGCCAGAGTTTATTGCTATGTTCTAATTGCACATATAGATGCACCCCTTGAGAAGTACCTTACTGAGTAAACCCACTGAAAACAAATGGCACTACTCAAAGAATAAGGACTTAAAGATACCAGAATCTGATCTATATTTTGCAAGAAGCAAAACTTCAAAGGGACAAACTTTGCCCTCTGACATGACTTCATTTGTAGCCATGGATGAGAAAACAGTATTTGGCTTCATGTCCTTTACTGCTGTGACATGACTATAACACTATCAGGCTACCCTTGAGACAGAAGTGGTGAAATAAGAGAAACTGCTAGAAGAGCTTTTCTTTAAAATTGTAGGTGTTCACTACTTCACAAGCCAGAAAAAAATAGTAAAAATGCTCATCTCTCGTCTCAAGTACAAAGCAAATATACTGTAGGAATACCTTCAGTGTTGTTATAAAAGTGCTAGAGTTGCTCATGTTACTTAGTTTTCCTGGGCCAATTTAAAAAGACACTGGTTATTTCTAGCTATCTAGTTTGCTGTGTTTTAAGGGCCCTAAACTCCTTTTACTCAACATGCTTCACAATTTTTTTGCAAGATCTATGAAAGCCAGACTTCCCCAGTCCTCCTATGCTCATACTAAAATGACTTGATTTCAGGTAGATCCTTTCTTCCTCCCTGTTGATACACTGTGGACATGTCTACATATGCATGTTTACTTTGCAGTAACCTATACCCATACTGTGCAGCAACTATGGTGACTTACTCCAACTAAGACGTAAATTTGATACTTGCATGATGCAGGTGTCACATTTATGCTAGATTAGTTACTGTGTAGTAATGCACGTGTAGATGCATTACTACGCAGTAACACAGGAGCCTCCCATCTGGGTCTGTCTAACCAGAAGGGGGCTGGCCAGAGCCCAGCCCCAGGGATCCTGCTTGGCCCACTCTCCTGTTTCTGGGCTGGACTGCTCTGTGGCAGGGCCTAGCTGCAGGTTCGAAAAGGCTGTGGCCATTTTATTCTGTAGGCAACACACTCCAGGAACCTGAAGGAGCCTGTGCTCACTGATGGAATGCAGCAGGCCCTGCGTGCCCCCCTGGACAGGTCACAGACTGTTTGCTGGGTCTGTCCTGCTCCAGAGCTGCTGCCTGGTCACAGATGAGTGCTGCAGAGGGCTGTAGTTTGCTGCACCCCTTGCCTAGCCCTGTGGTCCCACCAGGGACAATTCAGAGAGATTTGGAAAGATCTGGCGATTCGGACATAGACAGCTTTAAATGTTTTTTTCTGCATACCTCTAGGTATCAGAAGGCTCATGAACACTGCAATGCTGGTGTGCATGGAGTGTCCCACATGAGTGTGGGGGGTTCCCCAGTGTGCTTGGCAGCAGACCCAGAATAGACCAGAAGCACTTCTGGTTCACTTCTGGGTCTGCCAGGGAGTGTGCACAGGGGGTGCCCTGCACCCACCCGGCTCAGCAACTGCTGCCTCCTGTGTCTGGGGGGGCACCCAGGGTCCCCCTGAAACCAATTGCCAAGTCAGGGGGTGCCCCCCCATGTGCTCCCCAGAGGACCCAGAAGTGGACCGGAAGTGCTTCTGGTCCACTTCCAGGTTTACAACCGTGCACATAGTGCCCACCCCCTGCTGCACTCCTATGGGATGCTCCACACGCCCCAGTTGCACAGCATTCACAAGCCACGCTGGTACACTGAGGTATGTAGAAAAAACTTTTAAAGCTGTGTCTGTGCCTGAATCACAGATTCTCCAAATCAGCATCAACTCTTCAGATTTGGATTCGGCCAAACTGAATCAGGGACAGTAATCCGAATCAACGATTCAAATCACTGCATCCAAATTGAATAGGGCCCACTCTGCACACCTCTAGAGCTAATCAAACACTGGCATGCATCTACCAAGCTATCTTGAGCAAAGCTAAAGATGTCATCCTCCCACTCTATTTGGCTTTGGTGAGACTGCAACTGATGTACTACACCCAGTTCTGGGCGCTGCACTTCAGGAAGGTTGTGGAGAAGCTCAAGAGAGTCCAAAGGAGGGCCACATGCATGATTAGAGGCCTAGAGACTGGGTCATATGAGAGGCTGAAAGACTTGGGACTGTTCAGCCTGGAGAAGAGAAGACTCAGACAGGACTTGGTAGCAGTCTGTAAGTATATTAGGGGAATACATCAGGGCCTGGGGGAGCAACTATTCATCAAGGACTCCCAGAGGAGGACTAGAAACAATGGGCATGAGCTGATTAAAGATCACTTCAGATTAGACATAATAAAAATCTTCTTTACAAGTTGAGTACAGAGGATTTGGAAGAGGCTTCCCCCAACAGGTAGTAGTCATCCAAGCTGGCAGTCTTCAAAAAGTGTCTTGATGCTTATCTTGCTGGGGTCATCTGACCCCAGCAGTCTTTCCTACCCAAGTGCAGGGGAGCTGGACCCAATGATCTATAAGGTCCCTTCCAGCCTAACAACTATGAAACTATGCTTGCTTTTTGGGAAGAGCCCCATACCCTCCCCTCCCTATGGCCCAGCTAGCTCATCTGCTACTTTAGACAGCAAACTGTCTGCACCAAAGCCAGAAGAGAATGGGGGTAGCTGGGCTCCTGGGCATAGGTTGCTCCCCTCTTCCTCCATCCCCTCCACCTGGTCAGCACAGTTCCTGTGATGAAGGAGCACATTTCTAGCATCAGAGTCAGCGTGGAATGGATAAGTGGTGTGGAGGCCTGGGCTGCCCTCCTGGGAGCTAAGGCATGTGAGAAAAGTACCTTCCCCTCTTCTCCGTCCCCTGCATATGGCCAAGAAGACTGCAGCCAGCCAGTAAGGAATAGGGTAAGCAGGGCAAGCGCTAGGACATGGTCCTGGGAGCCAGGGCACTGCACTGCCCCAGGAGAAAGTCTCATTCTCTGTTCCATGTGGCCAGCTACCGGGTGCTGCCTCAGGCAGCAAACTGCTTGCATCAGAGTGAAGGCTTCTGGGGTCCAGGACACATGCCACTGTGGGGAGAAGTCCTATCCCCTCTTGTTGCTACCTGGACAACACAGCTGCTTCACTGAAGGAGCAAATTGCTGGCACCAGAACCAGCAGGTAATGGGTTAAGTGGTGCAGAGCTAGGGTAGTTGGGCAAAATCCTCTCTCCCCCTCCCTCTCTTCCCTCCTCTTCACGTGGTTAACAGGACTGCCCAGCAAGGAATAGATTGTCCTGAGCCATGCTGTTCACAATGCGGCTCTTCCATAGGCATGGCCAGCTCCACACCCCAACCCACCTGCAGCAACACAAAGAACAGCAGCAGTAAAAGCCATGGCTAGTTTTAAAGCTCATTTTAGGGCTGTGTGTCTCTGCAGCCTTCTTTACTGCACTCCTGCCACCCTTGTTGCATCCTACACATCATAGAACTTAGTCATGTTTCTTATCACATTGAGGCAATGATTTTTTGTGGTAGTAGTTGTATAGTTTAAACCTTAATATTTAATATAATAAACTAATAAACCGTCCAAGAAAGTTTTATTGTTTTGTTGCATCAATCTGAAACTGAATAATGCTGATGTACCATGCCATCTGTACCCAGCCCACTTTCAAAATCCTAGCTCTGGCCATGAAGGGACATCTCAATTTTCTAATAATTCCCATTCTTTTCTTAGACCACTTGTCTGAGGACTTTTACAAAACACCAGTGGAGAACAACTGTCCAGCCTAAAAATGAGCATTGACTTCTTTTCTTGTCACCAATGACAGTTTGCCCTTTGGCACCTTCAAAAGTGAACCAAAGAGAATAAAACATGTAGTTTAGTGCCACCTGTGCACATTGCTTATTGCAGGGTACTGGCTATATTATGAGCCGTATCATTATTGGAAGAAATGAAATGTGCTTTTTCCACTCCCTTCTTGCCCCTAGACTGAGTGCATTCCTCTTAGCTGAGCTTGAGTTCTTAGGATATAGTTCAAAGATAAATTCTGAGTGATTGGCTGGATTGCTGGAGCTCTGGACAGAGTTTTAAATGCTCTGCATCAAGAAGAAAGAAAAGGAAGGGAAAGGAAAGGAGAGCTGTGTTTCACCGAATTAAAACATTCTCCTATTCTGACTCCCCAATACAGCATCAAGAAAACTGCACCTAGGTTCCATATGTGTAGTGAGCAATTACTAATGATAGTAAAGATTGCATAACAGAGTCTACCAGGGGAAGGGAGAAGATGCTTGCTTGGGATCACTGCAGCATTGTCTGGTCTCTGAGATTTACTTCTGAAGCCAGAAGCCCAAGTAGGGCTTCTAGCCCTGGTGCCTTCCACTCTGAGACCCTGGCCTTTCAGTCACTTACCCTCCCTGTTTTTTTCTATGGCTCTGCCTACTAGCTTCCAGTTACGTTCCTGACAAAATTGCTTTGCTTCTTGTTGGGGATAAGTGCAGTCAGCTCAGACCCATGCCCACCAGTTACACTCTCTTTATACACCCTGCCCTGTCCATTGTCATACTTGTATCCTTTAGCTTCCCCGGAGCCTCCTGAGTGCCACCCATCCCCATCTTGTTGATGCATCAACAAGACTATTTAAGTCCTTGTACATGGACTTGTCTTCTGTCATATATGCCAGCATCTCTGGCTTCATTGTCTCTTTATCTCATTCTCTGTCCTGCTCCAGCTCTCTCCCACTCCCACTGCCTACTGTCCATATATAAGTTAGCCAACAAAACTTCACAATGCAACATTAACATGAACAAATTTAAAACAGAAATGGTACAGTAAAATCCATAGTCCATCATGCAAGGTTATTAGGTTTAGGTCATCATTTCAAAAGTATCATTACAAAGAATAAAATGTTTACTATAAATGAAGGCAAAATAAGCTTAGTATGTACACACAAAAGGATAATTATAGAATGGAATTATTTGCAACAAAATATATATGAAAAAATCTGAATGAGCATATCATTACTGATGTATAGTGAAAAGAAGCTTGTTTCTATCCTCTCAGACATGCTTTTCGTAAGACATTTGAGTACATACAAGTACTTCCAGGCTCATTTCAAGTCATCAGTTAGATTTAATGTGTATTGTGACAGTATGGATACAATGCACGGTGAAAAAATTGAATTCCCAGTTAATTTAATAAGCTCATAAAATACTTAATAGAATACATATTTGTATTCAAACTGAGATATGAGAAGTTACGTTTGCTTCTGTATTGTTGTTGGACTCTTTAATCTGGTTGGTATCTTTCATAATTCTGCTACTAATAGTTATGCATTCTCTTTTCAAAACTTATACTTCATTTGTTGCATGAAGTTTCTATTGTGGCTTTATCATTAGAAATTTCATTTCCCCCCCTTAATCTACATCTGTTTTATATAATTTTCTTCCTGGAATGCAAATATTGCTTCTAATACTGAATTCACAACCATCATCATCATCATTATTATTGTGAGCAGCATTAGTAATAGATTCATTATCATTTTCATCACTTAAAAACAAGTTCATTATCTGATAACACACTTTTCCTCATGTATATTTTAAGACTCTTGACTTCCTTTATTCATATTTTTGGAGATATGCTTTCCTTGCTATCTGTAAGGAAGAAATCTTTTTGAGAATATTTTTATCCACTTTTCATTCATTCATTCATTAATGAAAACCACCTCACCAGAGGGATGAGCTGGACCTGGAATTTTCAGGTCAGCTCACAGAGGCTGTAAGGACAAGGGACGTAGTTGTCATGGGTGACTTAAACTACCCAGACATCTGCTGGGAGGATCTGTCAGATAGGTCTGAATGGTCACGTAGGTTTTCTGCATACAGGACTCCACCTGGCCCAAGAGGTACATAATCCCACCAGAGGAAATGCCTTGCTGCACTTGATCCTTGCCACATGCAATGACCTGGTGAGGGATCTGCAGGTGCTCGACTACCTAGGTGTTAGTGACCATCGCCTACTGGAATATACTATCCTGCACAGGGTGGTGAAAGCAAGCAGTAAATCAAAAGTTCTTCACTACAGGAGGGCTGATTTCAATGAGCTAACAAGATTACTAAGAGAGACACTGGGAGTCCAGGACAGGTGGTTGTTCCTTAAGGAGACGATCCTCTGAGCTCAGAGAGAGTCAGTCCCAATGCAAATCAAAGGGAGCAAGAGTGCTAACCCTCGCCCCCACCGCCCTTGGCTCAGTAAAGTTATCTAGGAGGGCCTGAGGGGAAAAAAAAGGTGGCATACAATCAGTGGAAGGAAGGGGCAATCACCAACGAGGATTACACCTCCATTGCTCATGATTGCAAGGAGGCAGTTAGGAAGGCCAAGGCCAAGATGAAACTAGGGTTGGCAACCAAAATTAAGGATAACAAAAGGTCCTTTTTCAAATACATAGGGAGTAAGAAGAAGGCAACAGGTAACATGGGGCACCTACAGGACAGTCTTGGCAATCTGGTGATTACAGCAAAGGAAAAAGCTGATCTCTTCAACAAGTTCTTTGCCTCTATATTTCTAATCAGGGACCGGGACAACTCCCCCACTAGGATTACAGACTGGCTCAGGGGACACAACACCATGCCTAGGGTCAGGGATGATCTAGTTAGGGAACCCTTGGAAGGGTTGGACATGTATAAATTAGCAGGTCTGGATGCTCTTCATCCAAGGGTACTGAGGGAATTGGCAGAGGTCATAGCAGGGACCCTAGCATGGCTGTATGAGCACTCATGGTACTCTGACCAGGTCCCAGAGGACTGGAAAAGGGCCAATGTGGTCCCCATTTACAAGAAGGGGAGAAAGGAGGACTCAAATAACTATAGGACAGTTAGGCTCACCTCAGTCCTTGGTAAGACCTTTGAGAATTATCAAGGGTCTCTGCAAAACACCTGCAGGGACCCAGAATTGGAAGCAATGCTCAGGGGCAACCAACACGGGTTCATTGTGGGCAGATCCTGCCTGACTAACCTTGTTTCCTTGTCGTCTACCTGAACTCTAAGAAGGCCTTTGACACTGTTTCTCACATATGCTCATAAAAAAACTAGGCAACTGTGGCATTGATGCCTACACAGTTAGATGAGTGGCAAATTGGCTTGATGGTCACACCCAGAGAGTGGTAGTGGATGGGTCAATTTTGACCTGGAGGGACGTGGGCGGTGGAGTTCCCCAGTGCTTGGTCCTTGGGCCTGTGCTATACAACATCTTTATCAGCGATTTGGAGCTGGGCATCAAAAGCATGCTGTCTAAATGCTCTGATGACACAAAGATGTGTGGAGAAGTGGGCACACTGGAGGGGAGGGAAATAATCCAACTAGATTTAGACAGGTTACAGAGGTGGGCAGATGAGAATGGAATGGAATTCAAAGCAGACAAGTGCAAGGTGCTGCACCTGGGGAGAAGGAACCTGCAACATACCATACAGTGGGGAACACCCTTCTCAACAACACAGTTACTGAAAGGGATCTTGGAGTTATTGATGACTCCAGGATGGACATGAACCACCAATGTGAGGAAGTGATCAGTAAAGCTAACCACACCTTGTTGTGCATCTACAGATGCATCACTAGCAGGTCCAGGGAGGTGATCATTCCCCTCTATACAGTGCTGGTCAGGCCATAGTTGGAGTACTGCATCCAATTCTGGGCACCACACTTCAGTAGGGATGTGGCTAACCTTGAGAGGGTCAGGAGGAGGGTCACTTGCATGGTCAGGGGGCAGCAGGCCAGGCCCTACAAAGATAGACTAAAGGGCCTGAATCTATTCTGCCTCCGCAAGAGAAAACTGAGAGGGGATCTGGTGGCTATCTATAAACTCACCAGGGGGGACCAGAGGAAAATAGGTGAGGCTCTGTTCCCCCAGGCACCACCTAGGATAACAAGGAATAATGGCCACAAATTGACTGAGATCAGGTTCAGGCTTGATATCAGGAGGCATTACTTTACGATTAGGGCTGCCAGGCTCTGGAATAGGCTCCCAAGGGAGGTGGTGCTGTTCCCTACCTTGGGGGTCTTCAAAAGGAGGTTGGATAGGTATTTGGCTGGAGTATGATGATCCCACCACTCATTCCTGCCCAGGGCAGGGGGTCGGACTAGATGATCTGTTCAGGTCCCTTTCAACCGTAGAAACTATGAAACTAATTCAGATATTTTTAAAGCTTTCTTCTTTTTTTTTTCTCTTTCTTTGGATCATTTTTCCTTTAAACCATGTTGTAACTATAGAAACATTTGTGTTCAATGCATCTTTCATTATCTACATATAAACTATTTTATTTTAAAATGCTCTAAGATCAACAGAAGACATTTTCCTAAGATTGTCTGAATTAAAAATATCTTGAGTTCTATGTCTGTATGTTCAGATAACCATGACTATAGAGATAAAAGATTTATAGATAATTATGTTATTGAATTGTTTTACTAACTTCATATTCCTCTTTACTGGTCAACTAACATCTCAGAAGGCATGCTTTTGATTCTCCTGGGCCCTTGCTAACATTTTTCAAAGAATAATTTTGGCATAGGCATTAAATAAATGCACTGTAGATAGGCAAAATTATTATATGACGATGAAAAGCCAGATCCTGTTCCCCTGATAAATTTCCCATTGACTTCTTTCAGCAAGTATTGGGTTCTAGAATTAAACCTGGACAGTGATTTTGTTTCATCTGCATAATACCACAGACAAAAAACCCCACTGGAAGTCAAATATACATATGTTTCAGGGGTAAGATACCGTAATTATAACTAGAAACATAATTTGCATGATTTAAAGTAATTTAAATGTTACAAATGTATTAGCGCAGCATAATTGCTAACAAAAATATCTGAAGACCCATAAAGTATTGAATGTAATCAAATAATTATTTTTTATTGCAAAGTATTTATTTAAAATGTTAACCTATATTATTATAGAACTTGGGACATTCAAAGTCTATTTGTCAGCCTAGCACAAACATGATTACATTAATTGACTGTCATTATATGTTTGGTTGAATATTAGGCCACAAGACAATTCTTAATGATTTATTTATAACAGAGATTTGCCCTAAATTAAATCCTCATTAATATGTGTCATTCACATAAAATTGTGTATGTTTAGCTTTTGCCAACAAGAGACTACTGGAGTAAAAAGAGATAGGGCAAAAGCACTAACTTATTTAAAGTTTAATTGTATGAAAACTCTTTGATGCTGTAACTTTTCATATATACATATTTGAAGGCACTTTGTGGGAAGGTTTTTACTGAAAACTGTTAATTGATCTATTTTCTGAGAATTTTATAAATTTGATATTTGGAAACTTTGGTTATGATATTGTAGGCAAGAGGCATTGAATGAGTCACTCATTGGTTTGGTTTGTGGTAGTTTGTTCATGAAGCATGTTGGAGTTTATGCTTGTTTGTTCACTGTGTGGTGGCTAAAGAAACTAGGAAAGAAGTAATCAAGTATGTTACGGGAATGATGCAATATTTTATATTAGTGAATACAGCAGGGTTGATAAATGTATTAATTGGAGCCTCCATAGTGAAAGATAAAGAGAATTGTGCCCCCACCCCTGAAAAATGACTGCCTCTATGTGTATAATAGTTCCCTGATTATGTCATCAGCAAGCCATAAGGAACATACAAAATATTTTGCCAATATTTTTCCATGTGGATATTCCACTAAACTCTCTGAAAAAAGTATGTAGCAGTAGTAATATTGATAACAAAGTACCTAAGGAAAAAAGTGTAATTTACCTTTGGAGAACAGAGTGGCACAAAGATGGTAAAGGAATACTGACTAGGGCTGTGTGAAGCATCAGTCTCTGATTCAATTCAGTGGGGATTTGGCCCAGTTCGGTGGCTGAATCTCTGAATCCAAATCAGGGGACCATTTAATCTCTCTGAATCAAATTGAGACCCTCTGAATAATTTGGAGGAATTTGGACAGATTTGGCGATTTGGACATAAACACAGTTTTAAGTGTTTTTTCTACATACCTCTAGGTACCAGGCAGCTCATGAGTGCTGTGATGGTGGGCCAGATGGAGCATCCCACACGAGTGGCATGGGTGGGGGAGGGAGGGTGTCCGGTGCACTCAGCAGCAGACCCAGAAGTGGACCAGAAGCACCTTCTAGGTCTGGGGGGACACCTAGGGTCCCCCCGTGGCCAATCACTGAGCCAGGGGGGTACGGGGAGCCCCCCAGCATGCTCCCCTGTAGACCCAGAAGTGGATGGGAAGTACTTCTGGATTTGTCAACGAGCATTCAGAGGGCCCTCTGGCACTCCTGTGGGATACTCTATCGCCCCCAGAATCTCAGTGTTCACAAGCAGCGTCCAGTACCTCAAGGTATGTAGAATAAACATTTAAAAAGCAGCTTCTGGGGCCAAATCCCTGATTCCCCGAATCAGCATCTAAACTTCAGATTTGGATTCAACCGAATCAAATTGGGGACAGGGATCCGAATCAATTAATTGAATCACTGTCCCTGATTCAGGCTGAATCCAAATCTGAATCAAATAAGGCCTGTTTTGCACACCCTGAATACTGACCTTCTAGGTCACCGGGCTGCCCTACTCTCAGCTCTATAATGATGATGGCTCTATAGTTATGATAGGTTTTTAACTGTGTGTGAAATGAACAGATGGCCATTCCTATTTTAACAATATCCACAATTTAGTTACTACTGACTTGCAATTTAATTGGCAGTCTTGGGATAGAGATCAACAGTGGGACCATACAAGGACACTTTTTTTTTTCCACATGTAAACAAGATTGCTTCAAATATGGTAGAATCACACTGAACAGTCAGTATGGTGAAGCTTGTCCTGTAGCTGTTCTTGCTCTTTGAATAAAAATCAGGTTTTGGTCTCTTAACACTGACAATTTTGTAATCTATATGAAGTACTAAATTAATCTAAAATATGTTCTGGGTTTTACCTCAGAAAATGTCTAAGGAGATTTTTTTTTTAGAGAGAGAAAGTCTGGGAAGACAACACATTTCTTTCCACCCTCATGAATGCTCTCTATCCTTTACTTGTCTATAGAGGATGAGGCTCAAACTATTAAGGCTTCCTAGAACAAGAGGACAATATTGTCCAAATATTGAGATTGCTTTTTAAAAGATAATATCAAAATACAGGAGCTCTTGATGTTTTGCAATACACAGCTGAAGATTTTAGTATTTACTCTTTTTTTTCTTCTGGAACTCAAACTGGAGGTCATGTTGTGTTTTAAGGTGATTAAGAAACAGGGGAAAATATGATTATGTGGCAATGAAATGTAATAGTTACAGTATTTTCTTTCCCCAACTTCAGTTCCCATTGATCTCTGTCCTTATGGAGCTGGACTCAATTCCGTGTTTTTCCACCTGCATCCTCCTAAGGTCCATTTGAGAGTTGGATGTTTTCATGGATTTCTACCATTATCCATTATAATTGGATTTATCAAGCTTTTCTTAGAAGGGAAAGACCCGTTGTTCACCTTCTAAGTCATGATTTCTCCAAGAACATTTTTATAGACACCAAGAGTTGAAGCTGAGAGGTAGAACTCTCACAACAAGTATCAGGTGCTAGCATTCCCAGAATTCCTGTTCGAAGTCTCTTCTTTTTCTTCTATTTCTCTTAGCAATTAGCCTAAGGATGGAAGGTGCACTATCTTTCACCTCTCCTGACTCCTGGAAGGGTTTCTCCATGATGATGAAGGATGGTACCTGACATTTTGCTGCTCTGAGCAAATACCCTCTATTCTGTAAAGGAAAAAATCCTTGCTTCTTTCCATGTTGTACAATATCTGTTGTATGCTCCTGTATTTAGCATTCCACTCATCCTGTGAAAGTCTATAAAGAATGGATTGACTTCCCATAAACATGCTTTCATGTCAGCAGGAGCAACCATCACATGGGAAAGGAAATTATAAATGATCACACACAATTAAGCTATTAAGAAGACATGCCTTAATGCCTAGGTGAAGAACTGTTCTTTTGAATTAACTTGAAGCCTTTCCAAATAAGGAACATTTAGGGATTAATCCTGCGGGGACAAACATGGATAGCAGGAATGAGGAGTAAAGAGATCTCACTTGTGTATTTTTCTTTTTTAAAAATACAGCTCTACATGAGTTCTTAATAACAGAATAAAAAATAAGTACGGGTTTGTCAATTGGCTAGTTACCTCAGGTGTCTGTACACAATTGCTTAGAGCCTGGGAAACAAGCAGGAAGAATTGGAAGACCTCGCACAGTCATGAAATTATGACATGATTGGAATAACAGAGCTATAGTGAGATAGCTTGCATGACTGGAGCACAGTAATGGATGGGTATAAACTGTTCAGGAAGTACAGGAAGGGGAGAAGAGGAGGAGCTGCACTTCATGTAAAGAGCTGCATGATTACTCAGAGCTCTAGCAGGAGGCTAGAGATAGGCCGTTGAAAGTCTCTGTGTTAGGGTCAGAGGGGAGAACAAAAAGGGTAATGTTATGGAGGGTGTATGCTATAGACCACCAGACAAGGAGGATGAGGTGGATGAGGCTTGCTTCATCCCTTGCTATCCCTTCATCCCTCACAAAGCTAGCAGGAGTTCCTGATTGCAGGCCCTCTTTCTCATAGGGGACTTCAATCACCCTTACATCTGCTAGGAGGTCAATACAGCAGTGTACAGGCAATCCAGGAAGTTTGGGAGAATGGTGGGACAAAACTTCCTGGTGCAGGTACTAGAGAACCCAACTAGGGGCCATGGTCTTCTTGACCTGCTGATCACAAACAGGAAAGAATTGGTGAGAATGTAGAAGTGGATGGTAACATTTTGCAGTGACCACAAGATGACTGAGTTGAAGATCCTGAGGAAAAGAAGGATTTTGATTTTTTAAATACTTTATTCAGGGGTTCAGGGGTACAACAATGGTGGCCGCTTGCAAGCGAAAGCACCAACAACTTACTACCAACCCAAAAACGAGATCGGACAAGTCTCTTTGTCCTCGGATCCAGAACCCAAATCGGGCAAGGGAGTTAATGCCCACCCAAGTATTACAAAGAGATCCGAGCCACAGCCCGTCCGCAAAAGGTGTGTCCCACGCACCCCAAATCCCGGGCCAAAAGACAAAACCCCGGGCCAACCAAACCACCCACACATCACACCGTGACAGACACCTTCGCTGCATTTCACGTCGTGTCTCACATGCTATGCGGTCGGCGTGCCGGCCACACAGTCCTAACCGATTCAGACCCTGCTCCATCCCCTCATCCACGTCACAAAGCCTTCAACTTCCTCCCAAAAGAGAGCAAAAAAGCAGCCTGGTGAGGGCCCAGGACGCGGCAGCGCTGGAAGTCGCAGTTCGACCCCGAGCCAGCCCGGTCGCCCAGACCGGTCATGACGTCAGAGCGCGTATTTGAGACGGCCGTCCTCCACCCGGCACAGCGCGCCCTCCAGGGCCCAGCGCGCCTCAAAGGCGGGCACCGCCCGCCGGAGCACAGCGTGCTCGAACTCCAGCGAGAGGTGCGCCCGCACCAGGAGGCGGAAGAGCCGCAGGGCGTCATCTGAGCCGGTCCCGGCCAGCCGGTTCCGGCGGCTCTTGAGGACGGCCAACTTGGCCTGACCCAGCACGAAGTTGGCCAGGCAGACGGGGCCCCTCTCGGCTGCCCGGTACGGGCAGAAGCACACGTAGGTGGTCTCCGAAAAGCTCCTGCCCAGAGCCCGCAGCAGCAGGCTGAGGGTGACAAAGAGCGGCTGCAGGCGGGGGCAGTCCAGGAAAGCGTGAAAAAGGGTCTCCTCGACATCCCCCGGGCAGAAAGGGCAGGCTGTCGAGGCGGCTGGGTCCAAGTGGGACGCAAACGTGCCGGTGGCTAGGATGCCGTGCAGCAACCGCCACTGCAGGTCGCCAGTCTTCTTGGCGCTTGGCGGCTTATACAATGTGCGCCACGCCGGGTGGGCCGGTGGGGAACCTGGCGGCCCCAGGCGCCGTCGCCACAGTGTGTCGGGGCGGCCCGCCAGCACTTGGGCGTGGCGGACGTGGATCACCCAGGCGTATAAACCTCTACGCGACAGAGAAGCAAAAGAACAACCCGTGTCACTGTCAGGAGGCACAGGGAGCGTCAGCAGGGTGCCAGGGCCGCCGGCCAGATCGTCGGCCACGGCTGGGGTGACTGGTAATGCAGGGAAAGCCTCGTTCGGGGCGTCTTCAGTGCAGGGGGCCTGGCCTGCCCGGAGATGGGCCTCCAGGGCGGCTGCCGCCTACAAAGGGAGGGCGGCCCGGATGTCGCACAGGAAACAGCCCACGCTGCGAACGGAGCGCCTGCCCAGCCGGCTGCTCAAGGCCTCGGGCGAGAGCCAGGCTGACTGAGCAGGGTCCAGGAGGTGGCCCAGGCGGAGAACGCGCGCCTGAATGAGAGCGGCTATGAGACTGGCAGAGGCCAGGCTCGGCACGGGGCGCCTCAGCACCGGGTTGTGCACCAGGGGTTCCCCCAGCACCCGCGGGAACTGAAGGCGCCGGGCCTGGGACCGGAGGTGGAACGTGGCTTGCCAGGCTCGCACCACGCTACGGTAAAAGGCTGGCAGCACGGCCCAGTTCAAGAGCGTGAGGTCCAGCAGGAAGAGCTCCCGGTCAAAGCCGAGGGCCCCCACCCTCTGCAGAAACCGGCATGCCAGGTGTTGCCAAGCTGGGCGCTCCTCGCTGTACAGGAGTCGCTGGAGGGCCTGGAGGCGGAAGGAGACCACCCTGCTCGCCAGGTCCACCAAACTCTGGCCCCCCTCAGTCACAGGGAGGTAAAGGACAGGTCGTGGGAGCCAGTGGCGCCCGTCCCAGAAGAAGTCAACCAGGAGGCGCTGGAGTCTCTCGAGCAGGTCCTCCGGCGGGTCGAGTACGGCGCACCGATGCCACAGGCTCGCCGCCACTAGGTTGTTCACGATGAGGACGCGTCCACGGTAGGAGAGGCTGGGCAGGCGCCAGTGCCACCTTTGCAGGCGGGCCTTCACTCCTTCCTTGAGGCCATCCCAGTTGCGCGCCATGAAGGCCGGTGGCCCCAGGAACACACCCAGGATCTTGAGGCCCTCGCGGCGCCAGCTGAGGCCCCCGGGCAAGGCCGGGGGGGTCGTGGCGATCCACTCTCCAAGCAGCAGGGTATTGCTCTTGGCCCAGTTGATACGGGCCGAAGAGGCGCGCTCATAGGCTCGCTGGCAGGCTGTCAGGGCCTCCACGTCCTCCTGGGTGTTAAGGAAGACGGTCACGTCGTCTGCGTATGCCGAGAGCCGCAGCGGAGGGGCAAGGGACGGGCCCACGGATGGTGGCAGGGCCACGCCGCTCAGGCGGCACCGCAGCGCATGCAACAGCGGCTCAATGGCCAGGGCATAGAGCATGCCCGACAGGGGGCAGCCCTGACGGATGCCTCTGCGCGCGGGGAACGGGGCACAGAGCACGCCGTTCACCTTGAGCAGGCTGGAAGTGTCTCGATACAAGACCCGGAGGGCGCCGACGAACAGGGGCCCAAAGCCAAAGGCCTCCAGGGTCCGAAAGAGGTAGGTGTGGTCCACCCGGTCAAAGGCTTTCTCCTGGTCCAGGGAGAGAAGGCCAACATCCAGGCCAAAGAGGTCGCTGGCTGTGAGTAGGTCACGCAGCAGAAACAAGTTGTCTTGGATGGTTCTGCCCGGCACGCAGTAGCTCTGCTCAGGCCCAGTGACGGGGGCCATGACAGTGCGGAGGCGGGTGGCCAGCGCCTTGGCCAGTATCTTGTGATCCGCGCACAGCAGGGAGAGTTCTTAATGCAGCCAAGGTCTCCCTTCTTGGGCAGCAGCGTGAGCACTGCACGGCGGCAACTGATCGGCAAGACCTTGTCGGCAAGACTCTCCTGGAAAACCCGCAGGAGGCCGGGGCCGAGAAGAGGCCAGAAAGCCTTGTAGAACTCCGCAGGCAGCCCGTCGAGGCCCGGGGCCCTGCCGGAGGCGAGGCCAGCGGCCGCCGCCGCCAGTTCCGCCAGAGACAACTCCCGCTCAAGCTCGCCAGCCTCCGAGGCACCAAGGCGTGGCAGGCCCGCGTGGAGTTCCCGCGCGGCGTCAGGGCAGGACAGCTCAGCCGCAAACAGGTCGCGATAGAAAGCCACAGCATGCTCGCGTACTTCGCCTGGGTCAGTGATGACCTGGCCCTCAGAGGTCTTGAGGTGATCTAAGACTTTGCTCGCTGCCCGCCGTTGCTCCAGGTTGAAAAAGAAGCGGGTCGGGGCATCCGTTTCGGCCAGCTCCTGGCAGCGGGCGTGGATCCGCGCTCCACGGGCCGCGCTCTCCGCCAAGTCGCGCAGGCACTTCTTCCGGAACCGGAGGCTCTCGCGCAGCACCGCATCGCTGCCGGCTGCCAACAGGGCAGCCTCGAGCTTTACCACATCCTCCTCCAGCTCTCTGACACGGCGGCGCAGTTCATTGGTGGCCAGCTGCGTGTACTGCTGGCAAAAGGCCCGAATCTGTACCTTGCCCACATCCCACCACAGCTTCCAGGAGGAATACTTCGGCCTTGTGGCCTCCCAGCCCCGCCAAAAGTTGGCAAAGCAGTCCCGGAAGTACGAGTCTTGAAGCAGGCTGACGTTGAAGCACCAATAAGGCGCTTGTGCACAGGTTCTCCCTGGCAGGCTCAGTTCACAAAAAGCTAGGCCGTGGTCTGACAGGCCCGAGGGAACGATGCGGCCGCTGCGTAGGAGTGGCAGGTGGTGCCTGGTGACATAGATGCGGTCGAGGCGAGCCATAGTGAGACCCCCGGCACTCATCCTGGCCCAGATGTACTGGCGCGCGGCGGGGTGCAGGACTCGCCAGACGTCGACGAGGCCTGCAGTCTCCAAGACGGACTGCAGCCTGCGGGCGGAGGGCAGGTGAGGCTCGGGCCCCGTACGGTCGAGCAGGGTATCGGTGGTACAATTAAAGTCCCCGCCTACAAGAAGCAGGTCATCGTCCTCGCCGACCTGGCGCAAGAGACCGGCCAAGGTCTCAAAGAAAGTGACCCTCTCCTGGCCATCGGAAGGTGCATAGATGTTGACGAGCAGCAGATGGTGTTGCGCTAGGGTGACGCGAACCGTCAGCAGGCAGCCGGGGACCACCTCTCGTGCCACCGCCGTGTCAGGCTGCAGCTGTGATGATAGGAGAGTCGCGACCCCGGCACTAAGGTTGGTGCCGTGACTCAAGAACACCTGGCCTTGCCAGGCGGCACACCAGGCCAACTGGTTGTGCCTGTCGGAGTGCGTCTCCTGGAGGAAGGCGACAGCCAGCCGCTTCTGGCGCAGGAGCTCCAGCACGGCCTCTCGCTTCACCGGGTCTCGACAGCCGTTGATGTTAAAAGTGCCGATGGTTGTGGCTGCCATGGGTGTGAGGTTGGGAGAAGAAGAGCGAGGCAAGGCGTAGATAAAGAGCCCCCAAGAGCTGAGCAAAGGCAGAGACAGGTCGAAGAGAAAAGGCCTATCGTGCCCTACTCTAGTCCAGGGACCCCACCAGGCCCCATTCATCTCTCACCCGCTGGGCGAGCTTCTCCAGATGATAGGCCATCTGCCTAGTGCCCAGATCCCGCTGCATGAGCTTGGCCGCCGCCCTGGCAGCCTTGATGAACACTTTAGGGTCCTCACACCACTGGGTGATGCGCGCCGCTACGTTCTTTTGCCCTTTTGTCTGCTTGAGAAAGGTCAGGAGCCCCCCATAGTCAGGAGCGACCCGGGGGGGGCTGCCAACATGGGCTGCACATTTCCCACAGAGGAGCGGCGAGGGCGCACACTGGCTGGGAGCGCTACATCCACACCCTCAATATCCAAGCCCATCAACCTCCTCTGATCGTCCAGGTCGAGGTCTGGCTCTTGAAGAGCAAGCCCCACCTTCTTGGGGGGGGAGAGGTCATCTCGCTCTCGAGGTCGCTTGCGACACTCAGAAAGCTGGATCTCCATCTCACAAGCTTCCTCACCCGATTCAGTGGCCTGGGACGTGACCAAGAGGTCAGCAGACTCTTCTGCTGCTCCCTGGGTCAGACCCCCAGAGGCGACGCATTGTGCATATGTCTTCTTGCCCCCCATCTCCAAGAGCTGGGAGACGGGCGAGGCGTTAATGACCCCTATGACCCCTGTCTCCCCTACCTCCAAACCGCCCTCCCCCCCAGTCAGCGGAGCTGCTGATGTGACAGCCGGAGCAGGGCCAGGCTCCCCATCGGGGGCCTCCCCAGCACCAGCTGCGGAAGGCCTCAGTGGGGACGGGGCGTCCTGAGGGGTCCCTTTTGCTTTCCTCTCCTTGTTGCCCTTCTTCTTCTTCTGCTTTGTGGCAGATGACCCCTCCTTCACAGAGGATGGGCCAGACTGTGCCTGGCCTGTCTCCTCAGAGCCAGCCACCTCAGCCAAAGCCGTGGTAGAGAGCAACTTGCGGGGGGTCTGAGCCCCATCGTCCGATGGGGCCTCGGTGCCACAGTCACTGACCGCCCCGGCCTCGATCGGGGGGGTCAGAGCAGGCGGGGCGGAAGCGGAAGCATCCGCCTCTCCCCCCGGTGCCGTCTCTGCGCTGGTGGGAGTGGGCACCGTAGGTGGAATGTGGGGGGGCTGGGGCCTAGCCCCAGCCCCTCCGCCGGACGACGCTCCCACGCCAGAGACTTGAGCCCCCTCAGATGGAACAGGGGCAGGAGGAGGTCGGGAAAGACTCCCGGCCTCACTGGGTGGGGCCTGCGTCCCGGAAGTGGATGGGCCATCCGTCGGCGTCGCTGTAGTTGCCGACGCTTTGGCCGATCCCCCCCGTGGGCACTGGGCCGCTAGGTGGGACGAGCTCCCACATTGAAAGCACGTGGTCTCCCCACAAGAAAAATAAATCACATACCTCTGCCCGTTGGCCGAGAGGCTCAAGGACTGAGGCAGAGACCGTGAGCCCTCCCTAAAGAGCATGAACACCTGCCTTCGAAAAGACAGGACATGCCTCAGTTTGGGGTTTTTGCTCCCTATGGTCAACCGGCGAAAGGGACTCGTAAGCACCCCATAGGGCTCGAGTACCCCGGCCAGGTCTCGGTCGGTCACGTGCGGGGGCACATTGGAGATCACCACCCTCACCGCTAGGGTATCCAGGGGGGTGACAAAGTAATGCGCGCCCGCAATGTCGAGGCCCTCTACGCACACCCTATGGACTAGGGTGGGGTCGCTCAGGTAGATCATCGGGACCGTGTTGACACGACCTGCGTAACGGATGGTCTGCTGTCCCAAGAGACTAGCCAGAGCGTCCACGCAGACCTCAACCCCAACAAAGGGAGGGGTGTGCACCCTCAACCCACAGGTAATGGGAAGGTTCTGGGAGGCATCCTCGTGCCAGCTGCTGGCTGTAGGAGCAGCCATTCCTGACAGGACAGGGTTAATTCCCAACTCTAACTAAGCAGAGCAACAACAAAAAAAGTTTATAGTAACTAAAAAAGATAAGTGTCCGGGAAAGCGGCCACAAAAACTCCAGATGGGAGGGGGGAAGGGGGTGGAGAAAAAAAAAGCGGCTGGGGTTTGAAAAAGCGAGAAAAAAAAAAGGGCAAAAACAAAAGGGAGGGGGGAAAAGGGGTAATTTAGAGCACCCCGCGGAAGGCAAGTTAATGGAAAGTAACTCCCCGCTACAAGCAAGCAGAAAAGAAAGAGAGAGAGAAAGATCGAGAAAGAGACAATAAGAAGGAAGGCTGCGAAGACAAAGAGACCGGAAGTACGGGGGGATGGGACAAAGAGGGGAGAAAAGGGGGAAAAAAAACTGCAAAAAAGCAAGAAAAGAGAGAGAAAGCGAGATAAACAGAGGCTAGAGACCTTTAGGCAGGTGGGAGTGGGAAAAGAAAAGAGATAGGAAGCCGGGGAGTCTTACGCTCGGGATCGCCCCACGCAGCTCCAAGCGAGCCTGGTCCGGTGCGTCCAAAGCGGAAGGAAGGAAGGAAGGAGAGCAACAGAGTAAGGATCCTGGACTTCAGAAAAGCAGACTGTGACTCACTCAAGGAACTGATGGGCAGGATCCCCTGGGAGATCAGTCTGAGGGGAAAGGAGTCCAGGAAAGCTGGCTATATTTGAAAGAAACCTTACTGAGGGTGCAGTAATGAACCATGCTGATGCCCAGGAAGATTAGAAGTATGGCAGAAGAACAGTTTCACTTAGCAGGGAACTCTTCAGTGAGGTTACAAAAGGAAAGGTTACAAGAAGTGGAAACTTGGAGAAATGACTAGGAAGGAGTATTAAAGTATTTCTCAGGCATGCAGGGATGAAATCAAGAAGATCAAAGTGCAATTGGAGTTGCAGCTAGCAAGGGACATGAAGGGAAACAAGAAGGGTTTCTACAAGTATGTCAGCACCAAGAGAAAGATCAGGGAAAATGTGGGTCCCTTACTGACTGGGGGAGACAATCTAGTGACAGGAGATGCAGAAAGGGCTGAAGCACTCAATGCCTTTTTTCACCTCAGTCTTCACAGGCAAGGTCAGCTCCCAAAGTACTGCACCTGGAAGCACATTTTGTTGGGGAGGAAAGCAGCCAACAGTGGTGAAAAAACAGGTTTGGGACTATTTAGAAAAGTTTGATGTGTTGCTGTCCATGGGGCCAGACCTAATGCACCCAAGGGTGCTGAGGGAGTTGGCTGATGTGATTACAGGGCCACTGGCTGTATCTTTGAAAACTTGTGGTGATTGGAAGAGGTCCCAGATGATTAGAAAAGGGTAAATATAGTGCCTATCTTTAAGAAAGGGATGAAGGAAGATCTGGGGAACTACAGACTAGTCTGCCTCACCTGAATCCCTGGAAAAATCATGAAGCAGGTCCTCAAGGAATCCATTTCTAAGCAGTTGGAGAATAAGAAGATGATTATTAACAGTCAGCATGGATTCACCAAGGGAAAGTCATGCCTCACCCACCTGATTGCCTTCTATAAAGAGACAACTGGCTCTATGGATCTGGGGAGACCAGTGAATATGATATACCTTGACTTTAGCAAGGCTTTTGATATAGTCTCCTGTAACATTCTTACAAGCAAGCTAAGGAAGTACGGGTTGGATGAATAGACTGTAATGTAGATATAAAGCTGGATGGATCATTTGGCTCAAAGTGTAGTAATCAGTGGCTCAATGTCTAGTTGGCAGTCAGGTTCAAGTGGAGTACCCCAGAGGTCATTCCTGGGGCCGTTTATTTTCAATATCTTCATCAGTGACCTGGAAGATGAGATGGAGTGCATCCTCAGGAAGCTTGCAGATGACACTAGGCTGGGGAGAGCAGTTGATACTTTGGAGGGTAGGTCTAGGATTCAGAGAGACCTCAACAAATTGGAGGATTGGACCAAAAGGAATCTCATGAGGTTCAGTAAGGACAAGTGCAAAGCCCTGCATCTAGGATGGAGCAATTCCATACACTGGCACAGGCTGGGGACTGACTGGCTAAGCAGAAGCTCTGCAGAAAAGGACCTGGCAGTTACAGTGGACAATAAGCTGACTATGACCCAAACGTGTGCTCTGGTTGCAAAGAAAGGAAATGGCATACTGGGCTGCAGTAGTAGAAGCATTGCCAGCAGATCCAAGGGAAGTGATTATTCCCCTCTATTCAGCACTGGAGAGGCCACATCTAGAATACTTGGCCAGTTTTGAGCCCTCCGCTACAGATGTGGACAAATTGGAGACAGTGCAGTGGAGGGCAACAAAAACAGTAGGGAGCTGTGGCATGTGACTTAATATGAGTAGACTTGGCAAATTTCAATTTTTATTGATAAACTCTAAATGTCAATTTTGCCTCATACTCACAGACAGATGGAAATATTTCCATTGGTTGTCATGGAAAGAAGAGGTAAAAGAAAAAAAAAACCCAAAATGGAGTTAGGAAATCAGGGCAGTGATTATGACTAAGGATCCTGGTTGTAGGACCCACATGAAGCAGAGTTTGGAAATCGGCCAGGACACAGCAGCAGAAAAAAGTCCCAGCTCCCAGCCAGCCCCAGTGTGGGAGACAACATGGCCTGGGCTGCTGTTCTGGCACCACTCCAGACTGGCAGAAGATGAACTGGATCCCGTGTTTTTATGCAGGGGAAACTTGGCTGTTGCAGTGGGGTTTCACCGGGAGGAGGCAGGGGAAACATCACACATGCTCAAGGGCTGCTCTGGTGTCAGTTGTGCTTATGGCTAAGTTTCTCTGTAGAGAGACACACACTCAGACAAGCACAAACAGACACATATAAGTTAAACAAAAACTGGTCGATCCCAAGGTAAAAAAAAAAAAAGAAAGCCGCTAAAAAAAGTGGCTCAGTGCATGCAGCAACACCATGCACCACCAGAAATGGAACCAGGCTTGACAAAAACACACTTTGGCTTCCAGCCAGACTCTGAGCAGCCAGATTGACACTGCTGCTATCTCATGAGGCTGCCAGGACTTTAAATAAGGCCTCCCCTACTTGATCCAGGTCAATTTGCTGCATGCCAGAGTATGTGTGCAGGGGCATATCCTGGGACAAAAAGCAACAGCACAAATTTGTGCCACTGCTATTTGTGCCATGGAAAACACATACCCCTGCTCATCTGTGCTCATCTGGACATTCTTAGATTTTTGTCAGTGGTGGCAGATGACAGAACAAAGAACAGCATTCTCATGTTGCAGCAAGAGAAGTTTAGGTTAGATATCAGGAAAAACTCTCACTGGAAACGTAGCAAAGCACTGGAGCAGGTTACCCAGAAAGAAGGTGGAATTTCTGTCCTTGGAGATTTTTAAGACCCAGTTAGACAAAGATTAGCTGGGATGATATAGTTGGGGATGTTCCTGGTTTGATCCAGGGGTTGGACTACAAGACCTCCTGAGGTTCCTTCCAACCGTCTATGATTTTCTGTGATCCTCTAATTTTTCATCAATACTTTTAATGTTGCTTTTTTTTTTTAAACTTTTCTTCATGACGTCGCATGCTCTTCATATTCACCAGATCTGAACTCTTGTTCTTCCAAATAGGACTTTTCTAATTCAGGCTAAGGAAGTGTGACTTGCCCTGTTATTAAAAAAAACCCATTAACTCTTTTACCCTGTTGCTCTCTTGCCACAATGACATGTAGTTTTGGCTTACATGTCAATATTAATTGCAGGCACATTTGTATTGGGAGCAGTCACAAAATAAAGTCTTATCTACTTCAGACTGAACATGGCAAAATCCAGATGAAACAACTTTGGAAAGATAAGTGGAAGGCACTTTAAGTGTTAAATACATAGGTTTTAATACACTGATTCCTTCTACAGGTGTGCTTAACTGTGCAGTAGACTGATTTGCTGCAGTATACAGTTTGACAGATTACACATGCGATGCTCTTAAACCATAGCAAACTAATTTTTGTCACTGTAAGATAGTATTGTCCCTGACTGTTGCTATCTTACTTTCAGGGACAGCACTATCTTACGGCAGTGAAAATAAAATAACTGCATCTAAACACATGTGTAAATGCTGATGCTGGGTGTACATTGCATCTGGTCAGCCCTGACAGCAGGAGGCCAGACACCTGCGTACTGCCTAGCCACATAGGTCCATTCTTTGACCTCTCTTGTGCTCCAGCCAGTCCCTGTGCTACCCAGTACCATCCCCCAGAGCCTGGGGCTGACTTCCTGAGCCTGCTGCCAGCACAGAGCTCAAAATCAAAGTGCCCCTGTTCAAAGTCCTGCATTCCCAGGTGCATGCATATGTAAATGCTGCACCCAGGAGCAGCTGACTCTGGCACAACTGCACCGGTGTTTATTGTTTTATGTTAATTGCACATGGAGATGCACCCACTCAGTAGTACTGCTGAGTGATTACTCTGTATTAAGATTATTGCATTACTTGTTTTTGCTTCTAATGATACATACCTATCTGTACTCTTTTACTCCATCTGTACCACCTAAGTTACTCATATATTTCTAAAAACTACGCCTCTACCTCACCTCCCTTTTTTAAAATCAATCATTCATTCCTTCATCCCCTTTTGAAATTAAGCTAGCAATTACATCTACCACATCCAGCTTGAAATAATATAGCATGTAGATAGACAGACTGAAACTGAAGGCAAAAGTAGTTTGTCTCTGAATTGAATTCATACAATAACTGCATTTTCCCATCAGCATCACAGAAAAGAACTCATAACTCATCAAAATACATGAACATTCAGTGCCTTTGAAGGAGAGAAACTATTATGCATACACTCTAAAGTAATCATGGAGGTCATGTCATAGTCATATTCTGTAACTGAAGTTGCATTATGTCATTTTTTCTCAAATAAAATGATATTAGAATTCCAAGAAATGGACACAAGGAAAATATTTATCCATTTTTCTTGATGTACAGAATTTTATTATTCTTTCTGCTGTTGACTTAGAAGACTGTGACATTCTCCATTAGCACATGGTTACACCCTTACTCAATGTCAGTAAGTGTGTCTATATGAGACAATTTACTGTGCACTAGATTAATTTACTAAGCAGTACAGTGTCACCATCTACAGGTGCAGGTGCTTACTGTGTAGTAAATTAATTTACTGAATGGTTAGTTGTAGCAAATTAACCACACAGTAGTTACTGTGCAGTAGTGCACATGTAGATGCCAACCAGGTGCAAATTTGCTCCCAGTCAGTCTCACCACCAGAGGGCCACACTCAGGATAGCCCTGAGGCTATGGAGCTTGGAGTTTCTCCAGTCCCCAGACTGGGGCAGCTCTTTCCTTGCCTGGCCTGGCCTTTAAAACTCTGTGGTGACTCTGAGGCCTGTGCCACCTGTTGTCTGTCCCACAGCAGTAGCCCCATGCTGGTTGCAGAAGCCAGTACATCACTGTCCCTTGGGCCAGCCCCACCACCTGCTTGCCTGCCACAGGACATGCCCCTGCATTTCAGGCACCTGCTCAAGCCCAGTCACAGCCCTTGAGGGCCATCAAGGGAGCCCCAGTGGCATTGTCCCTGATGCAACATACCACCATTCTGGCACTATGGGTCCAGAGCCAGTTTGCCCAGGGTGGGTACTCCAAAACCCATACCTATGAGAACCTGGCATGCCACATGCAGAAGCATGTGCACAACCGGTCAGAATGCAAGTGCCACATAAAGGTCAAGGCTCTGTGGGTGCAGTGGGTCTGCATTAATGATCACAACTGCCAGTCAGGGGCTATCCACAAGACCAAGCCCTTTATGTGACAGCTGGACCACATCCTTGCACCCTGGGACACTTGGCAGAGTTGTGCCATGTATCCCAGCACAGGTGGCCTGCAAGAGCCTCCACTGCAGCCTGACAATACAACTGTACACATGGGTTTTTAGTGATGCTTTGATGCATATGTGTAAAAACAACCATTGTGTTAGAAAAAGATGTCAGGATTTGGCTTTGTATATATTAATAATAATATAATTATAAAATGTTTATGTTGATACAGTATAATATTTGAAAGACCCTAAAAGCACAGAAACTCGGTATTCTAAAATGTGATGAGACCTAATTACTTCTAATTCAGGGTAGGGAATGCATGTCCAACAGATGAAGTGTTAGAATAAACTCATAAGTTTGGTAACCAGAGGGGAAAGGTCAGGTGAAGAGGACACAGGACATGTAGAGTGAGCTTCAGGATAACTGAGTGAGTGCAGAAGGCAATGAAGCATCAGGTGTGAAATGCATCTTTTGTAACTGTGTTTTTGTTTCCTATTAAGGTAGAAAAACCACAAGGGATCAAAGGTATGTGGATTCGTAATAATAACCAGATTTCCAAGGCAGAAGGATCCTTATTAAAAATATATTCACTTCTTATTTAAAAGAAAACACATTCCATATTGATATGGAAAGTCATGATATGTTTTTATGTGTACTTTACATCTATAGATGTTGATTCTGATCATGTGAACCACATCATGATAATAACATCTAGAAATCCTCCTTGGTCAGATAGGAGACAAGATTTGTTGATTTTCTGGACATCATTATTTGTATTCTAGTGGCACCTGGGGGCCCAATTAAGATCAGACATTCACTGAAGCAGGGGAATTGTAAAGAAACTTAAGGTATGTCTACATGGCACACTGCAATCCAGTCCAAGCACAATGATCCACACGAGGTCATTAAGAGCTGAAGCAGTATGACTGCATGAGTGTGACTATCAGCTGGGTTAATTACCCTTATTTTTCAGGCACTGTGCTGTGTAGACATATCCCTAGTGAGAGATGCTCTCTGCTTTAAAGATAGACTTCAGTACAGGAAGAAATAAAGTGACTTGCAAACAAAAACTATGCCTGTATGTGTGTGTAGACACTGCTCTGATGCACTGTAATTACAATGAGTTAGAACAGACTTGATTAATTGAGTGTGCTGGAGTGTGCTAATTAGCACACTCCAGCAGCCTCTATGTCTCTGCACTTCAAAATCATGGCTGGGGCGCTTTAACTAAAGCTCATCAAATGAGCTTTAGTTAAAGTGCCCCTGCTGCTCTTTTGATGCATGGGATGCTAAATACATGAGACACTGTGGTTACTTTAATTAGAGCAGCTTTGGGGGCTGCTGTAATTCAAGTGCTCTCCCCACTCCCAGAGCACATGTAAAGATGCCCTAAAATAGCAGTAGCACTACCTGATCCCCAGGCTAATTGCCTGACCAGTAGACCATGCTATTTTTCCAGATACACTGACTAAATCATTTTACTGTGCATCAGTAAGGGCAAGATGGGACCAGGCATTGTTGGTGTTATCCATTTGCACTAATAAAAATTTCTGGCTGGCTTGAATTACATTTGCAGGAGAGTGTTAGGTGCTTCCTACAATGGATCCTATACTGATGTACAGAACGACAAATTGAACAGGCTGACTACTTCTCATGGCATTTTTTTTAGTACTATTGTATATTTAACTTTTATAAAGGAGTATCTGGGGCTAGTTGCATTCAGTAACTGCTAAAAATAAATACAAAAGAATATACAAATTGAGTAGTCTCACTGAAATAGTAATACAAGTAAAGATGTGCAGGATTAGACTGTGTAAAGGATTACATTCAGGTAATCAATCCATAAAATAAAGTGTGTGTGTGTGTGTGTGTGTGTGTGTGTGTGTAACCGGGCATTTTATGGCTGGGTAATATGGTGTCAATACTTTGTACAATTCAGAGCTTCACAAAAAGAAGGCCCTTTATTCTTAATATATATATTTTTCAATTCACAAACATCACCCTACCAACAGGGAAAATTCATTAAGGTATGGATGAAAAGGAGAAATAATTAAAGAAAACATCCCAGAATCTATATTTTGAAAAGCAAATTACAATAACTCATTAGAGATGTATCGGAACACAGCAATAGCCCAAATAAATGTCAAGGTCTTAATGATTCTAAGCAAGAATCAAATTTCTAACCCTGATACAGCTCCAGTAAATCAATATGAGCAATCAAGAAAAATGCACGAAAGCTAGAGTCAAAATTTAAAAAGCCCCTAAACAATCCCTCCCCCACCATGTGTTTAATTCCTATTTAAAAATAAAGGTCCAATGTGCCAGTGCAGATCCTGGCAACTCCCAGACCTGGGTATTGAAGTCTCATTATAAGACGGGTTTATTCAAGACTTTAAGACCTGTCAAAAGCATTCTCGATATTGCTGGGATTGGAAAAAATAGATATGTATTTTTACTAACCATAAAGGGGCAATAACAACAGGGAACAGAAATTTGAAATGCATAATCACAAAGATAGACATGAATTTAAGTTGGTAAAAGTAGGAGTATAGGAATGAAATTAAAGCAAAGTTATTCCTTTATTTATTGCTGAACACTGGGAAAATATCCGAACAGTAAAATCTACTCATTTCCTCTGAATGGCTCAGCTAATTTCCTCTAATACACTGTCTAACAAAACCAATAATAAAGAGGCCCTAATTTCCCCCGTGTCATTAGATTACCCTGTTGCATGTGACACTTTTCCTCTGGGCACATGAATGGCTATCCAGAAAAAAAGCCAGTTGCCCGGAGTGAGCAGGAAAAAATTGTGACCACATGACAGCCCTATGGATGAAGATGAATTGGGCCCTATCATCGGAAGCTCTGGTCTAATTCCAGCACAAGATAATTTCTTACTAGGGCATGTGTGTGCGTCTGTGTGTGTGTTATATCTATAATATATATAGATATATAGCAATATTTACTGCAAAGCTGTGTTTCCCTGAGATGGCAAGGGAGCCCCTGGGGAGTCCTTGTCAACACTTTTACAAGGATTCTTCTAGATGTTGTGGTGAGTTGTAGAAGTGCCATGCCAGCAGGAACTTCTCTTGCTCTTTAGAGCCAGAGGTTGTGGACTAGAATTCAGGGACTTCCTCCCCAAAAAGGCCTACCCCAAAGGAAAAATTCTAGAGGAGCACCAAGTAGCAGATTGAACCCTAAGTCTCTCTTCTGCTTTTTAACTTGAATTTTCCACATAATATTCCGAAGCCATTACTCCTCTTATCCTCTAAGTATCCCAAACTATGTTCTCTTTCAAATTATATTTGCATGCAAGTATGCAGTCAAGGTGAACAATAGGAAGCCTCATGTAACTCCTTACTGTTGTGGCGGACTTACCGATTCACCCTGGCACATCCTGTACTCAAGATATATTCATGTTGATTGGTGGAACCCATCCAGCTGACCCACCCTGCCTGGAAGGAGGGTGGAGGCAAGGAACCTCCCAGACCTGAGTGAAGCCTGCATTTTGCAGGTCCAGCAAGACTTTGAGGACAGAGCCTCCGAAGTGAATAAAAGGACCAGTGTGCCCAGCACACGAGAGACGTGTTGGGGGACGATGAAGGAAGAAGAGGCTAAGAAGAGCTAGGGAAGAGCTGCCCAGCAGGTGAAGCAGCACCCAGAAGAGCCCCTCCTACCCTTGCTGGGAGCAACACCCCAGCCCCATTGGTGCATGGAGAGGTGTATGGCACTCAGACCTTGGGGCAGCTCACAGCAGTCCAGGTCTGCATCCTCTGGTAGGGGTCCAGGGCACAGTGCATGCCAGGGTGACTGGTGCCTCTTGAGTCTGGCAGGGCACCAGATCACCAATGGGGGTGTTCCCCTGTGGCTAATTGCCAATCCTGGAACCACCAGAGACAAAACTGGAAGTGCACTTCCACAGGCATTTCCGGTTTTGCGGCTGGAACTTCTACGGGGTGCACGGCCAATCTCAGCGGGTGCATGAGCACCCGCATGCACCGCTATGCATTGACAATGTCAACAGATAGGTGCATGGAGCCCAGACCCTGGGAGCTGCTCAGGTCTGCAACCCCAGCAGGCAGCCAAGAGCATGATGCAGAGATAGCTGCATGGGGGGTCAAAGAGATGACCAGGACTGTGGGAGCTGTTTCAGCATGGCTTGGGTCCCCAACCCCTGGCATGTAGCCAGCCTGCTGATGTGGCAGCACTCCCCAACAGGCCCAGGAGCTATTTGAGCCCCGGTGTAGCATGAAGCAGCCCGGACCTCCAACCCCTGCCATAATGAGCAAGTCAAATGGTGCATGGGTTAGTGCACAGGGCCATGAGCAGGCCTCAGGATGGGAGAGAGCCCTGAGCAGCAGTCAGCCACCGTGCCAGGAGAGGCGCCCATCCCACAGAACCAGAGCAGCTCTGCATCACCAGGGGGTCACGAGTGTTGGAATCAAGGGTGTCTCACAGGGGAGGAAGCCCCCAGGAGGGATCCAGCAGGGGCCCCTGTGAGGTAAGGGGTCTCATCCCAGCCCATGAGGGGGTGGAGAGGCCTGGAGCATTGTCCCATTTTCCCCTGGCAGAACTGCAGTTAGACTTCCCCTCATTGAATGGGGAGACCCTAACATAGTAGCACCTTCAACACCCAGAAGTGTGAGCAGGCACCTCATATTTTGCCATTTGCACCATATATTTTGTCAGTTGAGGTTTCACTGTTATATAAATACAAATGTATTTTATCTTTAATTTCCGCTGCATACATAACAATAGATTTCATAAACATTAGGGCTGGAAGGGACCTTGGAAGATCATTGAGTCCAACCCCCCACCTGAAGGGCAGGAAGTCAGCTGAGGTCATAGGATCCCAGCAAGATAAGTATCCAATTTACTCTAGAGATAAGCATCCAGTTTACTCTTGAGTAAACACTACTCAATGTTCATTCATGGACTGCAAGTACTTAATTGCATTTATCCCTGATGACATGCTGTATTTACCTGTGTTTGCTTATACTTACCGGTTCCAAATCCATTACTTACCTGTGTGGGTTAAAGCTCTATAGAAGATATTAGTCATGTATGTAATATAGCCCTCTATCACTGAATAAGTAAGTACTTATCTGTAAATATGTATATGTGTATGTATATGACTTTATTTTATTAATTAACCTGTATATAGTTAAGTAGTTGGGTTCTGGCTTGACTCTATAGGGAACTGAGGGGAAACTGTGTGCGGTTGACAGTTCCCTCCCACAGCACCTCTGCTTGCTAACAATCCCCTTCAGTTCGGAGAAGGGGGTACATACCCTGTGTATGCCTGGGCTACATTGCTGTTAGAAAATTTTGCTCACTATATGGTATCATGGAGAGTACTGTCATAGACCAGGGTAGATATGAACAATACTAGAACCCTCTTGTTATGCCATGGATTGCTCTCAGGATTTCCCTTCTTTATTCTGCCTTTTGAAGTGAGATTTTTATTGAGCTATTTCTTAGCTCCTAAGAAACACAAATTCTTTTACCACCTAAAGACAACAGAAGTCACAACCTAGTGGGTTTTTTCCTATAGTGGACTCAGTTTATCGGTTAGCTGACAATGAACATTGAGCTACAATTCAATCAACAGATGTGCTGACAACCCATCGTATAAATGCCTCAAGTTGTTTCTAAACAGGAACTGAACCTTAATGCTGGCTTGTAGCAATTCATCCATATTCTGCTCTTAGCTACTTTTGTACACGTTGGGAATAGTAATACCAAATGCCAATGGAATTATTGCTAATTTTAAATCAAGCACTCAGCAGTTAGGAAACACAAAAATTCATGCTGCTGATGCAACCTTAATTGGGACCCCTTCAAGCATATTTTATGATGCAATCTTTTCCATAATATTTTTTTCCATAGGACACCTGTTTTTTTCTAGTGAACAGAATGGAGATGCTGCATCTGTAAACAGTTATTCAATATTTTGCTTTACTTCCCATATTGTTCAATATGTGGCCAGATGCCCTATTTTCTTTTCACTACTTAAACTTCTTGAAAAACAAAACTATTAAGTTCCTACTGGGCTTTTCTAGGGCACTTGAAATTATCTTCATAACACCCAGAGAAGTAAAGTGGTGGTATTATTCCTGTTTTACAGACAGGGGAAATTAGGTACAGAGAAATTAATGTTAAGTGCCATTAACTATGCATGCCCTGCAACCCAACTTTTTCCCAAAACATAATGTTAATATAGCACTTCATATGCCATGTGTGAAAAACATGGTTTCAGTGAGTTGGTCAACATTATACAGCAATTCTCTAGAGATAGAATCCAGTTTTCTAGGGCAGCATTCAACTGCTCTAACTCTGTGACATCCTCTCTCTTTCTGTAGTCCCTCACTTATTTACCAGGCACCTTCCAACACTGGCAACAAATGAAGTAGACTCCTGTAGAAAAGAGCCCCATTCACAACATAACCTTGTTAATTTCATGAACACGTGATGAGGTTGGAGTCCTCTGGGAAAAATATGAAATCATGCAATTTAAAGATGGCATATCAAATGAATATGCAAAGTGGGGAAGGTTGAATGAGGTTGGAATAGGCAATCTGTGAATACCTGTACATGAGGCTGCTCCTATGTACTACAATTATATCATATTGGAGCAGCCTCTGCAGTCATGTACAGGCATCCATAGATTGCCTATAATTACCAGGGATCTTGGTTTTCTGTTCACCATGGAAAAATGCAGATTTTTTCCTTTAAAGGAGAAAAACATATGAAACAGTGGGCTTCCCCTTGTAGGCTGGGGAAGCAGGAGGGCAACCTATGATCCCTGCTGACTTCCTGCCCCTGAGGCTGGGGGCTGGACTTGATGATTCTCTGGGGTCTCTTCCAGCCAAAATGTTTATGAAATCTATGAAAAACAGGCAGGAGGTGCCATGTGCATGTGCATGCACACATGTACATACACATGACGGCATGGAAAGCAGCTCCCACAGCTCCCTCAATGTAACCCTATGGGAGGGGCAGACTGAAGCCCTCCATGGGGAGAGAGTGTGGCAGAGCTGGGGGGTACTGCTCAGCTGGAGCAGTGCATGGGGCCTGGGGCTGGAGTGGGAATGTGCAGGCATGGGGCCTGGCTGGGGGAGCAGGCCAGAACCATGGATGGCTTTTCTGGGGGGTGATGGAGGCCAGGCTCCCCACTGCTGTGCTCACTCCCAGGGAAGGGGGCATGGGGTGGGGGGCACGTGAATCCCAGATTTGTTCACAGGGTGGGGGAGGATGAAGGCTGGCTGCTGCAGGCTCAGGGCTCCCTGCCCTGTTGCTCTCCTTCCAGGGGCCTGGGTGGGACAGCAGACAGGGCTCAGCATGGGAGGGCACAGCATGGCAGGGAGGCTCAGTGCTGCTGTTAGGAGCCCTGCTCTGGCTGCACTACCATGGCATGGCACCCCCTGATCACCTGCAAGCAGTATGGGGCACAACTGCATGCCACCACTGCTGCTGGGCAGGCAGAGAATGCTCTGCCCTGGCAGTGCAGCCAATGTGGGGCTCCTGGTGGTGGCTCTGAACCTCCCTGCTACAGTCTACAAGTCTCACGCACTGGGCTGCAGAGGCCCCCAGAAGGAGGGAAGCAGGGTGGGGAGCTCCAAGCTCACAATGGCCAGGTCTCATCCCCTCTGCCATGGGCTCTGCTGTGGCCATGCGTAGAGGGTAACTGGCCTTTGTGCTCTGCACCAGCTGCAGCAGCTGGGGCTCAAGCATTGCTCGAGTGAACAGGGGGTTGCAAGCCCTGGCCCTAGTCCCATAGCCCTGGCAGCTAGGGGCCCCCTCTGGCAGGGGGTAGCAAGTTGCAAGTGAGAGGCATCAGCAGGGCTGGTGCAGGCTGAGGTGCATCAGCAGCATTGGGGGCTGTGGGTAGGGAGTGAAGGGCACTGGCAATGGTGGGGGAGATGTGACTTGGGAATCAGCAGCAATGGCATGGGGGGGGTGGGGGGGGTGGGCAAGGCACCAGCGTATAAAGGCTGCTCAGCACCACAAAGCAGCAGGTAGGACAGCCACAACTGGACCCACATCCTGGTGAATGAAGAGGGTAAGTGGAGCTCTGATTTTCTGTGATAAATAAAAGCAAAATCAAATGCCAAAAGATATAGATAATTAAAATTTATTTTATTATAATGATTGAGGTAGTGGTAGGCTTCCAAATTGTAAATATCTCAATGAAATTGTGTTCAACTGATACCTATAGCAATTCATTTTAATTGCAGAAAAACATGGATTTGGGGGTTTTTAAAAATCAAATTGTTTTTATTTTTAAACAGAAAACTAGGATCCCTGCATACATCTGATTCATAGTCAGGCAGGGGCATATCCAGAGAGGGTGCAGTGGTGCAACAGCACACCCCCTCTTTTGGACTGAGCCACAAGAGCAGCAGCCAGGGACTTGAGATCCACAAATCAGATAATAATCCCCCCCCGCCCCAAACACACACACACACACGCAGTTCCTTCACCTCCATTCTCAAACACTACGTCCCTTCTGTTCCCATTTGCCACCTCCTACCTGCCGCTGTGCCCAACTAACTTGGGGGTGGGGGAGGAGCTTCAGATCTGCTTCTGCCTGACTCCAGCCATGTTGCACAGGGAGTTTGATTCAGCTGGGGACAGAGGCAGGCAGGTCCCTACTTCCTGCCTGGTCCCCCAGATGTTCCCACCATCCTAGGAGAAGATTTGAGGAGAAACCCATCCACTGCTGCTGCTTTCCCCAGCAATGCGTAGGAGTGGCTTTGGAGCTCTGCACAGTCTGGGTCAGCCAAGGACAGTGGCAACAGTAAGCAAAGGAGTGGGGAATGTAAGGGGCAGAGACATGCTACTGAGCAAGGAGAAGGCAGAGAGTGCCAAGAATTGAAGGAAGAAGATAAAAAGGGGAAATTCTTACCTGATTCGGGCACTTTAAAATTCCCCCGATGTTGCTCCCATGATGTGGTCTACCTATCCTAGTGGGGCAAGGTCTGAGACCAAGGGGGTGGGAGTGTGGGGTGTAGCAAGTAGCGTAACTAGAGTGAGAGGCAACTACCCCGGGTGTTGACATGGTGGTGGGGAAAGTGTTAGCTGTTGCTGAAATCGCACAATTATAATCAGCAGCACAGTGGTAGCTGGAAATTGCCACTGCCCCCATGTGTCCCTACCTTGTTGTGCCTCTGGGTGCAACTCAGCACCATTCACTGTTCACAAAATCCAATATCTGCGCATGAAGTCAGGCTATGTCTATGTAAAACTAAATTTGAAAGATATATAGGTTACTGTAAATTAAGATTTAAATTGAATTCATAGATGTATGTGTCTATTATCTCAATCTATAATTTAGTATTTTAATGCTACTACTGGTAGAGTATCTTCTCTAAAGTATAAAAATATCACTGTTGGAAGAAAGAGAATATTAAAAATTAAGGCCCCAATATCCTGAAAATATTTAAGCTTGGTAAAGGGAAGCTTAGTGACAGTGGGAGCTTGGAAGGGAAGTTTAAGGGGGGTGGGGGTGTTGCCCAGCTGGGGCTGTCCCTGCTCTGTGCTGCTGGGTGGGCAGGGGGTACCTTGCCCTGGTGACATGGGGCTCCCAATGGCAGCATCAAGCTTCCCCACATAGCCCTGCTCTGCTGTTTTGCACCAGGTCCTGCCCGCTGGGCCATGGAAGCACCCGGGGGTAGGGGGGCAGCAGGCCAGGGAGCCCTGAGCCCACAGCAGGCGACCTGCACCCACTGCTCCCAATGGGCTCTGCTCTGGCCATGCCCGCGGGGGGGGGGAGGAGCCCATGGACAGCAGCCAAGACTCAAACACTGCTGCAGGTGTCAGGGGGCTGCAGACTTGGGTCCCTGACCCTGTAGCCCTGGCAGGGCTGGGGTGGAGAGTGAGGAATCTGGACCTGCATCCTGATAAGCTAGAGGGGCAGGGGGGAAGCTCTGATTTTCCAGGATAAACATTTTGGTGTTGGATTTTGTTTTCTTAGGTAGTTAGAATTTATTTTATTATAATGATTGGAGCACTGGTAGGCTTTGAAATTGCTTTAAAAAACTGTAAAAATATTAATAAAGCATTGTGTTCAGTTGATACCTATATATGTAGTGGTCTTTTTTTAATTGCAGATTTGGGTTTTTTAAAACAAAATTTGCAGTTTTTAAAACAGAGAAAACCAGGATCTCTAGTAATTGCAGCAACTAGATGCAAGTGGAAACCTAAACAGATAATGAAAGATACCATATTTTCCTCATCAGTGGAAATCCAGGCTTACCTTCTTGCACTCAGGGCAGCAAATTAAAAAATGGTTTTCTGGTCTAACAGTTCACCTACAGGTACATATTTCATTGCATGCTATTCTTTCACTGTTAGGATAGTGCACTCTGCCAGGCACTGCCCGAGGCTGACCAGAGGCCTTGGCACCCAGCACCCAGAGAGAGTGGGGCCAGGACCAGCTGTGAGGAGCTGGTCCTGAGATCTCAAGCTTCAAAACACGCCCCTAGAGCTAAGGCCAGACTACCTAGTGCAGACTTAGGAGGCTGCTGGAGCACAGTAAATACCACACTCCAGCAGACTTAACTGTGTTATGTTTCAGTGTCCCTATGCTTAAAAATGGTGGTGAAAGCAAATGAGCTTTAAAGTACTGGGATGCTGATAAACGCAATGTTGAGGTGCTTTAATTTTGAGCAGCTGTCAGAGCCAGTCTAATTAAAACATTGCCTTCCCACCCCTGGAGTATGTGTAAGAGTGCCCTTTAATTCTTGCATTTCCGATTTGTTGAGTGCTTGCCTTTTGAACCTTTAAAAGAACATTTTTTTTTTTAAAAACACCCCCCCCAGCATAACTTCATAGATAACTTCATTATAAAAATCTCTTTGCAACTGAGCTAAATAAAAAAATCCAGAAATTCCACCTTAATCTTTACCATTATTCTGAGAGTCCACAAAAGAAGACTCCAAACTTTAGAGGAAAAAAAATATCCAGTTAATAACCACAAATAAGAATAGTCCTCTCATAACTCATGAATGGAACCATACATACCATAAACCACTTCACAAAATGCCCTGTACCTACTATTCCCAGAATAAGATTCCAAAGGCCTCTCTTAAAACTGTTTTCCACTGAATTTTTTTGGACTTGCTCACTGTGGGCAGTGAAAATCTAACTTGAAAATCAAGCTACAAAAAAATGGTAGCAACAGAATAGTTGTAATAGGGAAAGTGCTCTAAAATTCTACATTTGAAAAATAAATAATTTACACTTGACAGCCAAGTCTTGGAAATAGTTAAATCTCAATTTATAAAAGTTATGAAATAATTTTATCCGACTTCCAAGCATAGAATAGACACAATAGGGCTCATTAAATGGTCTAAAAGCTTCAAAACGTATTTCTAGCAAATTTACCAGATTATTAGCTTGAATCATTTTAATAAATTGTTTACCCTATTATGATTTTCATAGTATTTATTTTCTAAATCCCATTACTCAGTTTACAATTCAGCCATTGCATTTTGCCTTCATCTAAAAGAAGAGTTTTAAAAAGATGTTATCTATACAGATGCAGATGATTTTTTTTTTTTTAAACAGGAAGACTTGTAAAATAAACATAAAATGACAACAATGTAAGCCTATACAAAGAGATCATATAAAATTGTTTAAAGTAGGTAAAGGAAAAGAGAAAAACAAACAAACAAACAAACAAAAAAACCACAACCCACGAAGTCTGGTTTTTCCACAGCTATTCCACCTAGAGCTCTGGTCTACACAAGAAGTTTGCTAGACTAATTAGCTCTACAGTAGGTGTCTTGGTGTCTACACGTGCACCCCTATTAGGGTGCAGCAAACTAATAAGCATGTAAACGCTAACCTAGTTGGCTAGCTCACTGGGGCACAAAGGTGCTTTAGTGTGGGGGCTGCCTACTGGCTAGCCCTGCACTGAAGCACCCTTGTGCCCCAGCCAGCCCATCTGTAGCATGTTGAGCCAGGGGGATCAGACCCAGGCTGGTAGCCTAACCCTGGGATCCCCTGTCAGCTGGGGCTGGTCTACCTGGCTCAATGTGCCGTGCCTGAATAAACTCTGGAGCAAATCAGCAGTCAAAAGGTACACCAGGGAGAAAAAATAAAACAAACAAAACCACACCAAAAACTCTGAAGCAATAAGCTCTGGAGTTTATTCATGTGCTCTAATTGCACATGTAGATGTGACCAATGAGTGCAGATTTTAACAGTGTGAGAGCTTCAGGTAAAAAGGGAGAAGTGCTTGGCAATGCAACCAATTAACCCCAGGCCACAGAGTCAGCTGTGCTGCAAAATTTAAGCCAGTTTTTCAACAAAATGACTGCAGTCAAAAAAGATTAGTCTTGGGGCCTTCCTAACTTCTTTGAAGCTTGTCTAAAACCTTGATTTGCCCCACACTACACTCTCCTTTACCGGAGGTAAAGGAGGGGCTATTTGAGGAACCCAAGAATAAAGGAGAAAAATCCTCCAGCGAGATGGAAGGGTTCCATTGTTTTAATATATCTACTCTAGCCCCTGTCTTCTTATGTTTTGTCTCCTCTTCCAACATGCATTTTCATCAGCCCCATTCTCATATTCCTCAGTGGCATGACTGGTATGCCAAGGAAGAACAATATCTTCTCTAAACTTCCAGTGCTTTGACATGGGGCTGAAAAGGTCCTCCCATCTTGGCACTTACAGGCAACCATTTGTCCAAGAGGATCAGCAAGACATATGGAGTACCATCTTCCATTTAACTTCTGCCTCAAAGTGGAGGAAGAAGGGCTTTCAAAGAAATAAAATGCAATTAGTCCCCAATTTTTTGTCTCTCACACACCCACTGACTCCTCAATTTACATCTTCACCGACTGGCTGTCACATGCATGCCAGCCTCTGGATTCTTTATTATTCATTCCATCCAAGAAGAGCACACACCAATTACAGATCTTTCCTCAGCCTGATGAAAGGTATTTATACCCGAAAGCTCACAAAGAAGTGTCAGAGAAATTTGCTCTGAGTATGCTGCCAAGACAGAAGCTGCCAGGCATGCGCCATGGCGACGGGCCTTGCAGGTGTCCTTTGCACGACCTCTTGGCCCATCAATCAGGGCTGACTTAGTTTTTCTCTGGCGCAGACTCAGTTGCCTCAGAGAGCTGGCTGGGCATGCTCAGAGACTAACTGGAATGAGGTCACCCTTCTGGAAAATTCACTCAGTGAAGCAGCCTGATTGGCCACAGGGCTGCTTTAAAAGTTCAGCGAGCCCCTCCCTCAGGGGGAGGAAATCACATTAGCTGATGACAGAGGCTGCTACTGCAGGGACTGTCTCTCAGTCAGGCTTCAGGGCCTATTGATCTCCTCCTTCACTTGGTGCTTCGCGTTGCTTGTTGTATTACGGCTTCGATTCAACTTACCTGGCTTCTGACTCACCTTGGCACTGATTAATCGGCTATGATTTTGGATCACTGTTTCGGACTTTGTTTGCAACCTCGGCTCGACTCGCCTGGTTTTGACCTCGGCTTCCGACATCACCGCTTCTCATCGTTGTCCCACAGGACTGGCGTCACACGACTCATCGGTTACAACATGTTAGAGTTTCCTTTCATTGTTTGTGTTCCCCATTAATGAGCTGTTGACCAGCCCTGGGACTAGGTCTCCAGACTGAACCTCATGGGCCAACAGACCATTTTGTTGTTCACTGTTGTCTTCAATTACAGTTACATCACTGCCTACACCTAAAGCGCAAGTCAAATAAATTCATCTTCATTCAATCCACTATGGGTCTATATCTCCTGACTCCATGCCAATAGTCCCACCTGTCCGTGCCAATAGCCACCACCCGGCCAACCCACCGTGACCCCGACCCCAAGCTTCACTTGCCAGCTCTGCCGGGTTATTCGCGACAAGAAGAAGTTTTCCCAACTATCTGAGTTAGTCTAATAAAAGATAATGGGTACGTTAAACTATACTTGGGCACACATCAACACATGCACCCTGGCTGACAGCAAATTGAGCCCAATAGGAAAAAGTTTACTCCAGGGTTGCTTGTGCATCACTCTGCCCCCCCCCCCCCAGCAGCCAGCAGCTGACCTCCAGGGGGTGGGAGAGGAGTTAACCCTGGCTTGGGGTGCAGCTCCAAGCAGCGAGGAAGCTCAGGGCTGGGTGGGCAGGGCCATGACAGCTTGGTGTCCTGGGCTGGTGGGGAGGAACCAGTCTCCTTGCTTTGTCTCTTGGGGGCTTGCCTTAGAGCATCTTGGGAGGGGAAAGAGGGTGTTAGAAAAGGGAATGGGTTGCAGTATAGAGGGACGAATAAGTTTTTCTAGCTTCTCACTTGATCCCTGGGAGCCAGGCAGTTGCAGCTGCCATAGGGCTTTTTCCACTTCAGTAGGGAATGCAAGAGAATCCTGGGAGAGACCTGGCTAGTGAAAGCAACTGAGGCTCCTGACAGGCTGTGGCAGGGGATGCACCCCATGCAATAGGAGCCACATTGGGCAGGATGTACCCCTATATAATGAAGTTGCCTAGTTGGGGGCACAGGCCAGGGGGTATACCCCATTTTATCCCATTGCTAGAGGCACTCTGACCCAAGTGCCCCACAGGCACTGCTCACAGTAATCCTACTGACCATAAGCCTGGCCAGCAAGAACTATGACTACAATTTGATTCAGCCCTACTTTGAAGAGGAGGAGGAGGATAACTTCTACATGACAGTAAGCTTCAGCCACCTGCATCCTCTGAGAAGCAAGCTGTAGCTCTGTCACCATCTCTAGGCAGTTGACAGGAAGGTGGCACAGCAGCTGGGTGACAGCAGTAGTATAGGCAGCAGCTCAAAACTTATTCCAGATGTCCTTGGAGGTGTAGGGTGGGTGGCTGCAGCTCACTGCCCTGCTCCTGTGCTGTCAGGTAGAAGCTCCTTCCCTAGTCCCCCAGAGTTAAGAGCTAACTGAGGAGAAGTTGCCCCCCCCTTGCTGCTTGGGCTGACTTAGAGCAATTTGTACGTGTTCAGAAACATTAACGTAAAGCACTGTTGGCTAATACCTGTATCTGTTGGTACTAGTAAATTGTGCTTTACATTAATCTACTGCACAGTAATTGCTATGCACATGTACATGGTGACACTTTACTGCACATTTGACTAGTCTGATGTGCAGTAAATAGCATGCGTAGATGTGCTCAGCTAGTCCCTGCTCTGGAGCCCTCACAATTTAAATAGAGAAAGCAAACAAAGGTCAGCCTGATGAGATGGTGTCACAGTTCAGAGCTAAACCCAGTTTGTTGTCCATATAATATAGAAGTGACTGGTGACAGGGCATTCTCTTGTCAGGACATTAGGGTTCTGAAACTCCTTCTCTGGCCCATGAATTTGTGGGCTATACTTATCATAGCATCAAGTGTTGATATTTGCATATCTAATGCTACTTAGCTGAAGAAATAGGCTAAGTTGCATTATGTTTGATTTTTGTTTCGTACGTTTGAAGGACTGGAAAAGTATCCAGAGAACAATCATTACTACCTATCCTAAATCAAAATAAACAAATATCAAAGAAAGAGAAATGTATTATAGGCCATATTGGATGGATTAGGAATTGAGCATAAAAGTCTTCCAAAAACAAGGGGGAGGGGAAATCTATAGAAGGGTCAGATACTGAATCCAGTTCTCCTGAAATTCAGTTAAGTTTAGTGCATTAGCAAGGCTCTATGGAGTGGTCATGTATAAGCTCCTTTAAACCCATTAAGCAGTTAATTTTCTTGTCTTTGCCTCTAATCTATTTGCATATTAGTAACAGAAGGGTTGTAATCTATGATTACAGGGAATGCCTTCATAACAAGACATTAAATCTCACAATTTCTCAAGATGGCTTCTTTGCTACTTTTGTTGCGCATTTCATTTGGAGTCATCATACATCTTAAATAGTTAAGAGCCCTTTTGAAGGGCTAAGAAGGTACAATACTATCTGTAAAATGATATGGGTCTTCATTTTACAGATTACTTTCAGGGGATATTCACCATGAAGCATTTTTCCAAATGTATCTTGTCAGATAACTATAGACATAATTCAAAGAAAGAAAACCGAGTCCTATTAATTCTAGTTTTAACATCCACTTAACTAACATGCCATCTTATAGTTTTCCTTATGCTCTTCTATATTTCAGAAGCCACCAGCCATATGAATATGTAGTTGGGCTTCGTATATTCTATACATTGGCAAATACAGTTATTTGATCCCCCATTGTGCCTATGTGGGTCCTTCATATTAAACATGTTGTGTAAAAAGCAAAAGGAACAACAACATTTATAAATCAAAAAGCATTAAGCAATGGAATCTTAGTGTAGCTTCTGAATAAAATTATCTTAGGCTTCTGGATTCACAAGCTGAAGCAAATCTATCTATTGCTAAATAAGTCTTGAATATATGAAGATGCTCTGTCAATCAGGAAATACCAAAGGTGAAAAAATATAGGTTAACAATACATACATATACATATATTGAAGTCATAGCAAGATTTTATAGAGTAAAGAGATCTTACATGTATGTTGCTATATCTATCCATCATTTTCCCCTCTTAGGTTTAGATTTTATCAGTGCTGAATATGGGATTTAGCCAAATGTCTCCCATTCACTTCCACAATACTTGTGACCTAATCCTCCAGGTAGATTTGAAAAAAAACCTCAGCATTAGTACTTTTGTGCCCGTGTATTTTGAACTTACGACATATGGCAACAGAACTGCTGTAGTCAGTGGAAAAGCTTTATATTTGTGGAGCCGTAAATTACTGTAGAACCATTAAAGATGGGCTCAAGTCTGGAATGCAAACATCTTGTTTTTTTGGAATTTGTCCATTTGCTTTTTATTTCTTCTATATATGGAGTTATTAGGACAATATATTGCATACTTAAGGGATTCTACTCCATGACAGGACAAGTCCTAGAATGACTGTGGTGCCCCTTAGTGGCCATGCTGATCATGCACTACTCCAGCTCCTCCATGTACCCCATTTATAACTTCACCTGACATACCTTAATGGAAGTGTTCCTTTGTAGTGCCACAAAGTCCTGGGGAAGAAGGGGATGGAGAAAATCTAGAATCTGCAAACTATGAGATGTGCAACAGTACATCCCAGGTAAGTACTAAGGAGCCAATCAGGTATCAGAATGGGGAAGAGGGCACCAAAGGCACCATTTGGAGGTCTCAGGTCCCTCTATACTAGTGCTAGGAGTGTGGGGAACAAGCAGGAAGAGCTTGTACCCCAGCTTACAGACAATAACTTTGATTTAAGCGGGGGCTAATGGAAACCTGGTTGGACCCTACCCATGACTGGGCAGTATGCGCTGAGGACTATAGGTTGTACAGATGGGACAGTAGGGAGGAAAGGCGGGGGGGGGGGAAGTTGCTGTCTTTAAGGAGCATTATACACCTACCCTAATCAAAATGGGATCGGGGAGGAGGAAAAAAAAAAAAAAAGAAGAAGTTGAAGAATTGTGGGTTAGGATACATGGAGGTTGAGGGGAAAGGGATTTGGTGGTGGGGGTCCGTTACATCACAAGGAAGAGCTAGACTTATGGTTTAGGGATGTGGTTGTCATGGGGGACATAGAACTACCCTTCTGGGAGAAGCAGTCAGCCAAATCCAATCATTCACATAGGTTCTGCATGCAGGTTAAGAACCTTCACCTAATGCAGGAGTTAGGGTCCCACTAGGGGGAATGTCTTACTGGACTTGGTGTTGGCTATGAGGAATGACCTAGTAGACAGCTGCAGATTCATGGTTACCTTGGGGACAGTGACCACCAATCAACTAAATTCACTATACAACAGAGTGGGTAAGATAAAATTAGTAGGGTGGAAGTACTTGACTTTAGGAAGGCCAACTTCAGTGTGCTCAGGAGTTTAGTCAATGATACACTGCAAGATAAAAGCATTGGCAAGATGGGACTCCAGGAAGGGTGGTTGTTCCTAAAGAAAGTGTTTCTTAAGGCACAGAGGGAGACTATCCTAGTGTGAGGGAAAGGGGCCAAAATATTTCCTTGGCTAAACAGAAATCCAGGGGAGCCTAAGGGCAAAAAAGTAGGCATATAGGTGGTGGAAGCAGAGGGAAGCTAACAAGGAGGAATACACCTACCTGGCCCGCACTTGCAGGGAGGTAGTTAGAAAGGCCAAAGCAACTATACAGCTCAGGCTGGCAACACAAATTAAGAGACTTTTTGCTTTTTTATGGTATGTAGGGAATAAAAGAAAGGGATCCCAGAGTCATAGTGGACCCCAAGATGAACATGATTTGTCAGTGTGATGAAGTCATCAGCAAAGCTAACTATACTTTATCATGCATCAACAGATGCATGACAAATAGAGGGGAAGTATCACCTCCCTGGATCTATGTGGCATTGGTTAGATCACAGTTGGAATACTGCATCCAGTTTTGGGTTCCATACTTCAAGAAGGATGTTGATAGACTTGAGAGGGTCCAGAGGAAGGCCACTTGTATGGTTAAGGGTTTACAGGCCATGCCCTATGAGGAGAGAGACTACGGGACCTGAACTTCTTGAGCCTCCATAAAGAGAGGGCTGAGAAGTGTTCTTGTGGCCACCTACAAATTCATTAGAAAGGGTGCAGCAAGGGATCAGAGATCCCTGGTTCACCAGGGCACCTCTTAGGGTAAGAAGGAACAATAGTCACAAACTGACAGAGTGTAGATTAGGTTAGACAATAGAAAAACTTCATGGTAAGGGTGGCCAAAATTGGAATGGGCTTCCAAGGGAGGTGGTGCTCTCCTCTACTTTAGGGGTCTTTAAGAAAAGGCTGGATAGAGTGCTGGGGTCAGATGACCCCAGCCAGATGCCTATCCTGCCCAGGCAGGGGGTCAGACTCAATGATCTATTGTGGTCTTTTCTGACTGTGAATCTATGCATCCATCCTGAACCCTGCTGGAAGGATCAGGCACCATCGTGTCTCCATGGCCACCCCCGTACTCACATTTATGCCTTGCAAGTGTCACTTAGTCTTTAATCATGTGGGGCTCCCTAGCTGCATCTGCACACTCTGCCTCCTGGGCACTAACTTCTTTTCCAAGCTTCAACCTTTCTAGCCCTCGGCCCCTTTTCTGTAGCCAAGACCCTCACCCCTGGCCCACTGTGTCAGGCTTCAAATCCCCAGCCCCAGGCCTCTGTACCTATGCCCTATTCAGGGCTTAAAAGACAGAGCATTTTCTGGCACCCTGCTATGTAGTCTCCAAGTCTCCCTGGTAGGGCTTAATTATGTTATTTGTTTTTGTGATTTATACAAGTGCCAGGTTACAACATCTTTCTACTCTTTAAATTGAGAAGGAAGTTTGCGGTCATGAAAATAAGGAATTAATATCAGTCAAGCATTTGTGTGGCAAGAAGGTACAAAAAATCTTATTTCAGGCCTGGCCCTTCTCTGGCACCCATTATGCCATATTTAAAAAGAGATTTTAGGATGTAAAATAGAGAGGACTAGGATGAAACCACTACAGTATTGTAATTTAAAAGTAGTAAGAGAGAGTGTTTGATGTTTTTTTGGCCCAAACCAAAACCTGTATCCAAGATGTGGATATTTTAAATCCAGATCTGATCTTTGAGGCAATTTGAGCCAATTTTGGTACGAGACATTAAAATGGATGAGATACCTTAAGAAGCTAGCAGTCTTCCTCACAGTTAGCTCCTAAGAAATCTCTCGTATCTTCAAAATATGCTTTCTTCTCTCAGATGATGATAAATATCTGGTTAAATCAGAAACAATCATATTGCTTAAAGGTCTATGTAAAACGAGAAACTCGTCTATTCAATTCACTTCCAGCATGTAATTAACATGATGATGTCCGAGATAAAAATGTCTCAAGACTCTGGCTAGAAGATTCAAGCTTTGTTAATGCAATTTCCAGTGTTACACCCAGAAAAGTTAGGCCAGTAGGTGAGGACTACTGCTATAGTAAAAATTCCAACCAGGAATTTAGATAAAAATTTCATTGTTCTTGGTTATAGCTTGTATTGTATATTGATTTCTCCAATACAAGTATAAAAAAAATCCACAGTTGAGTCCTTTTTCTGAGAGAGATACAGATCATGAAAAATTTACATGCACAGTGCTACCGAGTCTTCAAGAAGTGATGTGGCATGGAAATATCAAAACTTTTATTTAAAACAGCTACATGGAAAATAGTACTGAGCCTATTGTGTGTAATGTGCCTGTCACTTAGGCAGCAGCACACCAAGTCAAGAAGATACAATAAGAAGGAGCAGAGGAGGGATATTTGGCATATATAGAATTTTTATTGTGCAATGGTTGAAGTTAATGCAGATAAGGTGATACTATTAGATTAAAAACCACAAACCCCAGTATTCCTTAAGCTACACTTTATTTGCTTCTTTGACTTTAAGAAAAAAAAAAAAAAAAAAGCAAGACCTGTGTGAAAAGTTGCATTTATGTAAATATTGATGCAAGAATCTGGCAGAATAAGAAAAAGAAGAGTTAACTGGTCTGTTGTACACTTCCCTCAATGAAACATGGCCTCTTTAGAGGTTTGTAGGTAATTACATTTGTGTGGCTACATTGTCTAAAGTTCTCTGATCTAAAGGGCCAAGGACCAGATAGAAATACTTCTGGTCTGCATCTAAAACTGTCATAGCCAGCATTACCTCGATGAATGGTACTAGGGTGACAAGACCAAGAGGCACTCCCACCAGACTGTGGGGCAGGGTGCAAACACTATCAAACTTCCCAAGGCCTGGGACATACCTGCAAGGCTGACAACAGCATGGACCAGGAGTTTCAGACACCACATCTTCCCCATGTTACCAGATCGTGCCAGATATGGATTGGCTGGCACACAAGGGCAGACATTGTAAGGACATGCCCCACACCAGCAAAGAGAGGAGAGACCCAGTTGTACAAAGACCCATAGACTGCCAAGACACTCTCTTTAACCTATTGAGACTACTAACTGAGCCCAAACCTGACTAACTGAGCAGTTCGTTGACAGTGCCATCATTCCACCATATAGCAAGAAGCCTAACTATATTATAAGATCTGGTTGGGATAAGGATGAGGTGTAAAGAGAAGTGGAGAAGCAATGACCAGAGACACTCAGAAAGGCAAGCATGATCAAAGATCCTCCACCTCTTACTAGAAAAAAAATAAATAAATAAAATAAAGATGTGCAGGTGAGACAAGAGGATATGCCCTACTAGAATGAGTGAACAAAAGCCAAGTTGTCCAACCCTAAGAACTGGTGCTCAATGGATGGGAGTGCCAGGTCCTGGGAGCAGAGCTGAGTTGGGAAGTTATCCACAAAAACCCATGTAGTTGTCTGAGTCACAAAGAGCAATGGTGATCCATCTCACTTTAGAAAACAAACCTCTTAAGAGTACCTGCATTTGGGCTTAAAGAGCTCCCAAAGCATATCACCCAAAACTTGTGCTCGTATACATAATGATCTTGATCATGTACTTGGATTGTAGTGAAATATTACAATTAATACCTGCCAGCTTAAGGAATGTTAAGTTGGTGTTAAAGTTATGGAATCAGTTGCAAATTTGGGGTTAATAGCCTCTGTAACATGCAATCTGTTTTAGAGGATTGAAGAGCAAAGATGTGGCTATAGTTCTGCTTGCTAGGTTCTAGGGGCAACACACACACCATCCCCAGACTTGCTGACAACATACATACCACCCCCCAGACAGATCTGTAGTTGTTACCACCACCACTGCTGCTTATACTCCTCCCCTTTTTCTCTCCTTCCTACCCAATCCCTGGCTGTGCTTCTGTGGTCAGTGTGGAGACAGGAAGGGGAGGAGCTTGCATGATAGCAACCCACCTTACCACCCAGACCCAATCCAGACTGCACATCTAGTTCACCTGCCTCCTTTCAGTAGTTTGTCAGCTCTGCTCCCCTCCCCTTTCCCTACTTATGAGCCACAGTTCTGCTATCATAATAGTCTGGGAGAATAGCTTGTCCATCTGGGAGTGGTGCATCTTGGGATACTAGAGGATTGCAGATTCATCATTTTAGGTCAGTGGAGCAGAGTAATGTTAACCAAACTTGAGCAGGGTAGCACAGCTCAAAGATCATCCTTGCCTAGAGTGGCATAATTTTAAGATAGGCAGAAGGCACTTAGCACTATGTTAATGAGCCACAACTTGCAGGCATTCATGTTTCAAGTGCTCTTAATTGAGAGCTGTAATGTCACTCTTTAGGCACCACTAAAGTCTACTGGGATCTGGATAGGACCTGGGAGGTACTAAGAGTTAACCCAAGACTCTGATCTGTAAAGTACCAGAAGTACCTAATTGATGCCATCAGCCTTGAGTTCCATACCCACAAGGCATGTCTACAGGTGCATCACCATACTTCAGTTAATGCTGCAGGTAATGGAGGTACTAGACTTAATGTGCAGGGAAAGGGTGTATAGGGCAGAGCAGGATAGTGCAGAACCTGGGTCAGAGGGAAAGGAGCAGGCAAGGAATTGTTCCTAACCTGGATGTAGGTTGGGGGGGGGGGAGGGGCAGGGGGAGTGCTGGTTACAGCTGTGTTGGTCTAAGGACATCAACAGAGGTGCTTTGTGCAAGTTATATCACATTTACCCAAAGCACCTTGGTCTAACCATGACATAAGACTTCTTTATCATAAATGGGGAGTCCCCGTTACCAGCTCCAGGGAACAGCGCCTCTCCCCAGCCTTGTGCTTGGAAGATTATTGCATGAGGATCCTAGTCTATTAAGTTTAGTATAGTCCAGATCCAGGCTTAGGAAAAGGGGGAGGTGGAACCAAAGCAGCAAGCTCACTGACTGCTACACCTTAGAGGGAACACTGAACACAAGCCCATAGGTATAACATAACTGCCTATAAACAGGTAGCACAGCCTTCCACCCCTAAAAGCATGAACCTTCACTAACCCAACATCGTGGGCTTCCCCTAGCCAAGCCCTCCTTACCTTGAGACAGTCAAAGAGAAACTGGCCTGCTAGCTCCTGCTCTGAGCTTATATGCTACTCTGGTCCTGTCTGCATCTGGTCATCTGACCTCCACATGATCTGGGGACAACAGGGCAGCCCCTACAATGAAAGACTGCGGGACCTAAACCTGTTCAGCCTTCACAAGAGAAGGCTGAGGGGGGACCTGTTAACTGTCTATAAACTCACTAGGGGGGACCAGAAGGGTTTGGGGGAGACACTGTTTCTCCTAGTGCCCCCTGGAATGACAAGGAATAATGGACACAAGTTGTTGGAGAGTAGGTTTAGATTAAACATCTGCAAGAACTGCTTCACAGTTAGTGTGGCTAGGAGCTGGAACCAACTTCCAAGGGAAGTGGTGCTGGCTCCTACCCTGGGGATCTTTAAGAAGAGGCTTGATGCCTACCCGGCTCAGTTTTTTTCTCCTGCCCAAGTCGGGGGTCGGACTTGAAGATCTACAAGGTCCCTTCTGACCCTACTTCTATGAAGGTTCCTAATTCTTGGGTGTTTTGGTACCTAAGCAGAAGTGCTCTGTAATATATTTGAATCTGGCCTTTAGTTACCCACAACATTCTGTCTTATGTGACTCACACTAACTGAGGTCAGGAGACTGAAAATAGATTTTCTCCTACCTCTTTTTTTTGAATACTAGACATTTTTCTAGGTTTCCTTAGAAACACTTTTTCTAGGTTTTTTATCCTTCCAAACATCACTATTTAACACTTGAAATATCTAGCTAAAATAGTAATAGTCTCAATTAGAATATAGTTTAGGACTAAAATCACAATCTGCTTCGTTGGTCTGATTTTTTTTAAAACAGAAAATGAGTAATTGTGTATGTGTATGTATACGTATATGTAGTAGTAGGAAAGAGGTGAGACATAATGGGGAGAAAAAGTTTAAGTTCATTTTTATTTTCCACTTATATTTTTTCAGTGATACTAATGAAACATGTAGAGTTCAGCTGTAAAACAGAGAGAGAAGAATGAAACACAAACTATTAACTATTAAGTACGAAGCAAGCTACCTTTACAACAGGACCATGTGGTCCATGTTAGTCCAGAGTAGTCCCATTTAACCTATTTTTCTAATGTAAAATCTATGGCCCAGATGACTTTCTTCCCTATGTGTTTTTAAATATGTTCAAGAAGCTGAAATCTTAGAACAATGGTAAAAAGTGGAGTTCTAGTCTTTAATACCTAGGAAATAAACAGGGGCTAAATTCTGTATGGTCTTTACTTCCAAGGGATTTTGATTGAATAAGGTATATAAATTTAGGGAAATGGTGAATATTTTTTTTAAAGAAACTATTGTTAAAGTGGAAAGTAAAATTCTATTTTTTGCCTTTAAACGCAATGCATGTTCTCTCATATATTCAAGTGCTGTTTGGAGTGTTTTTTTCATAAACAACTAGAAATCAGCATGGTACAAGGACTGGCATAAGATTCTTATGAGGATAGCAACCATGTTGGGAACAGGTATACCAAGTACTAGAACTTGTCCAAAGAATTTGACACAAAGAAACCAATGGGTTACACTTGAAGCCAGCATGCATAGCTGTACCCAGAGCCAATCTAAGGGCTTAGGATCCAAGGTTTACAAGTATTCATAGTTGGTAGGGTCAGAAGGGACCTGAACAGATCATCAAGTCCGACCTCCTGCCATGGGCAGGAATGAATACTGGGCTCATATGACCCCCCCACTAAGTTAGGCTCGTATGACCTTAGCTAGATAGTAATCAAGCCTTCTTTTAAAGACCCCTAAGTTAGGAGCCAGCACCACTTCCCTTGGAAGCTGGTTTCAGATCCTGGCTGCCCTGACTGTGAAGTAGTGCCTCCTGATATCTAGCCTGAACCTACTCTCAATCAGCTTGTGGCCATTATTGCTATAAAGTATGTAGCTTTGTTCATACAGTTGCAGCCTAACTGACTTTAACAGGGCTATTTGCTGGAGCAAAGTTCGGAAAGTATATAAGTATTTGAAGGATTGTGGTTGGGTCGGGAAACCCCATATTGGAATAACAGACTTGGGTTACTTGTAAAGTGGGTAACAGCCCCTTGGACACTGAAGTTATTGATTCCTTTGGCTTCTAGCTTCCTGGGGATCATACAGACTATAAGCCAAGGACTGACATAACTAGGGAACAACAATTCCTTCTGTATCTGATACAAAGCTGTCCAGCTCACAATGGGGAAAAAAAAGCCTGCTCATTGTAAAAAAGTTCATATTGAGGAGTACAGGAAGGCAAAGGTATTTCTATGGTGGAGGAAGATTAGACCCAGGGAATGGAAGAGACTATTTTAGGAAGGAGGATTAAGAGTCCTAAAGAATTTGCCTGTGTAGTAGAGTAAATCCTACAGGCTGATACTCACAGCCATAAAGGCTCCTAGAGGCAACACATAGAGGATAAAGAAGGATCATGGGTGCCTCCACAGAAAAATTGGTGAGTAAGGCAGAGGCACAGTTGGAATAAGCCAAATCTATGTGCAAAAGGAGCCTGGCTGAAATGGGATTGCAGGGCATAATTACCCATGCACAGGGCTGTAAATAACTAGTAGGGCTAGGAAGGAGAGGAAACCTGAACAACTTTGTTATGAGGATTGAACACCTAAATTATGACATAAAATCGGATCTCTCTTATCCTAACAATAAACTCATTACTATATGTTCCATTTTGCTCAGGGTAGTAAGTATTCAGTAACTGAGTATTAATGAGATATTTTCTGAAACTCCCTTGTATTATACCATACTCTATTTCTTCAAAGGAAGAGACTAACAGCAAATGACTGCCCATGCTATATGTCTGTGACAAAGTGGGAAACTACACAGCAGTGGGGAACACAGATGAAGTTATTGTCAAATGCACCAATTGTTTTGCAGTGAACACACATGATACTAGGCGAGTGAGCACATAAACAACATGGCCTTGCCACTGTCAATGTTCACCGAAGAAGAAAATTGTTCTGCTGTTCATTTTTTGTGATCCAAAGGTGTGCTGCCTCATGACATTCACCATATGATTGTGTCACAATATGGTGAAAACTGCATGGCTCCCTGTAAAGTCTGTAAGTGGGTTGAGTTGAGACGTTCAAAAATGGTTACAGGCAGGATGCCTCAACACAGTCATGATGAAAGACAAGATTGCCAAAGTCAATGCTGCTGTGCATGTGAACAGGGAAGTAAGCATTCCTGATCTAGTGGCAGTAGGCGGCATAAAGCACTGGCAGAATCGACAGCATTTTGCATGAATTACTGGAAAGCATCTATCTGTTGAGGTTGAAAAGCACTGGTGGTATAGCAAAACCCCCAGGTTTTTCCTTTTTTTTTTTTTTTTTTTTTGTGTGACTTAAAAATGCATTCCCTCCCCTTCCCCAACCATTTCTGACTTTCTCTCTGCCTTCTCTATCCCTTATAAGTAATTATAAGTAGTCATAGGTAAGCTAAGTTCTTGTATGCTATTATTGTAATAAGCCCTATTTGATGTTGTAAATAGTGTTCTGTTTATATTGATTTTTACTGTTTTATATTGTATTCCTATCATTTTGCATTGATTTTTATTGTTTTATATTAATATTGTATGATTTAGGCCTGTGTCTGTAAAGTAATGTCAAGTTTCCATTTTGTATGTCAAGCCTCCATCTTGTGTCCCCTGCCTGGGTTATAATCTATAGTATAATATGTTGTAACTGTGACTCGTGTCTAACCAGTCTCATATAAATTGGCTCCTGAATGAATGGGAATGAGGGTGCTTGAGGCATAATGGTAGCAGGCCTCTACTGAATGATCAGTAATAACTGGATCATCAACTCAATGATCTGACTATTGCCTTGAATTAATTCACCCAGGAACCACAGACCTTACCCAGGAACAGATACAAAACCCAGCATTTAAAAGATAAGGAACCTATAGGAACCCAACTTTTGGAAGACAAAGACCCTACAGAAAGCAGCCTCACCATTGTATCCCACCAGACAATGAGGACACTAGGATTTGCCCATATGCATCTACGCAGGACTGGCCTTGCTTGGACATGTTCTTCCCACAGGAGACACAGGTAGCCCACCCCTATAAAAGGGGTAGTAGAGTGTGACCTCCTTAGGATCCCCTCTCCATCTGGACCAGCACTACATCACATCACCTATCCACCCAGAGGCCCAGCCAGCGACCCCCTCTGGACAAGGCCTTGCTAGAGAAGACCCCGACTGACCATCGAGGATGAGCTTACAGCCCAGGATAGGTAGCTATCACCTTCCTTCTGCAAGCAAAGGACCTGGACTCTGTCCCTACACACCTTGACTACAATTCCTCTACCAAGACTTTCCTCTCCTGCTGCCATTGTGTGTGTGGGGGGGTGAGATGGTGTGTGTGTGGGGGGGAGAGGGGAACCAATCATTTTGTGGGGCTGTATAGTATGCTGCCTGATTAATAAAACTGTTATTTTGAAAACCAGAGTTGGGTTTTTGTCTTATTGACCTCCTGGCCCTCCTCCTTGATTTCCTGGCTTTCTCCCTCGGTTCTTTCTGCCTCTCCACCTCCAGCCCCAATCTCCCAGCTTTCTGCCTCTGTTTCCCGACTGTCTCCTCATTGCCACCAGGCTTTTTCCTCTCGCTTCCACTTCATGGGTGCAGATTCTCCAGTGATGCAGAGGTGAAACTCACAGTGCAGGCGTGGGTGCCACAGAAACCAAAAAGCTTCTCTGAGAGCAGTATCTGGGAATTTCTGACTTGCTAGAATATCTGTGTTGCAAAGCAGGGTGACTATGTCGAGAAGTGCTGTAGTCCAGTAAATGATAATTGCACACAGAATGGTTTTATTTCAAAGTTGCCATTAAATTTTAATTCAAAGTTGCCATTCAAATTTTCTGAAATGCCCTTGTATTTAATGAAAAAAAGTGAACTCTTAACCTGCCACCATTAATGTAAATAAAAACTAAAAGATTTATGTTTAATGTTCAATAAGAAGAAAATAATTGGGCAGTAATTTGTTTGATTAAACAACTGTCAGTAGTTTTATCATTTACATTATAATATTCTACAAAAATAGTAGTATAGTGAAATTGTAACCACTAGGCCTGTGTGAAGTGGATAGTATTTGCATTGGATTTGGCCAATTTGGAGGACAGTGATTCAATGTGGTGATTTGAATCACTGTCCCAAACTGATTTTGAGATTCAGCTGCTGACAAATAGGCCAAATCTCTGCATCAGCCCCATCCCCCGCCTGTTCTCAATGGCTGCCGTTCCTGCACTCCCAGCTCCCGGCTCCTAAAAAAAAAAAAAAAAATCCTGCACTCACTGGCTGCTGCCAGGTAAGGAGGTGATCCCCACTACCCCCCACTGCCACATGCTGAGTTGGGGGGGCTCTGCCATGAGCCCCCTAACCCCTGCCTGCTCTTCCAGCCCCTGCCTATGGCTGCCCCACCAACCCTAGCTCCTGGCCCTTTAAAAAAAAAAAAAAAAAAAGCCCCAACTCACTGTATGCTGCCAGGTAGGGGGGGCACCCCCCAGTACCCCCCACTGTGTGGGGGGGCTCCATCTTGAGCACCCAGAAGCCCCAAGACTGCTTCAGCAAGTTTTTCTTGTTCTGTTTTTAAAAGGGCTGGGGCTGGGCAGGTATGGGGTGGGGGTGGGGGGATGGGAGAGCAGGACGGGGCCAGGGAGTTCATGACAGAGTCCCTCATGCAGCATGGGGCAGTAGGTATTGCACCCCTGCCTGGCAGCAGCTGGTGAGTAGGGGCTTTATTAAATTAAAAAAAAAAAAAAAAGCCAGGAGCTGGGGCAGCTGTGGGTGGGACAGGAAGAATGGGTGGGGTGTGGGACCAGTTTGATTTGGAGATTTCGCTGATTAGGCAGGGAATGAGTCCCTCCATGGTCCCCTCCCCCTCCCCCATCCCTCTACTTACCAGCATGGAGTCCAGGTCCAGCTCCCTGCGGCAGCAAGTGGGGACTGCCTGAATCACTAAAGCTCTCAGAATCTTTTCTGAATTGATTTGGAGAGCTTCAAATCAATTCAGACCTTTTAATTGGTCTCCTGGTTCAATTTAGATTGGGAGATTCCGCTGCCAAATCTCCTCTGAATCAAATCAGCACCTGAAGATTTGCTCAGCTCTAGTATTCACTTCCTAAATACAATTCTTCAGATATTCCCTTTAAAATACAGATTCTCTAGTATGTTGTATAAATTATACTATAGTAGTACTATACTATAGTGGTATGTAGTGCACTTTTTCTGAATTTAAAAAAAGAAGATAGTTTCTTTATTCCACTTGGGAGTATGCCTCCTATGTGCACACGATCTTGTAAACTGCTTACCAATTCTTATTTACTTATAACCTAAGCATATAGACCTTTCTTATTTAGTAGGTAGATTTGGTAGCCTCTGACTTGGCTCCTCCTGCTTGCCCCACCTTGTGTGAACTCCAGTGCAAACACTGGTGTACCCTTACAGAGGGTGTGTACTCCTGCCCATGAACTGGCCTGCGAACAGCCTGGAAACTGCTCCTGTTGGCAGTCCCTCTTTGCTAGCTCCCTGGTCACCAATCCATTCATAATCATACCTTAAAATTCATTTAGTAAGAAAATACATTAACCAACTTTTGAATATATTTATGACCATTCATGAATCTTTTTGTCATGATACGGCCTCTCCAAGGGTGGCTGTTATGTCCCTAGGGCACTGTGACCATGCTGGCTCTGCCCTATGGGAGCCTACTAACTTTTCCTGCCATGCCTTGCTGGTATAAATGATGGATCAGGAGGCTGGCCTCTAGTTGCTGCTGGGTCACAGTCCCAAAAGACTCTTCTAAACCATAGTTTCTCAACCTATGGTACACGTACTCTTGTGGGTACACGAGACACAAGCAGGGGGTACGTGGGAATTGCAACACTCTCTCTTGCTCTCTTTTCCTCTCTCTCTTGCACTCTCTTTTCTTCTCAAAATTATGGCAAAAAATTGGTGCATTTTTAAAAAATTAAATTCCCCAGTAATAATTAGGTATGTCATGTTTTGTGTGGCACTGGGTTCAGCCCTCCTAGCTTTAGCCAATATAACCTCTACCTAAGGAAAATACTCAAGTTGTGCACCCCGGTGTAAAAGGTGGCAACGGTACCCACACCAGATCAGACATCTGTGATATCATGGCCTTATAAACACAGCCCTTCTTCCAACATATGGCACACATTAGTCTGTAAATATAAAATACCCTGGAAAATTAAGTGTTGGAGTATTTATTAAAATTTTCAGAAGTGAGAGGGTACTTGCTACTTAAAAGTTTGAAAAACACTGCTCTAAACCCTGTGGTTTGTCAAACTTCTTATTGGGTCCCCGGCTCTGGGGCAGGTCAGCGGGACGAAGCCCGGATCGTGCCCGGCCTCCTGGAACTCCTGCCCAGCCAGGATCGGGCCCCCGGTTGACAAGGCACCGGGGCAGCGAACGCGGACACCCCTGCCTGGAGCTGCCCGGTTGTGCCCTGGAGGTTTCTCTTGCCGCCGTCCTGGAACCGAAGATGGGCATTGGAGGTCCCAAAAATGTGTCCCTGAAAATCTCCGTGGACGTTTTCTAGGAGTTTTGAGTGGGTGGCACCCTGCCCCCCCACCAGGGCGAACCACCCAAAGTGCCCGCCCTCCTGGATCGAAGGGTCGGACGCCGCGTTCAAAAACGACCTCATATGGACTTCCGGGCGCCCCGCCGCCTCGAAATTTTTCTAAGTCCCGGGTCGGACAGCAGGTCAACCCGGTTCTTACTCCGCGGCCCTTCAGCCAGCAAAGCGGCCAGCCGCGCCTCCTCACGGGTCACCGGGGCGAGCCCGGAATCGTGCCCGGGCTCCTGGAACTCTCGCCCGGCCTCGCTGCTGGCGTGGTCCCCTGCGGAGCTCCGGGGAGACACCCACTCGCAGAGGGCTGCCCGGGCCCCTGCCGCCTCGGCCTGGGCCATCCGCCCCCTCCCGCGGGGCCCCGCATGCCTGCCGGGGCCCTGGCAGCCGCCCCGCGCCTGCCCGACTCCGGGGCAGGTCAGCGGGACGAAGCCAGGATCGTGCCTGGCCTCCTGGAACTCCCACCCGGCCAGGATCGGGCCCCCGGTTGACAAGGCACCGGGGCACCGAATGCGGACACCCCTGCCCAGAGCTGCCTGGTTCTGCCCCGGAGGTTCCTCTCACCGACCTCCTGGAACTGAAGATGGGCATTGGAGGTCCAAAAAATGTGTCCCTGAAAATCTCCGTGGACGTTTCCTAGAAGTTTTGAGTCCGTGGCACCCGGCCCCGCCACCGGGGTGAACCACCAAAAGTGTCCGCCCTCCTGGATCGAAGGGTCGGATGCCGCGTTCAAAAACGACCTCATACGGACTTCCGTATTTTTTCTAAGTCCCGGGTCGGACAGCAGGTCAACCCGGTTCTTACTCCGCGGCCTTATGGGCTAGATGCATGAGAAACCACCCCTTTATCATGCCCAAATCCTTGCAGATGGTATGCAGACAATGTCTTCTCATGTTGAAGCCTCAGTTTAGTTCGGCCCCTGTCACTGCACTCTACCTCCCCCACCCCCGGTGCTGGGCTCGCTGCCACTCCTGTCACCATGCCCACCCTGGCGCTGGGGTCTCCACACTGTAGTGTATGCTAGTGAGGTCTCCTCCTCCCCAATAGCCTCAGCTCAGTCCACCAGTTTAAATAACAACAGAGAGCACAAGCCCCTGGGCTACAATGCAACAATAACCTAGGGTCCACACTCTATCCTGTTTAAGTAGGCAAGCTCCTCTCTCAGTTTAATGAGCCTCTTCTGACCCACCACTTATGAGATCCTATAGCCCCTTAATCCTACCAGCAACAGAACAGGCAGTCAAACATCTTCAAGTAGCTTTCTCTACAAGAGCTCTTACTCCCTTGGCTGTTGCCTGAGAACTAACTCTCTAATCCCAGCCTTGGGGTTTATATATGCCCAGAGCCCTGCCTTCTTTCAGTCAGCTAATCAGATGTAGGAGCAGGCTAATTCCTTCATTAGCCTGCTGCCACAGTAACCTGCACTTATGGAGTTTCTGCCTGGCTGCCAGGGCTTACTCTCTAGGCAGTTTCTACCCTTAGAGGAGAAGGCACCATAGTGCCCTGTGACACTTTTCAAAAGCTATTTCAAACAGGGTCTTTGTCGGGAGCGCTGTTACTTGGAGGAACACCTGGTGGCTGTTAATGACAACAACCAGCCAGGTGGAGGAGAATTCCCCACCTAACTCAAGAATGGCCAACAAATTTTACTCCCGGGTATAAAATCAGAGGGAGGACCCAGAGAGAATACCTTCAGGCATGTGAAGGATGGCAGGATGGTGTAGATCAGACACTCACCCAAAGATATAACCGTGGCCGTGAGTTCAAAGGGGCTGAGGCTCCTTATCACAATTGGGGGGGGAATCTGATGATAATAGGGAGGACCCCAGCTTAAGAGAGACTAGGCTTAGCTGCAAGCAACAGCCTAGGATGCTCCCAGCTCTGAAGAGGGAATAGGGAAGCAGGGCTTAACAAGCGCAGCCGAGAAACCGATCAATTACTGGCAGGGAGTGGCGGCGTGGGAAAAGAAAAAGAGAAAACCAGGGAAAGTACCGGGGAAAATCTCAGTAACATGAGGGAGGCTGAGCACAAGCTATATTGCCCAGCTCCAGCCAAACCTGGAACAATAACTGAGAAGAAAGGTTACCCGGGATTTTATGTTGGCAAGAGGGTAAAGAGACGGTAACTGCACTTGCTAATGAGCTAATTAGCATGGCAAAGCACCAGTGGAGACTTAAGTTGAGGTTCATAAAGGCAGGGATCCTCTCCAGAGTGGATGAATGGTTTGGGGAGAGAGTTGAGGGGGCTGCTGCTTGCAACCTGGGACACTGTAAAAGAAAAGAGAATAAAAATACATGGAGTGACTTAACATGTTGGGGGAAGTTATTCTGCAAATACCGATTAACATCATACCAATCTCTTTCCTCCCCTCATAAGATCAAAGTCATGGCAAACAAGGACCAGAGGAAATGGGCAGTATTGCGCAATCCCGATAACACTATTTATTCATTATACTTAATGAACTGCCAAGAGCATAACTGTAGGCCTATTTGTCTTTGCCAGTGTCATTGGCCATAGCTCACAAAATCACTTAGTATCCTCTATTGATTGTGGGCTAGTGAGGACAAAGAACAACTGATTACGGGGGACAAAAAATGATTAAAGGATGTGCAGGTGATTAAAGGGTCAAAAAAAGTGCACCCTTGGAGGACCCTGAGCAAAGCACCCCAGACAGCACCCACCACCTCTCAAACACAGCTAGAGAGCCAACAGCTACTGCCCAGTGGTGCTCTGCTCAGAAACAGGACCACAGAAAACCCAGGAATATGACCCAACATTACCTGGGGTAACATAGCTGTAGGATGAAATGTGGAACAAAATTTTTGAATTTTTGTAGCACATTTAGTAAGCTGGTGTATTTTAAAAAAATGGATTCTATAGAAGAAGGCCATAATTCTATGTAATTTAAAGAAACGTTAAAAATAGGGACTAATTTGACTTCTCAGTGTATCTGTCCTATGTCAGTGTTTTTTGGCTGCAAGAATTTAATAAGGTTAGCTCACCCCAGACACATTTCCTATGGAATCAAAGGAATATAAAGTTCTGTATTTACATAGTACCTCCATTTTAGTCAGGATGGTTTGGACTGCTATGTTTTAGGCAAAAGCCACTATTCTTTCTGGTTCTTAATGTACACACTCATGTAAACATACACCCATGTCCCTTCAGCTGGAAACAATTGCTTTCCTGTCAAAATAGTTCAAAAAAGATTCATTATTTACTATCCAAAGAAGATTGTGGTTTGACCTTGGGCTATCAGTTCTTAGACAGTTCTGACTGCAAAGCTCAGAAAATAAATGTCTCTGCCAAAACCAAGTTCTAAAAAGTAACTGACAGCTGCTTTCTTTCCAGCCCTTATTCACAAAAGAACTAATTAAAAAAACCAAACAAACTTAATCCTTGGACATCAGAGAAATCAAGTTTTAATCTGGAGAGAAACTCGAAGCTCTATTAATAAACCATGGAGTAGAGAGACAGGTCCTATTCTGAATGAACGCTAAAAAGAGCAAGAAATCAATGAACAGCCTTCCTAATAAATATGGTACAAAATAAACAGCTTCCCACCGTTTTATATAAGATGTTAATAAATTTATTTCCCTTCTCCATATCAGAGTGGTGTTTTTCAGTATTGATTTTTTTTTTTTAATATCTGTATGTAACAGAGTTAAAATTTGGATGCTGCTTTCTTTTTTTCCCCCTTTTAAATCAACAACTACTAGCATTTAGTAATAGATACTGCAGAGGGAGCTGGTGCAGACATCCTGAGATCCTGAGAATTGCTCTTCCCATTACAATCTTGGGTGAAAAGTGGGCATCACTAGTTGATGTGTTCAAGAGTAACCGTGTATGTCAGAGGGTAAGGAAGTGGATGTACAGAAGGTTTGCTATGCTCCATGGTGCTATTGAACATGCATTCTGGTTCAATGAGGTGTTCCAACTCTTAGCACCTGGATGTTGACATGATGGTTGCATCTCCCTTGCAGCTCTGAGTCCAATTTCTCGGCTCCAATGAGGAGCAAACGTACAGTAGCAATTTAGGCCCTGGGGAGGCCATGTCACCCCCTAGCAGCTGCCTAGAACCTGCCTTACTTGCCTCCTCTGGTCTCTCAGGGTCCCACTCTGTTATCTCACTTGCTTCTCCATGTCTGTTTACATATGTAAACCCCCCCCACCAAAAATGGTGCTTTACTTTAAACTCCACTCTCCTTCCCACCCTCCACCATGCTAAGCCCAGCACACACGCAGGAGAGGTGTCATGTTAGTTGGACGCAATGTGTACATCTGTATTGATCACGGTGCTTCAGTGGGGCTTTTTTGGACACTTTTATCTGATTTAATCAGTTTTAGATTAAAGCACGAAAAATCATCACTGAAGCTTGTGATCTATAAAGATGCTGTGGAGCTGGGTTAAACTAACACACTGCTTCTTCCTGCAAGGTGCATTTTTTCACATTTGTCAGTGTTCCTTGATGTTATAATTGGACTTGGAGGCTGCTCATAGAGGTTAGAAGGTTTCAGTTCAAGTTTTATAAACTTGTCTAGGCTGCAGCCCCCTGGCCTTAGTCCCACTTGACCCTGGCCACTGACCTAAAATTGTAGGCTTGCCCTGGCAGGCCCTGGGCTCCCAAGCCCCTTTCTCCCTTTCATGGCCCTGGTCTCATGTTCCTGGGTTCTAACTTAATGCCTTCAGTCTTTGGGAGCTTCAGGCCCTCCTTCTAGTTTCATCCCTTCTGGGGTCTGAGCCTGTGCCCACAATCTATTTGTTACAAGCACAAGTACTCCATTCATAGGGTGACCCTGGGTCCCTGGAAAACTGACAGTCCTGGCTTCTGTAATCCAGTCCCAGGTGGTTGATCAAAAGTCCCAGAGCAGAGTCTGGCTGGGATGCAGAGGAGCATGTTTTCTATTGCCAAGTGTTTCTATTGACTAGCTATAAGCACATCCCTGCTTAATAAGTGGGCAATCTGAATTAGCATTAGGAAGTACTTAAGAATCTCCATTTACTGTAGGGAAACAGCAATCTAATCCTATCCATTTGTATCATCCTCAGACAAGTTTTAGGTATGGTGATGCCTAAACTGGGGAGTCTTAGGGTTCAATTAGGATCCAGTCCCCAGTTTTTAGTCTTTCACATATGCCAAGTGACCTTCCCAGTGACTTTGCATGGGTTAATTTTACAAATACGGTTCACTTCTTTGTGAAAAGATACGCAGAATTATCTTTATCTATGTCTATTTTATGCCTAATAATCTGTGTTTACTATGTATGTGACTTCAGAATTATTACTTGTTTCTGTAGTTCCTATATTTTTTAAGTAATAAAAAAGTATATTTTTGGTACAAAAAAATCTCTAAGATGGTTTTAAAATCCAGTCTTAAGTTACCTAAAAAATCTACATACAAGCACATGGGCCTTGTTCTATGTTAGACTTTGGCTTCTAAAAGTGGTAATTAGTGTTAGTATTAGCTCAGATTTAGAGTGGTCACACATTCAGGCAAAATAACTTCTCTGACTGTCCTGGACCTGCACAACTGTGACTTGTTCCTGGCAAGCAGAGACCCAGAGGACTGAAAGGTAAGATTCCATGCTCCCTCCCTGCCCCCCACCCCCGCCCGTCAAGGCTTCCCCTTGCCCCGAGGCTCCCCACATAACTAACTTTACAGCTGGTCATTATTGAGCTTTATTTTGCACATGTAGTAGGATCTCCCATATGGCTGAGAGCCCCATTAGCTGAAAGACTGCACCTGGTACCTCCACAGCTGGGAGCTCTTCAGCTGAGGGGGCTTCCAGACATGGGAGCTTGCTTCTTGTTGGTGCAAGGGCAGCCTGGGATTGGGCTTTCCCTGGACCAACAAGAAGTTATGATGGGATTTAATGTATAACCCCACAATCACACTTCCTGCCATGAACGTGTGGCATGGTAGGAGGTGTGATTGTGTGGAGAGTGCATTAGATTCCATTGCACCTTCATATGAATGTGTAGAAGGGCCCTCGATGAATAACAGTTCCCTGTTCGTTTTGTCAACACTTTTCATGATTGTATATATCTCTGTCATATCCCCCCCAGCCTTTGCCTTTCCAAACTGAAAAGTCCTACCTTCCCCCACAACCAACCCCCCCAGTCTTTTGTAGTATGGTAGCTGTTCCATGCCCCTGATCATTTTGGTTGTCCTTCTCCGTACCTTTTCTAATTCTGTTACATCCTTTTTGAGATATGAGGACCAGAATGTATACCAACTAAACTGTGGTCTATTGTCAGACCATTTCCCTGGAAGGTATACAAGATATAATGAAAGTAGATTTAATATCCAAAATCACCTGTTCATCAGTTGTAGTTTTTAATAAAGCTATTAAGGAGCAGAGACTAATTCATTTTCCTTCTTTCTAGACAGCATAAACAAATCTATGACTACTTTGCTTTGGGATACCAATTTTTTTCCTGTGCCACCAACTTGGGCCTTTCTGCCTGACCTTTCCACGTTTGGCATATGTGACAACTCTTAATGTCTTCCCCAATGCTTCTGTTCACTTGAGGGCATTATAAAATACGTGTTGCCCTTCTCTTAGAAATTTTAATGCCTAAATAATAACTGAGCATTTTGTAAATCAAGTTCTCCTGTAACACTTCAGGAATTGGAGTCTTAAAAAAATCCTATGTGGTAGGAAGAACTCTTAAATTATTAACTGGGGCTGAGAATATAATGTCCCAGCAGGGTTTCATCTTCATTAGAAATTCTGATATTCACAGGTCATATCTTGTAAAACTGGACAGTATTTATTTACTATATTGACATGCATATAATCTACCTCTGGGCTTTCCTCCACTGCACTTTTATCAAATGCTCTAGAGAGTGTCTGCAGCTCACAAACTTCTACCAGGTGAATATTCAATTTGCAAATCATACATCTATATCTAAAATAGAATTTCTGTATTCCGAAGGTTGGGGTGAGGAGAGATAGAAGAGTTTGCTAACACTGGCCTCCCTTAAATAAGTAAACATACAAACTTTTTCATAAACAAGAACAAAGGCCAAAAATTTCATTTCTATTTGATTGTATTGACATTTTGTTTGCCCACAAGCCTAGGATACAGAAGGTACTTGTCTTCAAATTTTGATGATAATAAAGTAAGACCACATCAATGTCCTTCTTTGAGCAACTCTGGACAACTGAGTTTTGCACTTACTATCATAGTAACTCAGGAGTGGGGCTTATTTAATTAAATCCTTCTGTTTCTCATTCTTTATTAAGAATGTCTCCTCGGTTTATTAGAAGACTTTGCACAACACTGCTCTCAGATTGTTAGTTTAGCCCACTACATTAGGTACAGATTTTCATTTAAATTTCCATCATTCCAAGGATTTTCTGTTCCCCTTCCTTTCATGTTAATCAACCTTAATAGGATGCACTGTTAGCGCACATTCTCTTCCATGCTGAGTTATCTTATTTCCCAGGTAAGTTATTTCTGGTCCTGCTTTGAGCAGACAGTTAGACCACATGACCTCCTGAGGTCCCTTCCAACCCTAATTTTCTATGGTGCTATGATTCTTTATCTGAAATTGAATTTTAGCATTAGCCATACTTGGATTCTTTCCAAAGCAGCTTAGAACCTCTGATCAACCTCTCCTACTCCTTTTTATTTTTCCTCAGAGGATAATGCCATCTTTAGAGACTTTAGCATCTTCACCCATCACACATTTGTTTTTCATTCTTTTTTAAATGTTTTGGTTGCAAACACAACCCAGATGTCAGCCTGTAAAAAGAGTGTCCTGCAAAGAATGTGTTGAATATGCGTAATGTGAACTTTGATTTTTTTTTTAAGGTCACCAGTAAGAAGCCTTCTGATACATAAATGTAGCAAAATATGTTACATGAGCCCTTCCTAAGAGAATTATCTATCTGAGGATTGTGAGAAATGGTCCTTTATATATAAATACTTTTCTGTTCATGCTTTTCCATGATTTCCAGAATGATGAGCTAAAACATCTCTACTTATGCTTCTGCCTTAAAGGCTGCATAGAAATATTTGGGGAGGTTAGGGGGAGGTTAGATCAAGTTAAAAATAACCACCCAATCTAAGGTAAATTGGGATGGGGGACAAGCAGGGGGGTTGTGGGACATGTGTGGTCTGTGGGGAGAATGGAACTTACTTCCTCAGCTTCTGACATTGATGAACACTGATAAACTTGGAACTGGGACTGGCTTCCAGGATGGGGGGTTTGTGGGCTAGGGTTGGGGAGTGCTGGCTAGTCCCTGTGCAGGTTGGGTTTACTTGTCTTGGGGTAGGGCAATGGACCAGGGCAGGAAAAGTGCAGTTCCAGATCTGGGGCCCGTGGCTGGGCTTTCCCAGCCTTGGGACTATGCTGGGAACTGTACAAAAGTTCAGTTAGATAAGTCTTATGAGAATCAAACTAAGTTAAACTAACTTGGAGGTCCACCTAACTAGAATGAGTCAGCTGTTTTTAGTCTGCTCTAACTATACTTTCTGTACAGTTCACACAAAAATACACCTACCTAGCATAAGATCCACATGTGGGTGACCCAAGGTAGATTGGATGGCCATTTTGAATATGATGTGACCACTTTCTACCCTTCCTGAATGTCTGTACGCAGCCATTGTGAACAGCATGATTTGTCAAAGGACTGGTTCTTCTCATTGTCCTTCTGTTTTCTTTTACAAAACATTCTCAAAATCTTCCTCAATAGTTTTAGCCTTCCCAATGAGCTCAGAAATATCCAGTTGATCAGATGAGATTCAATAAGGACATGTGCAAAGAATGGAATAATTGAGTGCACAAACACAGACTGGAGAATGACCGGCTAGGCTCCAGTATTGCAGAGGAGGACATGGGGGTTACAGCAGATCATAAGCAGTCTATGAGATTACTGTATCCTTGCAGCATTCTAGGTTGTACTGGCAGGACTATTATTTTCAAAAAGGAAGTTATTCTTCTGCTCTGTTCAGCACCATTGAGGCCTCAGATGAAGTACTGTGTTCAGTTTTGAGCCCCACATTTCAAGGAAGATATGGACAATTTGGAAAGAATCCAGTTCAGAGCATCAAAAATGATTAGGGGCCTTGAAGAAAGCACTTTGGAAAAGAGGCTGAAAGAACTAGGGTTATTTAGTCGAGATAAGAGAAAATTGGGGAAGGTGGGGATTTGATAACAGTCTTCCAATACCTGAAGAGCAATTACGGAGAAGTGGAAATGGCCTTTTCTCTGTGGCTGTAGGGGACAAGACTGGGAACAGTGGCTTCAGACCTTAGAAGGGGAAATTTAGGTTGGAGATTAGGAGGAACTTTCTGACTATGAAGACTGTCAAGCATTGGAAGAGGGTACCAAGAAAAATTATGGAATTTCCTTCCATGGAAGTTTAGGATTGGTAGGGATGGCTTATCATGGATGATTCTTTCTTAAGCAGGGGGCTGGACTAGATGACCTCATGAGATCCTTTCCAGCCCTACTTTCCTGTGATTCTATGAGATTAAGAACTAGACATGGTTTAACCTAATAAGGTTATTTTACTTATAGAAATTGTTTCTTCTCCAATTTTCAGCTTTCACATATATTTAGTTCAGACAGTATATTTGTGTCCTTTCAATCTTTACCTAAAAATCTATTAAAAACATCAAGTGCTCTTAAAACTGTAGTTGTCAGAAATAAGACCACTTTTTCACAGTCTTCCTGTTTGCAAGCATCCATTCCTGGTAGATTCAGGCTGCATACAAGCATTACATTTCTACTGAGAGAATTGGCACTCTCCAATAGAAACCACAAAAATTCAAACATTCATGCTGTTTGTCCCAGACCAAAGATTGTGGAGAAAAATAAACCAACCCAGTAGAAGTTGCTCCTGGGAGAGTTTCTCCTGGGAGAATGAATGCTTTTATACTTCCCTAGGCTTAGCTCCTCCCAGGAAACAGGAGCCTCAGAGAAAGGCTTCAATGCATTCCAGAGACTGGGGTAACCCTGCTCTGGAGGATGCATGGGGGGGCAGTTTCTCCCAGCTCTCCTGTAGACCTGGAGGGAATGGGAGGAACATTTTCCAGCTGCTCCCTGCTAGTTCCTTACACACCAGAGAATTTTGTACAAAAAGCAGGCAGGGGGCTTGTGATGCTGTTACCTCCACTCAGCTCCTGATGCCCAGAAGCTGAGCAAAGGAAACAGCACCACAATCCCCCTGCCCACTCCTCACACCAGGATCCCCATTATAAAAACCAGGCATGGACTTTTCTGTGCTGCTTTGTCTGGCTGGATCCTAGGCTTCAGAAGCCCAGCAGAAGGAGCTGTGCTGTAAGCTTTCTGCTCACTTCTCACCCTGGAGACTCTGGTATGAAGACCAGGCAGGGTCTTTGCTCAATTGCTCCAGTCCCCCTGTAAACTGGAGGAATTAAGCAACTGCTGTTCCTTGTGGTTTTGCCAGACTGGGATCACCCCAGTCTCAGGAAAGTGCAAGGAGCAGGGAAAAAGGAGTACAGCTCCCTCTCTGGAATTATTTTTTTTTGTGGTGGAAATTTTCCACCACTATAAATGAACAGATGTATACAACTATATATTGAAACACTTTTCTCTTCTTTCACTGTTCTCTTCATATTCAGAGAGATTAATCTCTGGTGAAGTTTTTAATTGCTTCATTCTTCCAGTCTCATTTCATTTTATTCCTTCTACCACATGTTATTCAGAAATTATACATTGTCAAGGGTTCTGGCACAGATCTCAGTTCTAGTTGATCAGCATTGTATGGCATGAACCTCCAGGGAAAAAAATCAGGGTCCAACAGATTTATTCTAGATCTTTTTTACAGTTATACTTTCCCACAATAGGAAGTCCTGCCCAAGGCATTAGACTACATGGCAAAGTCTGAACAGAGTTAAGAGGTATAATCTAAGTGGTATGCTTGAGTGCAAATATAATTGTGAGGGGATTCACTGATTTGCAGCCTTACATATCTGCATGTGCAACTGAGAGAAAAAAAAACAGCAGGAAGAGGGAAAAGCAGTTGTGTGAGAAGCGCAGGGGGATAGTCATAAAACAGCACTTCTGGGCATAAAACTCATTGGAAAAGCAAACTTGGATTCCTGAGCAAGGAAGCTGGCTGCTGTTTGTTTCTACTGTGTTCAGGAAAATAGGACTTTGTATAGGTTTTTGTAAATAAACAGGAAGGCACCTATAAAATACCAGGCTTTGATAGTTGATGTATCTTCCTAAAGCAGAGACATCTAAAGAACTAAATATGGATTAATCACTGGCCAAAAAAGGGGGCGCTATATTTTGGAGATTATAAAATGGTAATTAAGTGTTGACTATGTTGTGGTCAGTCTGTTGCTGAAAATAAAAGATATGAAGAAACTCAATTAAAAAAAATCCAAACCCACCGGAGGCTGTGTGTTCATTAACTGTGTTAATAAGGCAAACAATCTGTTCATTAGGCTGCAGAATTTTGGTTAATATCTGTGTAAATTTGGAGATGTGAAATTGGCTCAAGTCAGTTTCCCTTGCTTCCTGATTGCCACAGAAACATATTGGCCCTGATTTATAGAAGTCCTTCCATAGACTTCAACAAGCTGCAGAAAAGGAGCTCGTGTAATATAGTACAGCTGTTATAAGTGGCTACAAATGGGAAGAAGATATGCTTAATTGCCAGGATTAGCCCCCTAGTATATGCAGGAGAATATCTAAAGATGCTTGAGCACCCACTACTTCCTGCCAGGAACAAAGGGCTTAAAGGGAGGTTATGTATAAGTGTGATTGGCTGACAGTCTGTACCTGCGGTGTGAAAGAACAAAAGTATTGAGCATTATAAAGAAAAATAATGCTAAACATTAAAAGATATAGTCTCAGGGAGTGTCTACACATACTATTAAGGTTAAGCAATGAGCTCCGGCACATCTCCCACTAAAGTTTATTGATCTGGGGCATTATGTTTACATGTGGAGCTGGGACCACACCATGTCGAGCCAGGTTGGAGCAGCCCTGGCTGCCAGGAGGCCTGGAGGGTCAACCTGTTAGCCTGGGGCTGCTCTGACCTGGGTCAATGTGCTGCAGAGGGGTTGGCTAGGGCAGGAGAGTGTTTCAGTGCAGAGCCAGGAGTCAGGCAGCACCCACACTGAAGCACCCTCATGCCCCATCTAGTTGCATCAGCATCTATGCATGTCATGCTGCAGTGTAAAACTCCACAGCAGGGTAGTACTTGTAAATACAAGTACTATCCTGATTTGGAGTTAATTAGTTTCCTGTGACCTAATAGGGACACATGTGTAGATGCAAGACATTTACTGTGGAGCTAATTAATCTACTCCATAGTAAACATCCCTTGTAGACGTGCCCTCAGAGTCCAAATAAGGCCTCTTAGACCCTAGAGTGGAAGGAACCCCTTGAGTCATCAATTCAGGGGGTATATTACAAATATCTCATTCTACTTGGTGATGGGGATGGAGACAGAAAAAATTCTTTAGGAACAGTTGCAGTGTGGGAATTGGGTGCATATTTCTAGCCACCGTGCTCTGCCAGAAAGGTACAAAGTTGACATTTGAGAGATAGGGAGAAGTTCTATCCTTCTAGCTGAAATAAAATAAATGCAAGATTACCTTTCCCCCTATGGATATCCAGGCAGTGTTCCTAGCATCCCTTGCTTCTTGGATTATTTATAATAGCATTTACCAGTGATTGAAGCTTCCTATCATCTGTTTAATATTTTCAGTCACGCTTGGACAGTAAAGAGATTCACAAGCTGATTTTGTGGATTATTTTCTAAACACTACTGATGAACTCTCTTCAGAATTCCACTTAGAAACATAAATATGAGGAAATCGATGGCTGTGTGTGGCATGTCTCAAATTGCTGAAGTTTTTCTGCAGGACAAGGACACAGGAGAAGCTAGGTAGCTTCAATCTGTGTGCGAATTCAGTGTTGTTTATACTTAAATGACCTCCATTACTGCAATTTCTGAAGAAAGAAATTTACAAGCAAGAAATAAATATGAGGTCTAGAAAGTATGACGTAGGAAGAAAAGTTGGAAAAAGGTGGATTATTTCAAGGCTGCAAAAGAGAAGACTGGGGGAATTTGATAATGATCTTAAAATACATAAACGTTTGTATGAAGAAGATGGAAGTGGATTAATCTCTGGAGCCACATGAGACAGGACAAGAAGTTACAGGGTTAAATTGAAAAACAGGAAATTTATGCTGGATTTTAGAAAGCACTTTCTGACTTTGAAGTGGGTTAAGTGCTGGAACAGATTATTTAGAGACAGAGGCACAACAAGGCAGTCCAATACCCAGGGCAGAAGTGACTTTCAGTCACTTTTGTGCTGCTGGTGTGATCATGTGGCTGCAGCAGCAGCTGCTTTTTTCCACCCCCTTCCCTCCCCCCCCAGGTAAGCAGCTTCCCCGGTTACCCCACCTTAGTTATACTCCTGCCTAGGTTGTAGAAACTCCATCTTTGGAAATTTCTAGGAGCAGGTTAGACAAATATTTGGCTGATTTGGTTTAGACTTGACTGATCCTGGCTTAAGCCTGGGTTGAACTAAAAGGCTTAAGGTCCTTTCCTATTTTTCTATAATTCTCTGTTATGGTGACATTTCCTTCCTATAACACTAGCTCATGTAGTGTTTCTATTATAGTTTTTTTATCTATGATCCTCAAGTTGGAAGTTTATCATGCCACTAAGATATCTGAAACCTCTTGTGTATATTTACACTGGTACTTGTAACTGTATCACAGCTGGTTTATATTCTTGTGACATCTTTTAACTAGACTCATTTATTCACCCTGACCTTACACCTTCCATAAGAAGCTAAATAAAACATAAATTAAATGTTTGATTGTTCACTTTCTTAAGAGAGGATGCAAATAATACAGAGATGTTCAATGCCTATTTTGTTTCAGTCTCAAAAATAAAACAAAATGCAAAATTTCAGCCACACAAAAAGAAAATGAATATTAACAACAACAACAACAACAAAATGAATAATTGCCAATTATGGTAAGAAAGCACCCAAGCAATTATAAAATGATACATTTAAATAAATATCTGGAAAAGGGGGAAGCAATTACTAGTGGTCAATGTAGCTTTTTTCAGAACACATTGCTTCAAAACAAATTAATTTCCCATCTTTGTTGGTGTCATGTTGTTTGGTGGGTGGAGAATATATGGTGTACATAATTTATCTAGAATTTAGTAGGGTTTTTGACAGTCCCACAAGCCATTCTTATAAGTAACCTGGAAAACTGTGGACTAGAAAAAAACTACATGTAAATAGGAATGTAGTCAGTTGAATAGCTACAAGCAAAGAGTAACTATTAATGGATCAATGACAGACTAGCAAGAGGTCTCAAGAGGAGATTGCTAGTGTCTGTTCTGGTACTGTTTAAATATTTTTTATTAAGTACTTCGAGTCAGGAATAGGGAATTTATTAATCAAAGGTATCCATGACACAAAACCAAGAGTGCTTACACTGGATGAAAAATTTTAAAGGATCATAAGTTGGAGGACTAATCTATGGACAACAAAATGAAAATCAGCAAAGAGAAGGAAGAAAAAAAATGCATCAACATATAGAAGATGGAGGATAGTTAGGCTGGTAATAGTACTACCTAGAGGGACCTAAGGGTCATGGCAGACTACAACTCAAAATGAGTTAGCAATGTGATTCAATTGTAAAAAGAGTGATTTTGGGTTGTATTGTCATCAGAAGCATTATATGCAAGATTTGGTAGTGATAGTATCATTTTACTCAGTACAATACTAGATAGTCTTAGATAGTAACATTGTAATCAGCTGCAGTACAACATCCAGTTTAGGGCAACACATTTTAAAGAGCATATAGGAAACATGAGGAAGGACCAGAGGAATGCAACAAAGATGATGAAATGGTTGGAAAGCCAACCATATGAGGAAGAGATAAAGGAAATCGATATGTTTATTTTAGACAAAAGGATATTAATAGGGGGATTGGATAAGCATTTCAAATATTTGACAACTTGTCATAAAGAAGATAGAGAAACATTGTTCTGTCTAGTGCCAGAGGATAGAAAACATGATGATAGGTTTAAATTACAACAAAACCGAGTTAGATCAAATCTCAGGAAAATATTCTGAAGTGCAGGAACAGCAGGATAATTGAATGAGCTGCCTAGGGAAATGTGTGATATCTCCTTCCTTGGAGAATTCCAAAAAGACACTGTACGGACAACAAACTAGAATGGTTTAGGAACAGAATCTTGAGTAGGCACTTGGACTTCAAATACCTTCCAAAACTTTGATCCTATTATTACTTGCTACTCCTGGCAGGACTGAATTGGCCTCAGGAATAATTTGATTTGTTTTTTATTCTCTAGTTCAGACAGGCATTTTAGAGGCATTTAAATAGTCTGGACCTATATCAATTCTTACTTGTCTTACCTACTTCTATAACTGAGTAAAGAGAGCCCAAAGAATTTCCAGGAAAAAATGAAACAAAACAAAAATCAGAATTTTCTATGATCTCATTGGAATCAGATTTAATGTGCCTGATTTTCACTTGTAGCAAAGCTACCATCATTGGACCATAACCTTGTTGTGGTGGAGAGGTGTGTGTGTTCAAATGATACTCAGAGCTTTGTCATCTGGAGTCTCCTGGTGAACAGATCTGAGGTGAGTCCCAGACTAAGCATGGTCCAAACTCTAAAGACCCCAATAGCAGAACAGGTGTACTTGAGGACCTGCTGGTTCTCTGTTGCTAAAGACAAATGAGGGCTGCAATGGGATGGAGGCCTCCAATTGTCTTGGACATCCTTGGCATGGGGGACTGGTGCCACCTTGGCATGGGGGACTGGTGCCACCAGTCAGTGCCGGGGAGTGGTGATGTCTCCCCATGGCTTATTGTGGCACTCCCAGAAGTGGTTGGTGCTCGGGGGGGGGCACCAGTACTCCTGCCTGCCCCTGCTGCTTGCCTAAGTGTGGAGCATGGCCAGTTAGGGGGTGCACCAGTGCTCTTCGAGGGTGTACATGCATGTCTTATGCATCGCCACTGATCCTTGCCACTGGGTTCAGGGCTGCCTTCTGTCAATAGATTATGGTATCAAAATCCTACATTTTCTTTCAATAATTGGAGCAGTTAGAAAAAGTGGTGATATAGCCACTGTATACACGAAATAGTAGGGCTGTGCAAAGCTTTAACTTAATATTCGATTCAACAAATATTTGACATATTTGACCTTGAAAAGTGAAAGTCAAGTTGAATAGCAGCTGTTTGAATAGCTGTCGAATCGAATACCGTAAGTCAAATATTAACAGCAAAGGTCGAATATTCGACAAGGGCTGAATATTCAACTTGCTTATACTGGATTCCCTTTGGGGGGAAAAAAAGGAAAGTAAGGGGAGGGAGGGGGAGAGGGGGAAGGAGTGCTTTCACGACTGACATGTGTGGCTGGCCAGTAACCTGTCAGCATTCTCTGAGGTTCCTTCCAATCCCAGTG